>NW_006204205.1:1514565-1524724 GCF_000334495.1 Tupaia belangeri chinensis | reverse complement strand
GGACAGGGCTATCTAAAGACACATTCGGTAGTGTGTTAACTATACAAAAAAAGACACTATACAGTTTAAAAACAAATTTTACACAGCCTTATGTTTCAGTTTTTTCTTTAAAAGGAGTGAGTTGTGTACAGGGGAGTTAAATGCTTTATAGATAAGGAAAAAAAACTACGCTAGAACCAACTTATTCATCATTGTCATCTTCTTCATCCTCTTCATCATCTTCATCTTCCTCATCTTCCTCCTCCTCCTCCTCCTCCTTTTCCTTGCTCGTTTCAGCCTTGACAACTCCCTTTTTTGCTGTATCAGGCTTTCCTTTAGCTCGATATGCAGCAATATCCTTTTCGTATTTTTCCTTCAGCTTAGCAGCCTTCTTTTCATAAGGCTATTTATCACCTGCAGCAGTGTTATTCCACGTCTCTCCCAGTTTCTTTGCAACATCACCAATGGATAGGCCAGGATGTTCTCCTTTGATTTTTGGGCGATATTCAGAACAGAACAAGAAAAAGGCCGAAGGAGGCCTCTTGGGTGCGTTGGGATCCTTGAATTTCTTTTTTGTTTTCCCTTTAGGAGGGATATAGGTTTATATTTCTCTTTCATAACGGGCCTTGCCATATTTTCAAACTTTCCTTTCTCTTTAGCAGACATGGTCTTCCCCCTCTCTGAGCACTTCTTAGAAAACTCTGAGAAGTTGACTGAAGCATCTGGGTGCTGCTTCTTGTGCTCCTCCCAGCAAGTTTGCACAAAGAATGCATATGATGACATTTTGCTTCTCGGCTTCTTGGGGGTCTCCTTTGCCCACGTTTAGTTATCTTTCCTCCACGAGGCACAGAGTCGCCCAGTGCCCGTCTGGCTTTCACTTGCCCCGGCACTTTCTCTATGGAGCTCAGTGTACTGCGTGCATGATTTACATTTTGAGGAAATGCCAAACTCCCTTTATGGTTGGATCATTTTACATTGCCACTAACAATGTATAAGGTTTCTAATTACTCTACATACGTGCTCCCACTTACTATTATTTGTCTTTTTTACTTTACCCATCCTAGTTGGTATGAGTGGTATCTCATAGTGATTGTGTTTTGCATTTCTCTAATGACTAATGACATTTGTATTTCTCTGATGACTAATAATGTTGAATGTCTTTGCATGTTATTAGCCATTTGTATTTCTTCTTTTTTAAAAAAGAATTATTTTACTTAACTTTATTTATTGATTTTAATTTGACCAGAGAGGGACAGAATGAGACGGGGTGGGGGTGGGGGCAAGAAAGCAAGCCACCAGGTCCAGGACTCAAACCATGGTCAACCATGTGGGAGTCCAGCAGCCTTGACCACCACGCCACCTGCTGGCTCTGTATTTATTCTTTGGAAATATATTTGAGTGTCTAAATCCTTTTTTGTTTTATTATTAAATTTTTATTTAACTATTTGTATGTATGTATGTATGTATTTAAATTTGACCAGAGAGAGACAACAAGAGAGAGAAAGGGAAAATGAGAAAGCAAGCCACCAAGTCCGAGATTTGAACTGTGGTTGGCCATGTGGGAGTCCGGTGTCACAATTACCACACCACCTGCTAACTCCATATTTATTTACTTTTGAGAGATACATTTTTGCCATAGGGTGCATGTGCTCACTGGAGAGAACTCTAGAAATCAACCCCAGGGGAATGGCCATGTCACAATTCCTTCTTCATTCTCTTCTTGGGATTTTGGGCACTCATGCACACATGCCTGGCATATGTTTCAAGCTACCAGTTTTGAGACTTGAGCTGTGCTCTGCCATGTGGAAGTCCATCACTTTAACCACTGCGCCACCTGCTGGTGCCTTTTGTTTATTTTTTAAATTGGGTTACTTGTCTTTTTATTGCTAAGTGTAAGAGTATCATATATTAGGGACCAGCAGTTAGCGTAATGGCTAGGTCGCTGGACTCCCATGTAGTCAACCGCGGTTCGAGTCCTGGACATAGTGGCTTAAACTCACACTGGGTGCGTGTGTGTGTGCCCAAGATCCTGAGAGGAGAATGGAGGAGAAGGGATTGCTGCATGGCCATCCCCCCACGGGGTGATTTCTTGCTTTCTTTCTATCTGTTTCTCTCTGTCTTTTTGGCAAGTGCACGTGCCTTATAGCAAAAACCTCTCTTAAAAAAAAAAATTAAAAAAGGGTATCACATATTATACCGTATTTTTTAAAGAATTGCTGTGTTTGTTTGCTATACTGATTTTTTTTTTTTTCTCTTTTTTGGAAGGTCCTGTCCAAAATGCACTGATGTCTTCACAAATGTCAGTGAGCCAAGGATATAACTCCCAGCTTCCAGGATCCTATCCTCATCTAATACCAGCAAAGACTTTGAATCCAGTCTCTGGACAGTATAACTATAGTGGTTCTCAGGGTTCTGGGCAGACTCTTAATAGACCACCTGTGGCTTCTAATCCAGTGACACCTTCACTCCATAGTGGTCCTGTTCCCCGAATGCCGCCACCTGCTTCTCAGAACCCAGTTGCTACACCAATGCCTTCTAGTAGCTTTCTTCCTGGAGCCAGCATACCACCACCCTTGAATTGGCAATATAACTATCCATCCACAGGATCACAGACAAACCATTGTCCTCCTGTATCATCCCAACCAACTCTATCTGGGAATACAAATTTAACAACAAATCATCATTATGCTTCTGGAGATCCTTCACTTCAAAACAGCTTCATAAAATCAGGTAGTGTTTAAAATGTGAAACTTTTGCTGTTTAAATGAATGAATACTTAAAGCCATATGGAAAACTTGATTGTTAAAATCATTGTTAGTCTTTAAATAAATTACTTCTGTAACTTTGAATTAACTCATATAACTTAAATTTTTGGAGGGTTCCTGCTCTGCATCTTTCCTTTGAAGGTATCCTCTTTTTCTTTGAGTTATTCATGGTATTTCAGGGATTCAGGTATACATATAGAACGACTTCCTTAGTGACTGGTCATTATCTTCATTAACTGAGTCCAATCTTAGTCTAAGGACGTTAAATGAATCCCTCTAGTATCTCTTTGGACTTGATCTGAAATTTGAATTATCTTTTTGGGATGGCTATTAACAATTTTATGACCTGGAAGCTGTGCAGGATCCTAGAGGGGGCAGGGCAAAATGACAGTGCTCTTGGAGTGAGAATTAGTAGTGAGCATAGATATGGTCTGTGCTTCATGCAGTGGACAGAGATGTATATGTATACTTTCTTCTAGGGTTTTTTAATATATATTTTATAACGAATTATTTAACTTTCTTCCTTTCTTCCCTTCTTTTTTCTTTCTTTCTTCCTTCCTTCTTTCTTCCTTTTTCTTTCTCTTTCTTCCTCTCTGTCTCTCTCTTTCTTTCTCTCTTCCTCTCTCCCTCTCTTCCTCCCTCCTTCCCTTTCTTTCTCTTTTCTTTCTTTCTTTCCTTCTTTCTCTCTTTCTTTCTTTCTCTCTTTTTTCTCTTTCTCTCTTTCTTTCTGCCTATCTACCTACCTACCTAAGCAGGACAGAGTGAGAGAGAGAAAGAGAGAGAAACTAAGAAAGCAAGCTGCCAGGTCCAGGACTCGAACCACAGTTGGCCATGTGGTTCAGCACCCTTAACCACCATGCTACCTGTCAGCCCTGAATATTTTGTTATTTTAGCTTTTTTTTTTTTTTAAGTTTATTTATTTCTTCCATGAGCAAAAGAGAGAAAGAGGGACAGAGAAAAACAAATGTATAGCACTTCGAACAGAGTCTTGACATCACCATCCACCTCCACCCCATTCTAACGCAGTTCCAACAGGGTACCTCCAACAGGGTCTTGATGCCCCCATCTCTCCCAAGCCTTCAACCAGCTCTTGATCATGGGAAGACTTGTTCCTTTTGTACTCGGGGAGGTCTCTGGATTTGAACTTGGAACCTTCCCACATGAGATTGCCTTGCAAAACATAGGATTTTTACTGCTGGGCTACTGTCTGCCCCAATTTTAGCTTTTACATTTAGGTTATTTGAGTTAATGTTTGTGTATGATGTTAGGTAGAGATTCAGCTTGATTGTTTTGCATGTGGATGTACTATTGGCCTTTGGTATCTGTGGGTTCCACATCTGCTTATTCAACAAGTTGTAGTACAGCCAGGCCTTGGGTGTGATAGTGAAATGGAGAAAGAAGAAATGACTCCCTAAAAGAGAGTTGCCATAGAAGCTTATATAGTCTTCTTTTCATTCTTCTCTGATGCTAGGTTTACTTACAAGTAATTTAGAGATGATTTAAAATACATGGGAGGATGTAGGTAGGTTATAAGCAGGTTCCCACCATTGTATTTAATGGACTTAAGCATCTTCTAGTTTAATTTTTTATTATTTTTATATAAGACTCTTTTTTAATGAGTTATTTTATTTACTTATTCATTTATTTTAATTTGACCAGAGAGAGAGAGAGAGTTTATGTTTTAAATCTGTGGATTTTGATTTCCACTGGGGTCCTTGAACAACTCTCCTACAGATAACCAAGAGATGATTGTACATAGAGTGATCCCAACACCATTTAATCAGAAGGTTAGTCTTTCTCCTATTGAATGGTCATGGCATCCTTGTGGAAAATCAGGCATGGCCTCCTTGTGGAAAATCAATTTATTTTTTTTTTTTTTTTTTTTTTTTGCTATGGAGTATGTCTGCTCGCCAGAAAGACAGAGAGAGACAGAGAGATAGAAAGTGAGGAATCACCCCCCAGGGGCAATGGCCATGCCGCAATCCCTTTTCCTCCATTCTCTTCTCAGGATCTTGGGCACGCACGCACAAGCGCCCACCGTGAGTTTAAGCCACTGGGTCCAGGACTCAAACTATGGTCAACTACATGGGAGTCCAGTGACACAGCCGTTACGCTAACTGCTGGTCCCCAGTTGACTGTTAATTAAAGATTTATTTCTGGCCTTTGAACTTTATTCCATTGATCTATATGTCTGTGTTTATGCTAATACCCAACAACTTTTTTTTTCTTCTCATGAAGATATTTTTGGTATAGGATGCATTTACTCACCAGAGAGACAAAGTGAGAAATCACCCCAGGGGAATGGCTAGTCCCTTCTCCTCCAGTCTCCTCTCAGGATCTTGGGCATGTACACACGCACACATGCCTGGCCTGAGTTTAAGCTGCCAGGTCTGGGACTCAAACCATTGTCGACTATGTGAGAGTCCAACAACATAACCATTATGGCATCTGCTGTCCTCATACCAAACATCTTGATTACTGAAGCTTTGAGTTTGGGAAGTGTAATTCCTCTAACGTTTCTGTTTTGCATTTTCTTTTGGCCCTTCTGGTGCCCTTACATTCCCATGAGAATTTCAGGATATCAATTTTTGAAAAAAAAAAAAAAAATACAGCCAGAGGTTTTTTTCGTTTTGTTTTTTTTTGTTTTTTCTTCATTTGTTTTAATTTTGGCAGGGAACATGTGTGCTCAATAGAGAAACAGTGAGAGGAGAGGAAAAAATCATCCTCCATGGGGAATGGCCATGCTATAATCCCTTTTCCATTTCTTCCTCTAGGGATTTTTGGCACAGGTATATGGCCATGCACCCAGCATGTTTTTCAGGCCACCGGGTTGGAGACGCGAACTGTGGGGTCCTGCGCCTTTAACCACAAGGCCACAGCCTGGCCTGACACCTACAGTTTTGATAGCTATCACAGGGACTGTGATGAATCTATATATCACTTTGGAGAGGAGGCTATGTATTCTTTTTTTTTTTTCCTTCTTTTTTTGGAGAGGTTTTTGCGCGTGCACTTGCCAGAAAGACAGAGTGAGACAGAGAGACAGAAAGCGAGAAATTATCCCCCACGGGGGATGGCCACGCCGCAATGCCTTCTCCATTCTCCTCTTGGGATCTTGGGCACGCATGCACATGCGCCTGGTGTGGGTTAAAGCCATCGGGTCTGGGACTTGAACTGCAGTCAACTACATGGGAGTTCAGCAACATAGCTATTACGCTAACTGCTGGTCCCAAGGCTATGTATTCTTGAACTGACTTTGATCTTTTTATGTTTTATTGTCTATGCTTGATCCTATGTGGTTCAGAAATAATTTCATTTAACCATTTCACATTCCTTTTTTATTAAAATTAGCAGGGTCTTATACACTTACCAACTTAAGTGATATTTCTTTGAAAGACATTTAAATTTCCATATTGGGATCTGCAGTTGATTCTCAAGGAAACAAATTAGTAAAAGCTCCCAAATACTAATATAAATAGTTACCTTTTGGGGGGGCTGGAAGGTGGTGTGGTGGTTAAGGGCCCTGGCCTCCCATGTGGCTGATAACAGTTCGAGTCCTGGACTTGGTAGCTTGCTTTCTCACTTTCTCTCCCTCTCTGTCTTCTCCAGTCAAATTAAAATAAATAAATAAAGTTAAATAAAATAATTTCTTAAGTTACCTTTTTTGTAACATGTATATCTCTATGTATATGTGGCATACACTCCTTCAAGCTTATAATTTACCAACTGCTCAAACTTTTTTTAAGTCTCTGGCCAGTCATTAGCCCTAATAAAATGTGGCCTTATGTGGGACTAGCAGGTGGAGTGGTGGTTAGGGCAGTGGACTCCCACATGGCCAACAGCGGTTTGATTCCTGGACCTGGCAGCTTGCCTTCTTACTTTCCCTTGTTTTCTTTCTCTCTTTCTCTGGTCAAATTAAAAATAATAATAATAATAAATCTTAAAAAGAAAAAAAAAATGGCCTTATAAGGATGAAGGCTGTTGGGAACCAGCAGTTAGCATAATGGCTATGTCACTGGACTCCCGTGTAGTCGACCGCGGTTTGCATCCTGGACCCGGTGGCTTAAAACTCACGCCGGGCACGTGTGTGTGCCCAAGATCCCAAGAGGAGAATGGAGAAGAAGGGATTGCGGCGTGACCATCCCCCCTGGGGGGTGATTTCTCGCTTTCTGTCTCTCTGTCTCTCTCTGTCTGTCTGGTGAGCGCACGTGCCCTATAGTGAAAACCTCTCCAGAAAAAAAAAAAAGGGGATGAAGGCTGTTTTCTAAACTTAGTTTCTTTTCTTTTTTTCAATTTTTTAAAAAGAATTATTTATTCTGGGAACAGCAGTTGTCATAATGGCTATGTTGCTGGACTCCCATGAGTCAACCACAGTTTGAGTCCTGGACCTGGTGGCTTAAACTCATGCTGGGCACGTGTGTGTGCACTCCCAAGATCCCTAGAGGAGAATGGAGGAAAAGGGATTATGGCATGGCCATCCCCCCTAGGGGGGTGATTTCTCACTTTCTGTCTCTCTGTCTCTGTCTTTCTGACAAGCGCACACGCCCTATAGGAAAAATTCTCTCCAAAAAAAAGAATTATTTATTCTGTTTAACTTTATTTATTTATTTATTTATTTATTTATTTATTTATTTATCTTCTAATTTGAAGAGAGAGAGAAAGCAAGTTTCTAGGTCTGAGACTTGAACCGTAGTTGGCCATGTGGGAGTCCAGCACCCTAAACCACCATGCCACCTGCTGGCCCCAAATTTATTATTTTTTTGAAAAGAAGTATTTCTTTAATTTTTTTTATCACTGTTATTTCTTAAATTTGTTACAGGGTATATGTACTCATTAGAGAAAGACAGAAAGAGAGAGAGAGAGAGAGAAAGAGAGAATGAGAAAGCCAACTACCAGTTCTGGGATTCAAACCTCCACCATCCATGTGGGAATCCAGCACATTAACCACCACGCCACCTGCTGACCCCATTATTGTTACTGCTGATTTGCTCTGCGGCATGTGCACTCACCAGAGACAGAAAGAAAGGGAAAATGAGAAAGCAAGCTGCCAGGTTTGGGACTTGAACCATGTTTGGCCATGTGGTAGTCCAGCGCTTTAACCACCATACCACCTGCTGGCCCCAGAATTTAAGTTTCTTTGTAGAAATCTCTAACCTATAGTTGCTATAATCAAAATCTTTCAGGTTACTTTTATTCTAATTTATTTGACACTGTGAGTGAGCATCAGTCACTTGAAATTAATGAATATTCATTCCACTATTAATAATTATGGGTAACATTTATTGAACACTTACTATATTCCAGTACTTTGCCTAACTTTTATGTGTATTATCTTATTTAATTTTCACAGAAATTTTTCCCGTATAGATAAGAAATGTGAGTCAGCCCCATAGCGTAGTAAGTAAGGGAGCTAGATCCCATATCTCATTTTGAACCCTAGCCCTGTGGTTTTGAAAAACATGCTGTGTGGGTACATGTACCCCAAACAGGCTAGTGAAATGAAGGAGAAGGGATTGTGGAGTGACCATACCCCACGGGGAAGGGGGATCATTTCTCCTCTCTCTCTTTGTCTGGCAAGCACACGTGCTCTGACAAAGAAAAAATGAGAGAACCAACTCTGTGCCCTAGTGGCCAACCCCACACTTCCAGTACTGGACCCAGTGACTTGAGAAATACCAGGCCAGATGTAAGTGTATATGCTCAAAATCCTGACAGAATAAAGACATGAAGGAAAGGGGATTGTGGTATGACCATTCTCTATGTGAGGTGCTTTCTCCTTCTCCCTCTCTCTGTCATTGTCTCTGGCAATCACACACACTATCTGGCAAAAATTTTGAAAAGAAGGACCAACAGATGGCATAATGACTAGACTAGCATGTAGTCAACTGCGGTTTGAGTCCTGGACCCGGTGGCTTAAAACTCAAGCCAGGCACATACGCTTGCATGCCCAAAATCCTGAGAGGAGCATGGGGGAAAAGGGATTGCAGTGTGGCTGTCGTCCCTTGGGGGAAATTCCTCACCTTTTATCTCTCTGGCTTTCTCTGTCTCTCCAGTGAGTGCATGTGCCCCATAGCAAAAATCTCTCAAAAAAATTTTTTTTTCGAAAAGAAGAAAGACATGAAAAGCAACTAACACTTGAATAGTTTTCCCAAAGCAAGAAGAAAATACTTTAAGAAAACAAACTATTGGGACCAGATGGCGTAATGGCTACATCTCTGGACTCCCGTGTAGTCAACTGCAGTTCGAGTCCCAGACCCAGTGGCTTAAACTCAGGCTGGCCGTGTGTGCGTGCGTGCCCAAGATCCCAAAAGGAGAATGTAGGAGAAGGGATTGCAGTGTGGTCATCCCCCTGGGGGGGGATTTCTTGCTTTCTGTCTCTCTGTCTTTCTGGCGAGCACACGCACCTTATAGCAAAAACTACTCCAAAAAAAAAGAAAACAAACTATTTAAAAACCAATTAAGGGGTCAGCCAGTGGCATAGTGGTTAAAGTGGCTAGATCCCACATGGCCCACTGCACAGTATGAGTACTAGACCCAGTGGCTTGAAAAACACACTGGGGGGTGAGGGAGGAGGATCACAACCAGGCATGTGTGTGAGGGGGATCACACTGGGTATGTGTACATGCATACATGCCCCAAATCCTGAAAGAAACGGAGGAGACGGGATTGTAATATGACTATTCCGTATGAAGAGTGCTTTTGCTTTTGGGACCAGCAGTTAGCGTAATGGCTATGTCACTGGACTCCCACGTAGTCGACCGCGTTTTGCGTCCTGGACCCGGTGGCTTAAAACTCACGCCGGGCACGTGTGCGAGCGTGCCCAAGATCCCAAGAGGAGAACGGAGGAGAAGGGATTGCGGCGTGGCCATCCCCCCTGGAGGGTGATTTCTCGCTTTCTGTCTCTCTGTCTCTGTCTGGCGGGCGCACGCGCTCTATAGCATAAATAAACAAATAAATAAATAAACTCTCAAAAAAAAAAAAAAGAGTGCTTTCACTTTTCTTCACCATTTCTCTGTCTCTCTCTGGTAAGTATACACACCTGCTAGCAAATTAAAAAAAAAAACTAATTAAGAATTTATTTGACTTCTTATGCGTGGGTTTGGATTTATGGCAGGTCCGTCCTCCTGGGCCTCTCATAGTGTCCCATGCTAGAGCAAACTGGCCCCAAACCATTGCCCAGTCTCTGCCTGTGGGCTGCTGGCACTGAAGGGAGTTGCACAGGGAAATGGGGGTGGGAGGGAGAAAAGAAAAAAAAAAAGGTATTACTGTTGTTGAACTTGGCCTAGCCGGGATAAGAAGGCAGAGCATAGGCTGTGTGAGTAAACAGACCATATCCATTTAAACTGGGACACTAGGCAACTTCCTCACCTTGCCAAAAGTTGCATCTCTTTTTTTTTTTTTTTTTGGAGAGGTTTTTT
>NW_006204205.1:1492675-1514399 GCF_000334495.1 Tupaia belangeri chinensis | reverse complement strand
AGTTTTAAGCCACCAGGTCCGGGATGCGAACCGCGGTTGACTACGTGGGAGTCCCGCGAAATAGCCATTACGCTAACTGCTGGTTCCCAAGTTGCATCTCTTTTCAAGATTACTATAGGAATTATTAGTACATCCGCCAATCTCTGGCTACTCCAGGCTGTTTTGGGGTTAGTTATGCTTCTTTTTAATTCCAAAAAAAAAAAAAAAATTATTTGACTTCTTATGAAAAGCATATGATCAGTAATCTGAAATGTCTTCATCTATAACAGAAGCTCTCAGAGTACCTTGACTCCAACACAGATGTAGTGAGAGAGACATAACAAGTTCTGAAACTTGTTAACATTCTCATATAAAAAAAATGAAAAGAAAAGAAAGGGGACCAGCAGTTGGTGTAATGGCTATGTCGCTGGACTCCCATGTAGTCTACCGTGGTTCGAGTCCCAGGCCCAGTGGCTTAAACTCACACTGGGCGCGTGTGCATTCATTCCCAAGAGGAAAATAGAGGGGAAGGGTTTGCGGTGTGGCCATCCCTCCTGGGGGGTGATTTCTCGCTTTCTGTCTCTCTGTTTCTCTTTCTGGTGAGTACATGCACACTATAGCAAAAACCTTTCCCCCACAAATAAAGAAAGAAAAGAAAGATATATAATTAAGTAAGATGAACTTAAAATAAATGTATGACTCCTTCTCTTTTTTTCTTACAAGATCTCTGGAAAAATTCCTTATTTGTAACTTCTTTATTTTCAATGTATAATTGATAGTAGATACTTGATAGTCTGATATAAAAACTGTCTTAAGTTATACTAAATTTTTAGTCAATGTATTAAATTTCCTGAAATTTTTTCAACAGGACATCTTTTTCTTTCCTTTTCTTTCTTTCTTTCTTTCCTTCTACCTTTTTTTTTTTTTTTGTTTTTTCTTTTTTTTTTTTTTTTTTTTTTTTTTTTTTTTTTTTTAAGTTTTTGCTATAGGACATGTGGGCATGTGCACTTGTCAGAGACAAAGAATCCTTTTTGCTCCATTCTTCTTTTGGAATTTTGATAATGTACTCACACACACCTGGCTTTTTTTTTTTTTTTTTTTTAAGAGAGATTTATGCTATACGGCCAGAGAGACAGACAGAAAGTGAGAAATCCCCCCCCCCAGGGAGGATGGCTATGCCACATTCCCATCTCTTCCATTCTCTTTTAGGGATTTTTGGGCATGTACACGCACACACACACATGGCATAATCTGATGTTCCCGAGAAGGCAGCTTCTGAAACTCTAGCTATTAGTATTATGTAAATAAGAATTACTCAACTTGGAAAAAATGTTTTGTAAAATGTAGCATGTTCTTGATTCAGAAATATCCTTCCAAAAACTGTTAAAAATCTCTGTAAGCTTACTTGTACTGTGGTAACGCATTACTTTTTTTTTTTTTTTTTTTTTTGGGAGAGGTTTTTGCTATAGGGCGTGTGCGCTTGCCAGACAGACAGAGAGACAGAGAGATAGAAAGCGAGAAATCACCCCCCTAGGGGGGATGGCTACACCGCAGTCCCTTCTCCTCCATTCTCCTCTCGGGATCTTGGACACGTACGCACACGCGCCCGGCGTAAGTTTAAGCCACCAGGTCCAGGAATCGAACCGCGGTTGACTACGTGGGAGTCCAGTGACATAGCCGTTATGCTAACTGCTGGTCCCAAAGTAACGCATTACATTTTTGTGGACAGATGGATTATTCACTGTTTTAAAATTGATTTTTATTCATTTTATTCATTCATTTATTTTAATTTGACTAAAGAAAGGCAGAGAGAGAGAAAGTGAGAAAGCAAGCCACCAGGTCTGGAACTCGAACCATGGTCAGCCATGTGGGCATGTCCAGTTCTTTAATCACCACGTCACCTGCTGGACCCAGATGGATTATTCGTTCTTATTAATGCTGAGTTGGTCATGAACCTTGCCCCTTTTTGTTCCTGTGACTTGTCTATATTACCATAGATATATGTGTGTGTTTTGATAAGGGAACTGCATGGCAGTGATCTTTGTCTTTACTTTTGTCTACATGGCACTAATCAGTCTCATTGGGAGCTATAAGTTTCAGTAATAAGAATTTTCCAATTTGGTACTGGAGAATTTAATGGTACTGAAGCATTTTGAAAAATTTTATGCCTGGATACATTTCTTACTTTGGTTTTATAAATTACAGGGTTAACTACATAAGTAAAACTCATTACCTATTTCAATTACAGACTCAGATGTTTAAAAGTCATGGAATAAAAACTTAAAGCGCACACTTATCAGTGGTGTTGTATATCTTTCTGGACTTTGTTCCTCCTTTTTGGCACATGAGAAGCTACAAGCAATGTGGTTAACTTAAAAAAAAAAAAAGTAGTTATGGCACCATCAGATGGCGTAATGGTTACGTTGCTGGACTCCCTTGTAGTTGACCGCAGTTCAAGTCCAGGACCCAGTGGCTTAAAACTCATGCAGGGTGCATGTGTATGCCCAGAATCCCAAGAGGAGACTGGAGAGGAAGGGATTGCAGCATGGCCATCTCCTCAGGAGATGATTACTTGTTTTTGGTCTTTCTATCTCTCTAGGGAATGAATGAATGAATGAATGAATAAAGTTAAATGAAATAATTCTTTTTTAAAAAAACCCAGGTAGTTGTGGGTTTTGAAACTTTTTTTTTCTTTATCACGAAAGTGTTTGTTAGATCGTGTTTTTATACTTATAAGAATTTATTATCCAGGGACCAGCAGTTGGTATAATGGCTGTGTCACTGGACTCCCATGTAGTCGACCATGGTTCAAGTCCTGGGCCCAGTGGCTTAAACTCACACGTGGCACATGTGCATGCATGTTCAAGATCCCATGAGTAGAATGGTGGAGAAGGGATTGCGTCCGAGGCCATTTTCCCTGGGGGGTGATTTCTCGCTTTCTGTCTCTCTGTTTCTCTCTGTTTTTCTGGTGAGTGCACATGCCCTATAGCAAAAATCTCTCTCTCAAAAAAAAAGGGGGGAGTTTATTATCCAAATGGAAAAATAATGAAATTAGAATAGTGAGATGCTTGGAGATATAGGTACCAATACCATATTATTTTTAGTTTAGTTTTTATTTCTTTCTTTTAAGAGAGATTTTGCTATAGGACACGCATGCTCGCTGGAGATACAGAGAGATAGATAGAAAGCAAAAAATCATTCCCCTGGGGGATGGCCACACCACAATCCCTTCTCCATTCTTTTCTTGGGTCCGGAACTCGAATTGCAGTCAGTCGACTATGCGGGAGTCCAGTGACATAACCATTATGCCACCTGCCGGTTCCTTATTTTTCTTTCCTTTTTTTTTTTTTTTAAAGAATTACTTTGTTTAATTTTATTTTTTCATTATTTTAATTTACCAGAGAGACCCAGAGAGAGAAAGAGGAGAGAGAAAGCAAGAAAGGAAGCCACCAAGTCGAGGACTCCAACTATGGTCAGCCAACTATGGTCAGCAATGTGGGAGTGTCCACATTGCTGGACACCACGCCACCTGCTGGTCCCAAGTTTTTACTTTAATTACAGTACATTTACAGTACATCTTTACAGCATACAAAATGAACTTTCTGGACATGGGTATACTGCATATTTTTAAAAAATATTTATTTATTTATTTATTTAATTCCATTTGTTATCATTATTATTTTTCACTTTGACTAGAGAGAGAAAGGGAAGGTGAGAAAGCATGCTACCAGGTCCAGGACTTGAACCACAGTTGGCCAGTGGGAATCAAACCCCTTTAACCACTACACCCCCCAAATATACCGCATATTAGTCCAGTCAAAGATCTCACCAAAAACATTATCAACTACAGATAGTTTTTTGTTTTTGTATCTATTAAATATTTTGCTTTCCCTCCCCTTCCATCCCCCCCTTCTTAGTTTAATTGATACTTGAAAGCCTCTTGAATAACAGGGTTTATAAGATTGTGTGTAAACTTTGGGTAGTTTCCTGATTTTAAGGTGTAGGGGATTTTTTTTTTTTAATTTGCTAGAGGTCATGTGTCTCCAGATACAAAAAGAGACAGGAAGAAAGGAAGAAAGCACCCCTCCATGTGGCATGATGTGTCATAACCCATTCTCCTTCATTTCTCCATCCTATTGTGATTTGGGGCGTGCACACATATACGCCAGTGTGTTTTTCAAGTTGCCAGGGCTGGGATTCAAACTCTGGTCAGCCAGGATCCAGGTTACTTAATCAATGACTACAGGGCCAGCGCAAGAATGTTTCTATAAGCCATTACAGAAAGTAAACTAACTCTAACTGTTAAGAGGTCAGCATTGCAGGGAACCAGCAGTGAGCGTAATGGCTATGTCTCTGGACTCCCACGTAGTCGACCGCGGTTCATGTCTGGACCCGGTGGCTTAAAACTCACACCGGGCACGTGTGCGTGCGTGCCCAAGATCCCGAGAGGAGAATGGAGGAGAAGGGATTGCAGCATGACCATCCCCCCTGGGGGGTGATTTCTCGCTTTCTGTCTCTATGTCTCTCTCTGTCTGTCTGGCGAGCGCACGCGCCCTATAGCGAAAAACCTCTCCAAAAAAAAAAAAAAAGAGGTAAGCATTGCACAATGTGCAATACTATAATCTCATTAGGTTATACTCCCATATCCCAAAGTGAAATCAAAGTTGAAAGATTTAATTTAGAATAACTACAGTATTCTGTATTTTTATAAAGCTAATTTTAAACTTAGTTGATGTTAATTGAACTATGTTAGTAAATGAAATTAACAAAATGCTACAAAATTAACAAAATTAAATTTGTATTAATGTTCATGCCTATTAGAGTATTTCTAATATACAATCTGTTGAACATTTATAATCAGTTAAAGAAAAATTAATAAACACTGTAGCTGCTCTAGAAATAATTTCTTTTTGGAGAGGTTTTTGCTGTAGGGCGCATGCACTCGCCAGAAAGAGAGACAGAAAGTGAGAAATCACCCCCCAGGGGATGGCCACGTCACAATCTTCTCTCCTCTGTTCTCCTCTCGGGATCTTGGGCACGCACGCACATGCACCCGGCATGCGTTTAAGCCACCAGGTCCGGGACGCGAACCGCGGTCAACTACATGGGAATCCAGTGACATAGCCATTACGCTAACTGCTGGTCCTGATTTCTTAATTCTTTGACGTTCTCACCCCAATGATCTTTCATTTTACCTCAGCTGTCCACTCCCATATGTCTACCACCTCTCCATCAGTTTTGAAATCTACATTTCAACCATGGCTGACCGTGGTTCAAGTCCCAGACCTGGTGGCTTTCTCTCTCTCTCTCTCTCTCTCTCTCCCTCTCTGGTCAAACTGAAATAAATAAATGATTGAATAAATAAAGTTAAATAAAATAATATTTAAAAAAATTGCCAGAGGGTGCATGTGCTCACCGGAGAGCAGAAGAGAGGGAAGGTGGGAGAAAGCACCATGCATGGGGAATAGTCTGCAAACCCTTCTCCTCCATCTCCTTCCTGTTAGGGTTTTGGGCACACATCCATATGTTCCTGACATGTTTCTTAAGCTGTTGGGTCCAGGACTCGAACGGCGCGGTGGGCCACGTGGAATCCAGCAGCCTTAACCACTACTCCATGAACTGGCCCTGGTTTTATATTTTTATTGCTTTAATAATCTACAGGTGGCCCAGCCACAGTGACACAGGCAGCAGGGCACTGCCACATGATACTGGAGCCATATGGAAAGGCCTAGGTTCAGATCCTAGGCCGATCTGAATGCTTGTGGTTGTGCCCATGATCCTGACTAGCTGGAAGGCTGCAGGGAGGATCCTAGTGTGAAAAGATCCTATCAGTGTTCCTTGTTTCCCTGTCTTCTCTCTCCTTTCCTCCCCCACTTTATGAAAGAAATAAACTTTAATGGAAATAAACTATTAAGCATGTGAAACTTTATTAAAAATGCTAATTAATTGACTGGTAAAAGCATGGTAGGAGAGAGTTAGAAATGTGTAAAGTATGCATATAGATGTAAAAATCATAAATTTATGAAGTTACATATTTGTGGTAATTTGTTGGTGATTATAATTAAAGCTTTGGTAAAAGGTAATTTTTTGGCTTTGTTATAAGTTCTTAAGTGACATATGAAAAACCAATGTTTCCATAGGTTCTGCACCTCCCTTAGTGAATCCACCTCTGCCTACCACCTTTCAACCAGGAGTTCCTCAGGGGCCACCTCCAACTGGAGGCCCACCTCCAGGAAGGGCCCTCACACCTCAGAAATTATCACATAGAGCTGTACCACAGACTTCGTTTAATTCAGCGATCAACCAAGAAGGTAAGCAATTAAAAGTCCAAGTCAAGTTTCAACTTGGGGTAGAAAGATGAATATTATATGAGTTCTGTGCTTTAGAATAATTTTTTCCCCAGAAAGTATAGTTTTGGTTAGGGATAGGCTTCAAGAGTTTAGAAAATTATCAGGGAAGGGGACCAGCAGGTGGCATGGCGGTTAAGGCCCTGGACACTCCAACATGGCTAACCACGGTTCAAGTCCCGGATCTGGTCGCTTGCTTTCTCACTTTCTCTCTCTATTTTTCTCTCTCTCAGTATCTTTGATCAAATTAAAATAAATTAATGAATAAATAAGATAAAATAAGTTTTTTGGGGACCTGCAGTCGGCATAATGGCTACATCACTGGACTCCCATGTGGTCGACTGCAGTTCGCATCTTGGACCCAGTAACTTAAACTCACGCTGGGCGTGTGTGCATGCACACACAAGATCTAGAGAGGAGAAGAATGGAGAAGAGATTGCAGTGTAGCCATCCTCCCAGAGGGTGATTTCTCGCTTTCTTTCTCTGTCTTTCTGGCGAGTGCACGTACCCTATAGCAAAAAACTCTCCAAAAAAAAACCCCAAAAAAGTCCTTTTTAGAAAAAGAAAATTATCAGGGAAAACAAAAGTTTCTCAGGAATTCTTTGCCCAGAGCTGGGCTATAACTTGTGTTTAGTAAACACTGCTCTAAGTTTTTTTTTGCTCTGCACAATTTTTTTTTTAAAAAATCATTGCTGTAAAGTTAGGTGCCTTTCTGGGAACCAGCAATTAGCGTAATGGCTATGTCGCTGGACTCCCACATAGTCGACCGTGGTTCATGTCTCGGACCCAGTGGCTTAAAACTCACACTGGGCGCATGTGCGTGCGTGCCCAAGATCCTGAGAGGAGAATGGAGGAGAAGGGATTGCGGCGTGACCATCCCCCTGGGGGGTGATTTCTCACTTTCTGTCTCTATGTCTCTCTCTGTCTGTCTGGCAAGCGCACGCGCCCTATAGCAAAAATCTCTCCAAAAAAAATAAAAACTTCGGTGCCTTTCAGGATAGGTACAAGAGGAGAATTCTTGCTTTCCTGGATGGTGTTAGAACTATCCTTTTAAAATATCGACCTTTTTGGGCTGGTTTGGTGGTGTAGTGGTAACATGCTGTTTTTCAGTGAAAACTGGATTCATAGAGGAGATCGCAGGTTTGGGGACCGGGCTGCTGACCTGACCAAGCTAGGCACACATACTCATGATCATGACTGGTTGGGAAGGCTGGGGTAATCACAGCATGAGATCCTGTTGAGGATGCTTGTCTTTTCCTCTGCCTCACATGGAAGAAATAAACTTAGGGCCCTTTTCAATGAAAGAAGTATTTTGATTTGGCAATTTTATATATATTAACAAACATTTATAAAACTAAAATGTCACATGGGCAAATTTCTTTTGGAAGTTTTTGCCATAGGGTGCATGCACTTGCCGGAGAGAGAGAGAGACAGAGACAGAGAAAGAGATGCAGGGAGTGAAATTGAGAAATCACCCCCTGGGGAGATGGACACACTACAATCCCTTCTCCTCCATTCTCCTGTAATATGGGCGCACACACACCTGGCATGATTTTCAAGCCACTGGGTCTGGGACTCAGTGGTTTGGCCATGTAGGAGTCCACAACATAACTACTATGCCGTCTGCTGGCCCCTGTGCAAATATTTTAAGTTTTATGCTTTACAGCATTATTGTAGGAAGTAACTTTGAAATATATTAATTTATTTATTTAACTTTTTTGGAAAGGTTTTTGCTATAGGGCGTATGCGCTCACCAGAAAGATGGAGAGAGACAGAGAGACAGAAAGCAAGAAGTCACCCCCCAGGGGGGATGGCCACGCCACAGTCCCTTCTTCTCCATTCTCCTCAAGATCTTGGACACACACACACACGCCCAGCGTGAGTTTAAACCATCAGGCCCAGGACTCAAACCGTGGTCTGCTACTTGGGAGTCCAGTGATGTAGCCATTATGCCATCTGCTGGCCTTGAAATATATTAATTTAAATAATATATTTTATAAAGTAAGAAACTTGATTTTAGCAGTAATATAACCCATTACAACAAAATGGGGAAATATCAAAACAGGAAAGCAGAAAATATTGCCATTGCCAATGATGTCCTACTACTGAATATAATCAATATTATCTTTTTTTTTTTTTTGAGAGAGAGATTTTTGTTGTTTATAGGGTGGTGGGCTCACCAGAGAGACAGAAAGCAAAAATCACCCCCTAGAGGGATGGGCACTCCACATCCCTTCTCTTCTATTCTCCTCTTGGATTTTGGGCATGCATACCCAGCATTAGTTTTAAGCCATCCAGCCACAGTTGACTACATGGGAGAGAAAGAAAGGGAAAGTGAGAAAGTGAGCCCCCAGGTCTGGGAATGGGCAGCCATGGGAGTCTAGCCATGGGACCATGCCACCTGCTGGGCCCACCCTTGCATTTCTTTTTTTTTTTTTTTGGAGAGAGATTTTTACCACAGCGGGTATGTGCTCACTGAAGAGACAGAAAGTGAGAAATCACCCCCCAGGAGGGATGGATACACCACAGTCCCTTCTTCTTTTCCTGGGATTTTGGGCCTGCATGCACATATGCCCAGCATGATTTTCAGGTCAATAGGTCTGGAACTCAGAACTGCACAGCCAGCCATGGAAATCCACAGCCTTAACCACCATGCCATCTGCTGGCTCCTCATCTGCAGCAGAAACAGAGAGAGATAGAGAGACAGAAGGTGAGAAATCACCCCCCAGGAGGGATGGGTACACCACAGTACCTTCTCTATTCTCCTCTTGGGGTTTTGGGCATGCACACACATGCCCAGTGTGAGTTTCAAGCCACTGAGTCTGAGACTCTAGCCACAGTCAACTGCATGGGAGTCCTGTAACATAACCATTATGCCACCTGCTGGCCCCACCCAGCAGGTAAGACAAGGATTTGAACCATAGTTAGCCATATGCAATCTGGCTCCTGCTGCACTGCATTATTATTTTTTTTAATTTATCTTACTTTTATTATCATTGTTATTATATTTTCCAGTTTGGTTAGAGAGAGACAGACAGAGGGAGAGAGAGGGAAAGTGAGAAAGCAAGTCACCAGGTCCAGGACTTGAACTGTGGTTGGTTATGTGGGAGTCCAGCACCTTTAACCACCACGCCACTTGCCAGCCCCATTGCACTGCATTCTTAACCATGTGCTAAGAGGCTTGCCCCACCTGATGTTTTTCTTTGTTTCTTATTTCTTAAGATTTATTATCATTATTGTTATTTAATTTGCCACAGAGCACCCATGCTCACCAGAGAGAGACAGAGAGAGAGAGAGGGAAAGTGAGAAAGCAAGCCGCCAGGTCCAGGACTCGAATGTAGTTGGCCATGTGGGAGTCCTGCACCACAACCACCATAGCACCTGCTGGCCCCAGTTTTCTTTGTTACTACTAAAAATTTTATGAAGGTTTTCTGTATCAGTTCATGGCTAACGTCATCTTGGTCTTGAGAACTAAAAAGTCAAGTTATTGAATTTATTGAAATATTAAACTTACCTACTTTGTGTTAGTATGACTGTTAAAATTAGCATTGTGTACTTAGGTACTAAAGGTTCATGCTGTTGGCTGAATTTAATTTCTTTTGTCCCTGAATTAGAGCTTATAAATAGTGGACATACCTGAGATGAACTTTTAGCACTCATAAGTAGATGTCCCTGGCATTCATTCATTCATTCATTCATTCATTTATTAAATAATTATTTTATTTTTAACTTTATTTATTTATTTATTTATTTATTTATAATTTGACCAGAGAGGGACAGAGTGATAGGGAGAGAGAGCAAGTGAGAAGCAAGCCACCAGGTCTGGGATTCGAACTCAGCCATGTGGGAGTCCAGTGCCCTTAACCACACACCACCTGCTGACCCCATATACATTTTAATATGTATATATATATTTTTTTTTTTTGAGAGAGAGAGAGAGAGATTTTTGCATATGCACTTGCCAGAGAAACAGAGACAGAGAAAAAGTGAAAAATTACCTCCCGGGGGGATGGCCATGCTGCAATCCCTTCTCCTCCATTCTCCTCTAGAAATTTTGGGCACATGTGCACATGTGCCTGGTGTGAGTTTCAAACTACAAGGTCCAGGACTTGAACCATGGTGGGCCATATGGAAGTCTAGTGCCTTAACTACTATGCCACCTGTTGGATCTGGCATTTATCTTTTAACTGTAAAATTTTGGGAGAAAACAAGTTAAGATTTTTATTTTATTTTAGTAGTTTTTCTCTAGACTTAAAGCATTTGTTCTGATTCATTTGCATCACCTTCAAATTAACTTCACTGTGTTAGATATTTTGAAATAAGGCCTCTTCATAATTTTACTTTAAGTAGTATTTTTATTTTTTTTGCTTGTTTATTTGTTTGCTATAGGGTACTTGGGCTCACTGGAGAGAGAGAAAAGGAAAGTGGGGAAACACACCCTGGGGGGTGCTGCAATCCTTTCTCCATTCTCCTCTTGGGATTCTGGGCAGGCATGCACATACACCCAGCGACCCAGCATGTTTTTCGAGTTGCCAGGTCCGGGACTCACGCAGTGCAGTCAGCCACGTGGGATCTAGCCTCCTTAATCCCCATGCTGTTGGCTGGTCCAGATTATTTTGTTTTTCAAAGGGTATTGCTCCTTAAGGTCTTTTAATATAGCTCTCATAACTCCTGAAATCTTAGATAGTACAGATTGAACATTCCTAATCTGAAAATCCAAAATCTGAAATGCTCCAAAATTTGAAACTTGTTGAGTGCTAGCCTGACACCACAAGTGGAAAATTTCATACCTGATCTCATGTAATGGGTCATAGTCAAAACATTGCAATGCAGAAATACTGTGTAACATTACCTTTTGAGAATGTGCATGAGGTGTATATGAAACACAGATGGGGCAAACCACATGGTCTAGTAGTTAAGGAGAAAGATCCCACATCACTTAATGCTGTTTGAATCCTGGCCCTTGTGGCTTTAAAAACATGCTAGGCGCATGTACATATTTGCCCAAGGTCTGAACGGGATGGAGAAATGGAGGAAAAGAGATTGTGATGTGACTATGCCCCGTTTAGGGGTACTTTCTTCTTTCTCTATCTCTGTCTCTTGCTGATGATCACATGTGCCTTCTCGCAGTTAAAAAACAAGAAACAGGGGCCAGAAGGTGGTTAAGTCATGGTTGACAGTGGTTCTAGTCCCAGACCTGGCAATTTGTAAATCACACTGAGCACATGTGCGTGCATGCACAAAATCCCAGGAGAATGGAGAAAGGCCATCTTCGTTGGGGAGTGATTTCTCACTTTCCCTCTCACTGTCTCTGTGTCTACAGTGAGCACATACACTCTATGGCAAAAACCTTAAAATAGGGGCCAGCAGATGGCATAATGGTTACATCGCTGGACCCCCCCATGTAGTCGACCACAGTTCGAGTCCCAGACACGTGATTTAAACTCTATACCAGGCGTGTGTGTGTACCTGCCCAAAATCCCAAGAGGAAATGGAGAAGACAGATTGTAGAGTAGCCATTTCCCCTAGGAGGTGATTTCTCCCTTTCCATCTCTCTGGCAAACGCATGTGCCCTAAAGCAAAAATCTCTTTAAAAAAAAAAAAAAACCTTAAATAAACAAACAAATTTAAATGCATTTTGTTTTTATACTTGTGTCTCATCTCCAAGATATCTCATTATATATATGCTATTGTATGATATTAGAAAAAATACCTTAAAATCCAAATCATTAATGAGCCCCAAGCATTTTGGATAAGGGATACTCAGCCTGTCTATAATCTTGTGAACTCCACAGAGGACAATCCGTTTTTAGATATTATTTTGTTAGAGTTAGGTTTTGAAAAGCCTTACTGTTTTGTGTTTTGACTTAGGCCCAAGGAAGGGGTGGAGAGAAGACTCCTTTTAGAGATCGTGTTTCTTTTTCCTGAAGCTATAGCTGATTTTGAAACATTTGTGTATTTTAAAGCTTATTTTAATTTTTTATTTCAATGTTTGACATTTTTGACAGGCTGTAGTTTAAACTATTGTTTGGAAAGTTTTCTAAAATTTAGATATTAGTTCAAATCTTGTAGAAAATGGTAATAATTTTTATAATTTAAATCTTGTTAATGAACTTCTTTCTTAGGTATTACATCGAATACCAATAACGGATCTATGGTGGTCCACAGTAGTTATGATGAAATTGAAGGAGGTGGTTTCTTGGGTAAGATGCTATAAAAGTTTTGTTTTTCTTTTTAATCTGTTTTCTGATTATAGAAGTAATATGTTCTCATTGTAGGAATCTGTGCTCATTGGAAATTAAGATGAAAACTTTGTATTATATAACCCCAGGGGGGATGGCCATGCCGCAGTCCCATCTCTTCCATTCTCCTCTTCGGATCTTGGGCACACACATGCGCGTGCCTGGCGTGAGTTTAAGCCATTAGGTCTGGGACTCAAATCGCAGTCCACTACATGAGAGTCCAGCGACATAGCTATTATGCCACCTGCTGGTCCCTTCTTTTTTAAAATTTTGCCAGTGGACAGACCCATGCACTTGCCAGAGAAAGAGAGAGGGAGAGAAAGAGAGAGAGCATGAGAAAGCATGTCCTCCCAAGGGAAATGGTCATGCTGCAATCCCTCCTCCATCTCTCCCCTATTTGAGGCTTTTAGGCAAGCGTGTGTACATATACACCCCACTCTAAGGTGTATTTTTCAGGCTACCAGGTCTGTACTTGAACCATGCTGTTGACCATGTGAAATGAAACCATCTTAACTACCACTCCATGGGCTGGCCAACAATAGAGTATTTTATCATTTATATTTATTTAAATTTATTTAGCCAGTCCCCTAATTTTTTTTTTTTTTTTTGGAGAGGTTTTTGCCACAGGGCACGCGCACTCACCAGAAAGACAGAGAGAGACAGAAAGTGAGAAATCACCCCCCAGGGGGGATGGCCATGCTGCATTCCCTTCTTCTCCATTCTCCTCTCAGGATCTTGGGCACACACGCACATGCACTGATGTGAGTTTAAGCCACTGGATCCAGGACTTGAACCGCAGTCGACTACATGGGAGTCCAGCGACATAGCTATTATGCCAACTGCTGGTCCTGAGAATTAAAATTGTAGTCTGAACACAAAATTGAGTACATAATATAAAAATGTATTAACTATGCCACACATATTATAGCTATCATCTACATTAACTAGATTTGAATCATTGTTAGTATCTTGTCACTAGTGTTTGTCTTATTTTACAAATTGACTAATTAAAATATTAAATTATCCAAAGAATTTTGGAATTATAATTTTCTATCATTTAAATGAATTATATGTTGATGTATCCTGGTGTATAAAGTAAAACTTGAAAGTTTCTTTATTTCCAGCAACACCACAACTTTCTAATAAGAATCCCCAAATGAGCCGAAGTGTTGGATATTCATATCCCTCCTTACCACCTGGTTATCAGAATACAACATCACCTACTACAACTGGAATGCCATCCTCTTCCTTGAATTACCCAAGCGGGCCACAGGCCTTTACTCAGGTAAACTTTTTTTTTCTTTTAGGAAAATGTATTTTCCATTTTTTTTTAAAAGAATTATTTTATTGGGAACCAGCAGTTAGCGTAATGGCTATGTCGCTGGACTCCCACGTAGTCGACCGCGGTTCGCATCCCGGACCCGGTGGCTTAAAACTCACACCAGGTGCGTGTGCGTGCGTGCCCAAGATCCCGAGAGGAGAATGGAGGAGAAGGGATTGCGGTATGACCATCCCTCCTGGGGGGTGATTTCTCACTTTCTGTCTCTGTGTCTCTCTCTTTCTGTCTGGCGAGCGCACACGCCCTATAGCGAAGAAAACCTCTCAAAAAAAAAGAATTATTTAACTTTATTTATTTATTTTAATTTTGGCCAGAGCGGGACACAGTTTGAGAGGGGAGAGCAAGAGTGAGAGACAGTGAGAAAGTGAGAAAGCAAGCCTCCAGGTCCAGGACTCGAACCATGGTTGGCCATGTGGGAGTCCAGGACTCTTAATCACCACGCCACCTGTGAGGACCCCCTTATTTTCCATTTTTAAATTTAAGCTGTATGCACATGAAGAACATTTTTGGAAAGTATATTAAACATTTTGTAGCCAATTAGAATAGTAATGGACATTTTATAGAGCCTTTGTTTTTATATATGTCTTCAATATCAGTAGCTTGGCCAGGAAATATAAATTGATGACACTTTTGTTTTTAGAGAGAAATTAACCATGTCACTACAGACTTATAAAGGTTACTTACTTTGACATTATGTACCTTTAGACCCCTTTAGGTGCTAATCATTTAACTGCAAGCATGAGTGGATTAAGTCTACATCCAGAGGGTCTAAGAGTCATCAATCTTCTTCAAGAAAGAAACATGCTTCCATCAACACCTTTACAGCCTCCGGTTCCAAATTTGCATGAAGACATCCAGAAACTCAACTGTAACCCAGAGTAAGGCTTAAATAGTGTTTCTTATTAACTGTGACATGCATTTTCCAAGTTTTTTAAAGTTTTTTTTGAACTTTAAGTATTATGAATATGCTGTACATTATATTGACTTATGAAAGAAATTCTGGATATAGGAGATAGAACTCTTATTACTTGCTTACTTGAGGTGTGAAATATTCTAAGTAGGGTTTTAACCCCTAATTGCTGCTCTCAACTCTATATACTTTTTTGATGGCTACATTCTATCTTCAAAGTCCAGATTTTATATAATTCTTTATTCTCATTTTAAATTGATCTCATAACAAACAGAACAATAATACTGCTTTCTCCCCCCAAAATTTGAAATAAATGTATATGTATGTGGTGATGATAAATTGAATTTTATTTTTAAATAGTTTTAGAACCTTCAGTGTAAACTTTAAAGTAATAAACTTTGCATTTGCAAATTTGTGTTATCATCTATCAATAGTAATTCCAGTGTAATCTAGATTTATACCAAGAAACATAAGTCATTTGATATTCCAGAGAAGGCAAGAAGAGACTGTGTTTGTGTTCTATAATATACAAACACTATCTACTCTTTTTCTGAGTAAGTCTTAGACTTAAATATTTTAATGGGATAAAGCTTGAGAAAGTCTATTGAAATATTTCATTTGTAATCTGATCCAATATTAAAATGTGTACCTTGGAAATCTTTTTTTGGTCCAAAAAACATCAAAGCAGTAACCCACACATGCTTTTTACTTTGATATAGGTTATTTCGATGCACGCTGACTAGCATTCCTCAGACTCAGGCCTTACTGAATAAAGCCAAACTTCCTTTGGGGCTACTGCTTCATCCTTTCAAAGACCTCGTGGTATGTTTCTCTAGTGAAAGTAATTGTCTAGTGAAAGAAATTAAAGTTTGAGTTGCTTGAGGAACCTAACCATTGACATATCTCTTTATTTGTAATTCAGCCCAAATTTTAGTACCAGGTACTTTCAAAATAAGAATATAATTGAAAGACCCAAGAGATACTGAATAGAAGTACTGAAAAAAAATAAATAAATGAGTTCAGCTCTGTAACGCAGTGGTTAAGTGCAGTGCCTAGGGAACCGGATCCCTTGTGGCTCACCGTGGTTCAAGTCCTAGCCCCAGAAGCTTGTAAAACATACCAGGCAAGTGTGCATGCATGCCCCAAATTCTGACAGGATGGGAAAATGGAGAAGAGATTGTAACATGACCACACCCCACTGATGATTTCTCCCTTTCCCTCTCTCTTTCTTTTCCTCACTCTGTCTCTCTCGCCGTCTTTGTCGGGTGAGTGCATCCTCCTGGCAATTAAAAAAAAGAAGGGCAGCAGGTGGCATGGATGCTAATGCAGTTGGATCCCACATGGCCGACTGTGTTGTCTGAGTCCTTGACCCAGTTACTTGAGAAACGCTGGGTACTTGTGTATGAGTGGCCAAAATCCCAAGAAGAAAATGGAGAAGGGATTGCAGCATGGCCATCCATTCCTCCTGGGGAGTGATTTCTCACTTTCCCTGTCTCTGCCTGCCTGTCTCTTAGGAGTGCATGTCCCCTATAGAGAAAAACTGAAAAGAGAAATAGATAAATAGAATAAATTGTTTCAGAGGAGGCCTCATATCCTAGTGATTAATGATTAATGGAGTCAGATCCCACATGGCTGACCTGGGTTTGAATCCTGGTCCCAGCAGCTTGAAAAACATTGGGCATGTGTGGGTGCATGTCCCAAATCCTGACAGGATAGAGATATGGAGGAGTAGGGATTATAATGTGTCTCTACTCCATTAAGTGCTATTTCTTCTCTGTGTGTCCCTCTCTCTCTCTCTCTGATGAAGACTCACACTCACATGCAATTTAAAAAAAGTTATTTCAAAAGTAAAACAAAGCTGATCCACCTTCATTTTAAGGCTCTGGGCCTTTGGGCATATACATAAACTCTTGAGAATCAGTGCATGACGAGATGAGTTTTCCAAAACAAATCTTATTTGATAAGATTTTATTGCCTTTGCTGGTTTTTTACATTAATACTTTAGAACTTTCATATATAGGACAAACTTTAAAATAGGAGCATAATTACAATGTTTAATTGAATATTTAAATATAGTTTAACCTTCCTTTACATTATAACAGCTTTTTCTTTTAATTTGCTATGGGGTAGGTGTGCACGCCAGAGATACATGAGGGAGAGAGAGAGGATGGGTTGAGGAGTAAGAAAACACCAGTTCCAGATGGATAGCCACACTGCAATCCCTTCTCCTTCACTTCTTCCCCCTTTTGGGATTTTTAAACACACATCCACACACACCTAGGTTGTTTCTCAAGTTGCCAGGGTTTGGGACTTGAACCACACAATCAGCCGTGTGGGATCCAGCCGTCTTAACTACCACACCACAGGCTGGCCCTCCTCTAGGTTATTTTCTCCAAAATTATATCCTAGCAGTTTTTTGGAAGGGGTGGGTTAGTGTTTGCCCTTTCAACATGATGATAATCGCCTTTAAACACTTTTGTTTCTTTCAGCAATTGCCTGTGGTCACCTCCAGTACTATTGTGAGATGCCGTTCATGCAGGACTTACATTAATCCTTTTGTGAGCTTTCTCGATCAAAGGAGGTGGAAGTGTAACCTATGTTACCGAGTCAACGACGGTATGCTTTTTCTGAAATGTTTAAAAATTTCTACTTGTTGGGAACCAGCAGTTAGCATAATGGCTATGTCGCTGGACTCCCACGTAGTCGACCGTGGTTCACGTCCTGGACCCGGTGGCTTAAAACTCACGCCAGGCGCGTGTGCGTGCATGCCCAAGATCCCAAGAGGAGAATGGATGAGAAGGGATTGCGGCGTGACCATCCCCTCTGGGGGATGATTTCTCGCTTTCTGTCTCTCTGTCTCTCTCTGTCTGTCTGGTGAGCCCACACGCCCTATAGCGAAAAAAACCTCTCCAAAAAAAAAAAAAAAATTCTACTTGTTTCATAAGGAAATCAGATGATAAAATGTGAAGTTTTTTAAAAAGAACAAGCCTTCTTATCTGTAATCAGTTCTTCCACTCAGAGAAAACTGTTAACTTTCTTCCATACATTTATATTTGTAAATAAGTAATTATATACTTTTCAAGCAAAATGTGATGATAGTATTACATTGATGTCACTTTTACATTTATTATATTGGGGTTATAATAAATGGCATATTACATGGTATTATTTAAGCTGGTAATTTAAGCATTTTTTTTTATTTATTTAGAAATTATCCCATACCTTTTCTCTAGGGTGGAAGGAAATAAGTCCACAGAATAGCTGCCTAATTCATTCACTGCTGTATGAAGGGAGGTGTGGGCAATGCTAGAAGGTTAGTTGAATATAGTTTTTGCAGTAATTGAGGAGGAGGAGGAGATCTCTCTCAGTATCTATTTTACAATTTATGTTCGAGGAATATCATCTAACTTGTGCCATTCTATTGGGATTAGAGAAGAAAATGGGTATTGTTAATAATATCGACATTGAAAATTAGTTATCTGTTTGGAAGGAAATTTCATTAATAGTTGGGAAATAGAGAAGTATAAGAAACTTTTAGTAACTAGTTTTGTTTGTGTGTGTGTTTTAAGATGAGAGAAAAATGAGGGTAGGATAAGACCATTCTTTCACTCTATAATAACTCAGAAGAAGGAGCCAGCAGGTGGTGTGGTTGAGGCGCTGGACTTCCACATGGCTGACCATGGTTCAGATCCTGGACCTGGCGGCTTGGTTTCTCTCTCTCTCTGTCTTTCTCTAGTAAAATTAAAATAATAATGGTGGATAAAATTAAATAAAATAATTCTTAAAAATTAAGAAGATGTTGCTTAATGCTTAGTACAACTTTAAAATCTTGTTTGCACTTCAGTGTATGAAATCAAATAGTAATAAAGGTTGGAGTTCTTTCAAATGCAGACCTGCCCATTTCATGAACTATAGCTTACCATTTAGAGTACATAAGGATCTGAACTTCTAGACAGTTACTGGGAAAACGGGTACAATAATAATTTGGAAAACATCTTTTTTGAGTACTAGTACTCAAAGTGGTGTCAGTACTTAGAGTGGTGCTCAAAAGCGGTAGGCAACTGATGGACCATAAAGGTCTTGTTAATGAGTGAAGGTCACTGGCCTTTTGAGCCACTCTTTCTCTCTTTGCTTAGGCCTGCTCCTAACTCTCAGGAGTGTATTTTTACTTAATAAACTTCCTTTTCCTTACACTAAAAAAAAAAAAAAAAAATAGTGAAGGCCACTAAACAGTCTAGCTTTAACTTCTGAAATAGTTTTTTTCCCCTTTAGAGGTTTTTGCCTTAGGGTGTGTGCACTTGCTGAAGAAAGAGACAGTGACAGGAAAAGTGAGAAATTACCTCTCAGTGGGTATGCTCACGCCACAGTCCCTTCTCCTTCATTCTCCTCCCGGAGAATATCATGCCACATATACTGACACCTGGGATGCTTTTCAGGCCACTGGGTCCAGGATTCAAACCTCGGTCAGCCATGTGGGAGTCCAGTGATGTAACAGCTATGCTATCTGCTGGACCCCTGAAATAGTTTTATAATAGCTTTCTAGGTCTAGCCAGAGTTTGTATATTTCATATGGCAAATGTTAATATCCAAGTGTAATTGGGAAATTTAAGAAAGTAATTGGCATCTAATGAGTTTTTAATGATCTTTTCAAACTATTTTAGGAGAGCAACATTAGCAAGAGTTAAGAAAAAGACAATCATCAGGGAATAGGAAAAATCTCAATGATTATATCAGGTTGTCAATAAAGTCATGACACATTTTTCTATGGAAAATGCGTCATGATTTATCCAACAACCCAATGGTTGTAAAAGCAAAACATATTTAGTACTATTCAGTATGTGAAATACTTGAATGGAACTTTTTAAAAAAAAGTTATCGCTTAATATTTAGCCTATACTGAATTATTTATAACCCCTTAAGAAAATGGTCAAATGCAACATATATTAAATTAACCCTTTCAGTTTTTATCAATATATGTGTATATATATTGTTAACTTTATATAGTTCCTGAAGAATTCATGTACAACCCTTTGACCAGAGTTTATGGAGAACCTCACAGAAGACCTGAAGTTCAAAATGCTACTATTGAGTTTATGGCTCCTTCAGAATACATGGTAAGCTTCCTTTTTTTTCTTTTAATATAACAACTCATTTCATAAAACTATGTTTAAATAAGATCACATGGCATCCTTTAACAAAATGTTAAGTTTTTAAGTGTATAGAAGTGTAATATGTGTTTATCATACAAAAGTACTTAATTGGCATAATTAATCGACTTGAAAAGTAAAAGTGTAGGTAAAGTTCCACTTAAGTTTCTCATGTGTCCACTCAGAAATGTGTAATAAAATATCAGGGTTGTATTTGTTTTTTTCTTTATTTTTAGGAATTATTTATTGGGCCTAGTAGGTGGCATGGTAGCTAAGGTGCTGGATTACCACATGGTCAACTGTGGTTCGAGTCCTGGCCTGGTGGCTTGCTTTCTCTCTTAACTCTCTCTGTCTCTCTTTGTGGGGAGCATGTGTGCTCTGTAGCAAATTTAAAAATAACAATAATAAATTAAAAAATAAAAAGAATGATTTTTAATTTATTTTTATTTATTACTATTATTTTTTAAATTTGACCAGAAAGAGAGAGAAAAAGGGAAAGTGAGAAAGCAAGCTGCCAGGCCTAGGACTTGAACCTCAGTTGGTCTTGAGAGAGTCCAATGCTAAGCAAGCTGCCAGATCTAGGACTTGAACCTCAATAGGCCTTGTAAGAGTCTAGTGCCTTAACCACCATGCCACCTGCCAACCCTAAGGGGTCATACTTACTTTAAAGTCGCATCTAGGTTTTTTTTCTATTACAAATAATGGTGAAGAACATCCTCTCATAAGTATTTTTATACACTTGTGAGAGTATCTGAAATCTTGCATTTAAGAAATAATTATGCCTAATGCTTAGTTAGCACTTTACATTTATACTGCACTGTATTTTTTTAAAGAATTATTTTATTTACCTTTATTTATTCCTTATTTATTTTAATTTGACCAGAGAGGGACAGAGAGAGAGAGAGAAAGTGAGAAGGCAAGCCGCCAGATCTGGGACTTGAACCACAGTCGGCCATGTGGGAGTCCAGCGCGCTTAATCACCACACCACCTGCTGGCCCCCTACTGCACTATATTTTTGATCATCACAAACAAGGCTCTGAAGTAAGGTATAGAAATGTTCATCTGTTTTGCAGTGTGAAAAGAGATTTAGGTTGTGATTTGAGAAAGGTCACGTAAGTGGTAGAACTTACATAAAAATCCAGGTCTTTTGATTTGGTTTTCTTTTAGTGTTCCATAATTGCCTCTTGGAGAAGGAGAATGTGAAGATAAGACTAAACACAAACATTCCATATTTTAGTATATCTTTGTGGCATAATCTTTAGCTGGACAATTGGGTCCATTTTACTGTGGAACTTATGAGGGGTCAGTTTCTTTTCACTGCAGAGAAGTTTCATTGTAGAAAACATTTTCTGTCATTTAAGTATTTTATATTAGTTTTCTACAGTATAGCTGCCCCTTTATTGAATTAAAGTTTTAAAAGCAGAAGTATTTGTTTTGAAGTAGCTTTTCTGGATTCCTTTTATATTCCAGGTTTTGCAAAAATTGATTTCTTTAAATTTGGAAAACTGTCTGTAGCCAAAGGTGTTTTGTTCCTTCCTGATTTATCTCTTGGGTAGCAGATTCTGTAAAATTTGGCAATTGATATGTGCAAAAAAAAAATTTTTTTTGGAGAGGTTTTTGCTGTAGGGCATATGCACTCTTTTTTGTTTTGTTTTGTTTTTGGAGAGATTTTCACTGTAGGGCGCGTGCGCTCGCCAGACAGACAGAGAGAGACATAGAGACAGAAAGCGAGAAATCACCCCCCAGGGGGGATGGTCAC
>NW_006204205.1:1488615-1492416 GCF_000334495.1 Tupaia belangeri chinensis | reverse complement strand
GGACACACACACACACACACACACACACACACACACACACACGGACCCAGCATGAGTTTAAGCCACTGCATCCGGGACTCAAACCACGGTCGACTACATGGGAGTCCAGTGACAGCCAGTACGCCAACTGCTGGTCCCAATGTGTGCAAAAATATTTAATAGTTAGCATACTACATGCCCAGTTCTGATTATAGTTGTTTGGATTTTAAATAATTATTTATTATTATTATTTTGTTTAATTTGCTATGGGCCATGCATGCTCACCAGAGAGAGAGAGAGACAAGGAAAGTAAGAAAACAAGCTGGGTTCAGGACTTGAACTGTGGCTGGCCATATGGGAATCCAGTGCCTTTAACCACCATACCACCTGCTGGCCCCTTTTTGGTTTTTGTTTTTCTTTTAAATTTGCTATAGGGCACTGTTGACAGAGAGAGAGGAAAGTGAAATAATACCCTCCTCATGGGGGATGGCACATTGCAGTCCTTTCTCCTCCATTCTCCTCTCAGGATTTTGGGCACGCACGTGCAGATGCCCAGTGCTTTTTTTTCAAGCTGCCAGGTCCAAGTTTCAAACTGCACAGTTGACTGTGTGGTAACCAGCTGCCTTAACCACCATGTCACCAGCTGGCCCTTTTTAAATGTTTTTTACCAAACTGGAAACAAGTCTTTGATTTTGAAAGTTGAAATTACAGTTTTACCTTTTTTTTGAAATTTGGCTACAATGTATTAAATAACCAGCTGAGGCTAACTTGATCTGTCATTTTCAGAACTATATTTTCTCTAATCTAGGAAATATAACACACATATAGAAACGTGAATAATAATTGACTTTTAACTAAATAATTATATCATAAAAATACTGCCAGAGTTGTTCTTACCACGTTTCTTCCCATCCCTTTCCTAGAGAGAACACTCTTTTTTTTTTTTTGGAGAGGTTTTTTCGCTATAGGGCGCGTGCGCTCGCCAGACAGACAGAGAGAGACATAGAGACAGAAAGCGAGAAATCACCCCCCAGGGGGGGTGGTCACGCCGCAGTCCCTTCTCCTCCATTCTCCTCTCGGGATCTTGGGCACGTACGCACACGCGCCCGGCGTGAGTTTTAAGCCACCGGGTCCGGGACGTGAACCACGGTCGACTACGTGGGAGTCCAGCAACATAGCCATTACGCTAACTGCTGGTTCCCAACACTCTTGAATTATGGCAATCAGACTCATTTTTCTTTTAATCATGAATCTTAAACAATATAGTACAGCTTAACTTGTTTACTTCAGCTTCCACTCAGTCTGTAAATGTTTATTTTATTGTTTTGCTGTATGTGGACCCAGCAAATAAGTTTAAATTTAATCCTGTTAAATGTATTTAACAAGATCTTTTTTCCCTTCAGTTACGACCGCCTCAGCCTCCAGTGTACCTCTTTGTTTTTGATGTCTCTCACAATGCAGTTGAAACTGGATACTTGAATTCAGTTTGCCAGAGTTTATTAGACAATCTGGATTTGTAAGTGTCTCAATTGAGCTTAAGTCTTAACAGTGTTTGTACAATAAACAAGTACTTTCAAAATAAACAAAAGCTATGTAATTATGTTCTGAAAGCCCACTTAGATCCATTGCTAACTTAGGTCTCGCCTTCTAATAGAAATATTATTTTCAAACTTAGTAAGTAGGAAGAATAATGTAATGAACTTCCAGGTATACATCCCTGTCACTAGCATTCTACTCTTCTTGCTTCATCTAATCTTCCTCCTTTATTCACTTTATTTCGCTCTTGAATATTTCAAAGGAAATCTCAGCCAACTCTCTTAGAAGTATTTACCTGTAATACTTGTTACACTCGACTTTCAACTCTATAGACAATACTAGTATCACACCAAGTAAAACTAGCAATGATTCTGTAGTATGGTCTACCCAGTTCATTCGTTGTTTCTACCTGTTCTCAAAGATGTCTTTTTACTGTAGATTTGTTGGAATAAGAATCCAAACTGTGTACACTTGCATTTGTTTATCATGTCTCTTAAACTAATTCTATTTTGAATAGTTCTTAAATATTTCATGTAAACCGTAAAAGCAAGTGTGACCTTCCATTGTAACGAAGTATAGTACTCATGTGTGGTATGGCAGAGTATGAAACCCTCATCACAAAGGGCATCCTTGTTTCTGCCAGCATTTGTATTTTTCATGTTGTAGATTACGTATGATGAGATACCTCTCTGTCTTATCCTAGCATGAACAGCAGGAGTGAAAATCAATTTGTCTTTCTGCTTATGTAACTGTAGTTCCATATATTTGCACTTCTTAAAACAGATACTTTTATTTCTTTGTTCTTAAATATTGGGTCATCAGAAGAGTCACAACATATTTTTCTGTGGAAAAATGCACCATGACTTTTCTGACAACCCAGTAAATATATTAAACAATATAGGAGGAGATTTGGGCCACATTTTTAAAGAGATGCACTATCTAAATTTATATTATATTTTAGAGTCGGTGTAGTTTTATAGAAGCATTCTTTTTTTAAAAAAAAGAATTATTTCATTGTATTTATTAATTCTTTTATTTTAAAGGATTATTTTATTTAACTTTATTTATTTATATTTATTTATATTTTAATTTGACCAGAGAGTGACAGAGAGAGAGAGGGGAATGTGGGAAAGCAAGCTGCCAGATCCAGGACTCAAACTGTAGTCAGCCATGTGGTAGTCCAGCACCCTTAACCACACCATCTGCCAGCTCCCTATTCATTTATTTTGATTTGACCAGAGAGAGGAAAAGTGCGAAAGCAAGCCACCAGGTCTGGGATTCAAACTGTGGTTGGCCTTGTGGGAGTGTCTAACACCTTAACCACCATGCCTGCTGGCCCCTACAAGCATTCTTTATAAAATAACAAGATTATCTGCAAAGTTTTATATATAATTTGCGATATTTTTTACATACTAGAAGTTGAGTATCTCTTATCCAAAAATGCTTGGTAACACAAGTGTTTTGAACCTTGTTTTATTTTTAAATTTTGGAATATTTGTATATACATTAATAAGATACCTTGGGAATGGAACCCAAGTATGACCATAAAATGGATCTGTTTCATAAATGCCTTATACTCGTGGCCTGAAGATGATTTTGTATGATATTTTTATATTGTAGCATTTTTATTTATCTATTTCTGTTTAGAGAGATTTCTTGCTACAGGGTATGTACACTTGCCAGACAGAGATACAGAAAGTGAGAAATCACCCCCCAGGGGGGACGGCCATGCTGCAACCCCTTTTGCCTTGGGGCGGGCACCACCACGCCCTGCTGCAGCCCCTTTTCTTCCATTCTCCTGTTAGGATCTTGGCCCCACGCACATGTGCCCAGCATGAGTTTTATTCTTTTGTTTTTGTTTTGTTTTGTTTTTGCTATATGGTGCGTGTGCTCACCAGAAAGACACAGACAGAAAGTGAGAAATCACCCCCCAGGGGGGACGGCCATGCTGCAACCTCTTTTGCCATAGGGCGGGCACCACCACGCCCTGCTGCAGCCCCTTTTCTTCCATTCTCCTGTTAGGATCTTGGCCCCACGCACATGTGCCCAGCATGAGTTTTAAGCCACTGGGTCCAGGACTCAAACTGTAGTCAACTACATGGGAGTCCAGCAACATAATCCTTATGTCATCTGCTGGTTTCTATAATGTAGCATTTTGATTGTAACCTATCACATGAAGTCAATATGTAGAATTTTCCACATGTGGTATGTCAGTGTTCAAGAAGTTCAGAATTTGGAGCATTTCAAATTTGGGGTTTTCTTTTTATTATTTATATATGTATATAT
>NW_006204205.1:1486553-1488599 GCF_000334495.1 Tupaia belangeri chinensis | reverse complement strand
ATATATACACACACACACATATATAAATTTTTTTTTCCCTCCCCGCAGAGAGCCCATGTGCTTGCCAGGGATGGAAAGGGACAATGGGGGGGTGGGGGGACCAGTATCCTCCAAGGGGCATGGTTATCCTATAATCTCCTTTCTCCATCTCTCCATCCCGCTGGAATTTGGGGCACACATGTATACATCTGGCATATTTCTCAAGCTACTGGGTCCTGGATTCAAACCATGTACCTGGCCATTTTGGATTTGGTTCCCTCAGAGCTAGCCCTGGATTTTCAAATTAGGAACACTCAACCTGAATTTCTTATGTGATTATGTATCTACTGTGATTTTTATCTATGTGACTGTGTATGTGTGTGTGTGATACACATACACACACACATACACACATATATATATATATATAAATCATACCACTTTATGTAGATATAATTGGTATTCCATTGTTACATTATTGTTGTTTTTTAAAATTATTTCACTTATATATAGTGTTTTCCCTTTGAGTAAGATACATTTTCACAGTAGTTAAACATCAGGTGGTTTAAATATTTATTTATGTTTGGCCGTTCTTTATAATGCTAAATGAGCTATTTCCATGTTACTCTAAGCAGATATTTTATGTATTTATATATATGGGGAAACCTGATACAAGTACTCTTCTGAATTTGTTTTTAGACTTCCTGGCAACACAAGAACAAAAATTGGCTTTATAACATTTGACAGTACAATACATTTCTACAGTCTTCAGGAAGGTCTCGCTCAACCTCAGATGCTGATAGTTTCAGATATTGAAGGTAATGAATTTATATAATAAAACTGCATTATAGAAATATTTCACAGAAAGGTCAGCAGGTGGCATAATGGTTAAAGCACTGAACTTACACATAGTCGACTGCAATTTGAATCCTGAACCTCATGGCTTGAAACTCACACTGGGTGCATGTGCATGTGTACCTAAAATCCTAAGAGGAGAATGGAGGAGAAGGAATTGCATCATGGCCATCACCCTAGGAAGTCCTTTCTCACTTTCTCTCTGTCTCTCTCTCTGTCTCCGGTGAGTGCACACACCTATAGCAAAGAAAATCTCTTAAAAAAAAAAAAAAAAAAGAGGGAACCAGCAGTTAGCGTAATGGCTATGTCGCTGGATTCCCACATAGTCGACCACGGTTCGTGTCCCGGACTCGGTGGCTTAAAAAACTCACGCCGGGCGCATGTGCATGCGTGCCCAAGATCCCGAAAGGAGAATGGAGGAGAGGGGATTGCGGCGTGACCATCCCCCCTGGGGGGTGATTTCTCGCTTTCTATCTCTATGTCTCTCTCTGTCTGTCTGGCGAGCGCACGCGCCCTACAGTGAAAATCTCTCTCAAAAAAAAAAAAAAAAAAGAGAGAGAAGAAATATTTCATGGAGCTAGCAGGTAGCATGGACTTACCATATGACTGACCATGGTTTGAGTCCCAGATCTGGTAGCTTACTTTCTTACCTTCTCATTCTCTCTCTGTCACTTTCTGGTGAGTGCACATGCCCTGTAGCAAATTTTTAAAATAATAATAAATAAATAATTCTTTTAAAATTTATTTATATTTTTTGGAGAGGTTTTTGTTATAAGGCGCATGTGCTCGCCAGAAAGACAGAGAGACAGAAATCATCTCCTAGGAGGATGGCTACACCGCAATCCCTTCTCCTCCACTCTCCTCTTGGGATCCTGCCCACACTAGCACTCACGCCTTGGGGACTTGGACCTCAGTCATCTATGTGAGAATTCAGCCACCCTAACTACCATGCATCTGCTGGTCCCCAAATAAATAATTCTTTTAAAAAAATTTTCCAGAACTGTGGCAAAAACCTCTCTAAAAAATATATACATATATATGGGAACCAGCAGTTAGCATAATGGCTATGTCACTGGACTCCCACTTAGTCAACCGCGGTTCACGTCCCAGACCCGGTGGCTTAAAACTCACACCAGGCTGGGAACCAGCAGTTAGCGTAATGGCTATGTCACTGGACTCCCACGTAGTCGACCGCAGTTCGCGTCCCAGACC
>NW_006204205.1:1438452-1486448 GCF_000334495.1 Tupaia belangeri chinensis | reverse complement strand
GCCCAAGATCCCGAGAGGAGAATGGAGGAGAAGGGATTGCAGCATGGCTATCCCCCCTGGAGGGTGATTTTTTGCTTTCTGTGTCTCTGTCTCTCTCTTGTCTGGCGAGCGCACACGCCCTATAGTGAAAATCTCTCAAAAAAAAAATATATATATATATAAATTTAAAAAGAATTATTTATTTATTATTATTTATTTATCATAAATAAATAAACAAATGGTGGATCACATTGAGAACGTGTGTGTACATGCTCAGGATCCTGAGAGGAGGGAAGAGGAGAAAAGATTATGGCATGGCCATCCTGCAGTTGGGGGTGATTTCTCACCTTCCCCTCTTACTGTCTCTCTCTGTCTCTTATCAGTGAGTGCACATACCCTATGGCCAAAACCTTAAAAAAAGGAAAAGAAGTATTTCACGACAAAAGAAGTATTTCACAACAGTTTGATAAATTAAGAGTGTATGGTATGATTCTACTATATTGAGGAAAATCTTGTGAATAAAATCATAAAATTGTAGGACTTTTTTTTTTTTTTTGGAGAGGTTTTTGCTATAGGGTGCATGCGCTCACCAGACAGACAGAGAGAGACAGAGAGACAGAAAGCGAGAAATCACCCCCCAGGGGGGATGGCCACGCTGCAGTCCTTTCTCCTCCATTCTCCTCTCGGAATCTTGGGCATCCACACACACGTGCCCGGCGTGTGTTTAAGCCACCGGGTCCGGGACACGAACCGCGGTCGACTACGTGGGAGTCCAGCGACATAGCCATTACACTAACTGCTGGTCCCAAATTGTAGGACTTATAAGAGTCAGTTTAATCTCTTATTTTATAGAAGATATATGGTTATAGATACAAAGTGAATTCTGAACAAGTTAACAAAAAAGAGTTCATGTTAAAACACAGTTTAAACTTTCTCCCATTCATTCATTCATTTATTCAAAGCGTATTTGAGGATAGGCAATATACACCAAAAAAATAGGATAGAGAGCTCAGAAATAAATCTAACATACATGGTTGTTTGATTTTTGCAAAGGCACTAAGACCATTTAATGGGGGACAAGATAGTGTTTCAACAAATGGTAATGGAAAGTGCGATGTGCAAAAAGAGAGATCAGACCTCTGCCTTATAATATATAAAGGAATTTAACCAAAAATGGGTCACATGGTTGTGCTGTGGTACGATGAGACACTCCATGACACAGTCCCACATGAGAAATTTCCCTGTTCAAGTTCAGCAATCTCTTTGAACATGCTAGGCACACCTGTGCCCATGATCATTGGCTTACTAAAGCTGGAGGTAGACCATGCTGTCAAGAACCCTTGGAGGTGCCGTCTTTCTCTGTCTCTCTTTTTCATAGAATGAATGAGTGAATAAATGAATCTTACAAAAGAAGAACAAAGCTTAAAAAAAGAAAGAAAATTGGGGCCAGCAGGTGGTGTGGTGGTTAAGGGTACTGGACTCCCAAATGGCTTATCGCGGTTCGAGTCCTGGACCTGGCAGCTTACTTTCTCTCTCTCTCTCTCTCTCTGTCCCTCTCTGGTCAAATTAAAATAAGTAAATAAAATAAATAAAGTTAAATAAAATATTCTTTGGGGGAAATAAATAAAGAAAATTAATTAAAATGTAGTAAAGACCTAAACTTGAGAGATGAAAATATAAGATATAGGGAGAAATCTTCCTTACAGTGGATTTGACAATAATTTTCTCAATAAGACACCAATAGGTTTAGGTCATAAAAAAAAATTGCTCAGGCAGTTTTGTGATTGTAGCAGTATCACAGAGTGCACTTATGCAAACCTAAATGGTGCAGCCTACCACACATCTAGACTGTATAGTATAATCTATTATAATCTTATAGGACCACCATCACGTGGTCTGTCATTGACCTCAAGTTTATTATGTAGCATTATGTGGTATATTAAAAATAACCAAATTGGGACCAGCAGGTGGGGTGGTGGTTAAGGGCACTGGACTCCCAAATGACCCACCGTGGTTTGATTCCTGGTCCTGGTGGCTTGCTTTCTCATTTTCCTTCTCTCCTTCTCTCTCACTCTGTCTCTCAAATAAAAAAGTTAGTGAATAAATAAGTAAAGCTAAGTAAAATAATTCTTGTAAAAATAAATAGATAGCCAAATTATACTCTATGATGTTAAATTTTATATGTGAATTTTATATCAATAAAGCTGTTGTAAAGTTTTTTAATTAAGAGAAAAGGGAAGAAGCCTGAAGAGGAGATAGTAGCTTTTCTATATGATACCAAAGATAAATGTTTAATGTTTCAAATTATTTATATTATTGTTACTAATTTTAAAATTTCTATAAGATGCACATACTCACCATAGATGGGGTAGGGGAGTGGAGGAGGAGAAAGCACCTACCAGGGTGGATGACCTCGGCCACAGTCATCCTCCTCCATTTTCCTCTTGGGACTTTTGGGGTTGCATGCACATACATCTGGCATGTTTTTTAAGCTGCTGGGCCTGGGACTTAAACTACACAGTCAGCTGTGTGGAATGTGGCCACCTTAACCTCACATCACTGGATCTTCCTTTTGTTCTTTTTAAGTTTGCTGCAGGGCGTGTGTGCTTGCTGGAGAGAGAGATGGAAACAAAGAGAGATGGGAAAGTGAGAAATCACCCCCTAGGGGGGGTGGCCATGCTTCAATCCCTTCTCCATTCTCCGCTTGGGATTTTTGGCACACACCCACTTATACTCAGTATATTTTTCAAGCTGCTGGGTCTGGGACTCAAGCCTTGCTGTCAGCCATGTGGGATCCAGCTACTTTAATCACCACGCCACCAGCTGGTCCCTGTTCATGTTAGTTTTTTTTTTAAATATTATAATGAACCTTATTTCTTCACAATCAAAAACAGACGATATAGAAATGTAGGGTGATACTCCTCAGAATCCTTCGCTTCCCATGTTCTTGTCCCTGTTCACTTCTGTCTAAAGTAGCAAATTCTATTCCTGAGAAGAGTAAATATGAATCTTTATCTGAAGTGATCAGTTACACATGCCTTCTGATTCACTTGATTTTGTAGTCCCACCAGTAGAAACATTGGTGGGCTTTCTTCATGGAAGAGTTTTTTTTTCTTTTTTGAGTGACATAGCTATTGATGAGTTGTATTGCTTCTCCATAAAGACTAGGGATTGTTGTGTGTCGTATGAGCCAACATTTTGTTTTTAATACAAGGATGTATTTTAGGTTGACTTCCAGGGCCAACCATTAAAAAAAAAAAAAAAAGCAGTGTTTTAAATTGTTATCTTTATCCAAAGAAGCAGAACATGTGCACAAACTCTTATTATTAAGTGCCTATAGGTTAGTGCTTTTTATGAGGAAGACTATTTACCCCTTACACAGTAGCAGACAAGAAGTAGAACCCTTACAATAAATGCTTGAATCAGACAAATATAGATAGTATGTAATAGTGGAGGAGATGCTTTTAAGTATGGGGGCATTAACACACTGGTGTTATGTGCAGCACCATCTTTAATACATTTTGTTTAAAATAAATATTTATTTTTCAGATGTTTTTATACCTATGCCAGAGAACTTATTAGTAAATTTAAACGAAAGTAAAGAGGTAAGACACCTTTTTCTACCTGACATGTTTAAATTATTGAAGGAATATATTTTTAAATGAACTTTAATTAAAATTTTGTTTTTTTCTGTGACTTTTCTACAATGCGTAGCTTTTTGTATTTGCTCTTAAAGTTAACTAGATGAACAACTCTCGAGTTTGGCCTTGAGCTGATCATTTTTAAGTCTAATGAAGCAATTTATTTATACTAGGGTAGAAGATAAGCCTGTTCCATAAAGGAAGAACACCTTCAGGAAACCTGTTTGTCAGCTCTTTGGGAAGTTGGGAGGGTTGCTGAGATAAAGCTTTGGTCACTACGTAGAAACACGTTAGTTAGACTGCTTTCAGTGCCCTTTGCTTTTCTGATTCACAGAGTGTCATTGGGGTCAGTTCAGAAGAAACTCTTATTACCTGCCTGGAAATTGCCATGACATAATGCAGTGAGAGGTGAAAAGAATGTGTCTGAAGGGGGGATGTTGTCTACCCTGTACATGCATATATGCCGTAGGGGTAACATTTTAACTAGCAAGTCTATGGTCTTTGCTCTTCGGCAGTGGTGATTGTGCCATAGTGTGAAGTATTATTTTCCCCATTATCTATTTATACAACCTAACCTGAATAGGTAGTGTTTTTCATTTTGTTTTTCTTTTGTAGTGATATTACTAGTTGGCAATGTTACTGGATATCTTAGATTATGCAACAGGGAAGAGTTAAATTCACTTTGTAACTTAATTAAGTATGTAGAAGTGATAGAGAAGGCCATATTTCATGGCATTAAAAACATCAAATATCCAAACTGTGATGGTTCTTTTGGATGCATATTGGACTTATAGTCTTGCTGGACGAGTGCATGTGCAAAAACTATAGGGTCCCAATTTTTGTCTTGCTTGCCAGTTTATAATGTTGACTTAAAATGGCCTTCTTGTCATTTGACCAACTTCATTGTTTACTGTAATGTCTGTAGATTCTTTAATCATCATCATGACTCAATGTGCTGTGTATTATATTAGATATGAGTTGTGAAAAAAATTTTAATTGTAATACTCGAGTTCTCTTGTTTTGTTTCACAAGCTTATCCAAGATTTACTGAAAAGTTTGCCACAAATGTTTACCAAGACTTTGGAGACCCAGAGTGCCTTGGGTCCTGCACTTCAGGCTGCCTTTAAGCTGATGTCCCCAACTGGTGGCCGGATGTCTGTCTTTCAAACACAACTCCCAACTCTTGGAGCAGGAGCCCTGAAGCCACGAGAGGAACCCAACCAAAGGTCATCTGCTAAGGTTAGGAAGTCATCAAATGTATAAGATTTATGCTGGTGTTCTATCCCTTTGACCACAGAGCTTGTTCTTCTAAATTTATTTTTCATTTGTAGGGAGAAAGGCAATAGGTAAAAATTTTCACTTCAATATAGACGGTACCTTTTTTTTTTTTTGTCCCATGGAGTATGTGCACTCACTGGAGAGAGACTGCCAGAGACAGTGAGAGGGAAAGTGAAAAATCATCCCGTGGGGAGAATTGGCACACCTCAATTCCTTCTCTTCCATTCTCCTTCTGGGATTTTGGGCATGCATGCACACGTGCCCAGCATGATTTTCAAGTCACTAGGGGTGGGACTTGAGCCATGGTTGGCCATGTGCGAGTCCATCACCTTAACCACCACACCACCTGCTAGCTCCAACATTACTATGTTCTTACATTTTTTTTCTACCTGACTCACTCATAACTTAATTTTTTTTTTAAAGAGAGATTTTTGCTATAGGGTATGTATGTTCACTAGAGAGATAGAAAGAGACAAGACAGAAAGCAAGACATCACCTCCCCCATCCCCTGCCGGGGGCGGGGAGGGGCGGGGTTGGCCACGCTGTAGCTCCCTCTCATCCATTCTCTTCTCAGGGTTTTGTCCACACATGCACACAAGCCTGGTGTGAGTTTCAAGCCACTGGCTCTGGGATTCACACCGACTAGAGAGATAGAAAGAGACAAGACAGAAAGCAAGACATCACCTCCCCCATCCCCTGCCGGGGGCGGGGAGGGGCGGGGTTGGCCACGCTGTAGCTCCCTCTCATCCATTCTCTTCTCAGGGTTTTGTCCACACATGCACACAAGCCTGGTGTGAGTTTCAAGCCACTGGCTCTGGGATTCACACCGCACTCAGCTATATGGGAGTCCAGCAATGTAATCATTATGCCGTCTGCTGCTCCCCACTCTTACCTTATTTTTAATTGTCTTTAGTAGGCTGATAATAATCTAGCCTGTCTTTAATGAGGAAGTCTGGGACACTGAGAGAATCTGCCTGCTAGGGACAAAATAGAACCTGATGACTACTTAGAAATGGTCACAGTTTATTAAACTAATAGACATAGATTGTTTTTAAGCACTTTATGGACAGAAGCTTAGAATTTGAGAACTGTATTTTCCAAAAGATTATGAGAGAGATCAGTATGTAATCGGAGTCAGGATATCACTTCTGGAAATAAGACTGCCTAAGTTTCACTGCTTAGTAGATGGTATGAACTTCAATAATTAGTTCATCTATTTGCTTTTATTTACTTATGTATTAAGTGAAAATAATGATAGTGTGCACCTCTCAGGGTATTTAAAAGAACTAAGTAGATTCATATGAACTGTTTAAAACATTTTCTAACTGAGCATTTTTTTTTCTTTTTTTGGAGAGGTTTTTGCTATAGGGCGCGCGTGCTCGCCAGAAAGCCAGAGAGAGACAGAGAGAGATAAAGAAATCCCCCCCCCGGGAGGATGGCCATGCCACAATCCCTTCTCCATTCTCCTCTCGGGATCTTGGGCACGCATGCACACGTGCCCGGCGTGAGTTTAAACCACCAGGTCCAGGACTCAGACCATGGTTGACTATATGGGAGTCCAGTGGCATAGCATTATGCTAACTGCTGGTCCCCCAACTGAACATTTAATAGATTTTAGTTACAATAAAATCTTAGTCCACTATGAAATTAATTAAATAAATATATTTTTTAAAGTGAAAAAAATACAAAATTCTTAAGCACTGTGTGCTTCTTAATGAGTAAAATAATGTAACAAAGCAAAAGGATTTTGTAGACTGTCTGGAGATAATTGTTTTAACACCTTGGTATATATATTAGGTCATCGGGAAAGTCATGATGCATTTTTGCATAGAAAAGCATAGATAGGGGCTGGTAGGTAGTATGGTGGTTAAAGGTGCTGGACTCCCATCCCACATGGCTGACCGTGGTTCGAGCCCCAGACCTGGCAGCTTGCTGCTTGCTTTCTTACTTTTCCTTTCTATCTCTCTCTCTCTATCAGTGGTCAAACTAAAGACTAATAATAATAAATAAAATAAAATAAATAATTGTTTACAAAAAATAAAAGCATAGATAAATATGTTATGACTTTCCCAATGACCCAATAGATGTGAATTTAAATTTTATGACAATTTAATGATTTGTTTAAATTTTAAAATTATGATTCTGATTCACAAATAATCATTGTACACCTTTGTGAGGCATAGTTTAGTTTTTCAAGGCACATATATAGTGTGTCACAAATCGAGGATATAGATATATTCATTGCCTTTAACATTGAACATTAAATAATGCTATACACATTTGGTAGCAGTTCTACAACAATTTAATTATTTTTTTTTCTGTTTGTAACTTAATAATAGGATATACACCTGACGCCATCCACAGACTTCTATAAAAAATTAGCCTTGGACTGTTCTGGTCAGCAGGTAGCTGTTGACTTATTTCTTCTCAGTGGACAATACTCCGATTTGGCTTCTCTGGGTAAGTTTTTTCTCATTTTTTTTCTTAAAAGGGTAACGATAATATATGATCATAGTCTAAGCTGAAGGTAAAAATAAATCAATTATTCCTTTTGGAGAGTTAATCAGTCAGTTTAGTGCATTATAAACCTTATAGTCTCTAAACATGTACTAATAGAATATTAAGTTCTATACTGCTATTTAAAAGAATGAAATATTCTTCGTTAATTTTGTTACAGCACACATGCACTCACTGGAGAGAGATGAGGGTGGGGGAGTGAGAAAGCACCCTCCACAGGTGAGGGTTATACTGTAATCCTGTCTTCTTTATTTCTCCTTTTTGGGATTTTGGACAGGTACACATGAGCCTAGAGTGTTTTTTCAAGCCACTGGGTTGGGACCCAAACCTTGCATTCAGCCATGTGGGAAATCCAGCTGCCTAACCACCATGCCACTAACTGACCCAAAATATTCTTCTAGACAATACCTTGGGAAGTTAAAGAAAGATAATACAGGACTGGCAACTTGATCTAGTGGTTGAAAGAGACAGATCCCACATGACTGGCCATGATTCCAGTCCTGACCCTGGCAGCTTGAAAAACATACTAGACGTGTGTACCTGTGTGCTCAAAATCTCAACAAAATAGAGACATGGAGGAGAAGGATTGTGGCACGACCATGCCCTTTCAGGGAGTGCTTTTTCCTTGTCTCTGATAATTTAGTATTTAGCAATTTAAAAAAGGAAAAGAAAGATCGATTCAAATGCCTGTAGTTGCTTTGGTATGCTGATTGCATTTGATGACTCAATTTAAAAGGAGAGCATATTTTTCTTCCAGGTTGTATATCTCGGTATTCAGCAGGCAGTGTCTATTACTATCCCTCTTACCATCATCAGCACAACCCAGTTCAAGTACAGAAATTACAGAAAGAGCTACAGAGATACCTCACTCGAAAGATTGGCTTTGAGGCAGTCATGAGGATTCGATGCACCAAAGGTGGGGATGCTTTTTTTTTAAAACATAGAAATAAATGTTGGTTTTGGTACCTATAAATATACATATTTTCACCCAGTCTTAAAAGATTTGCCCTTCTGAGACCAGCAGTTGGCATAATGGTTATTTTGCTGGACTCTCATGTAGTTAACCGTGGTTCAAGTCCAGGACCTGGTGGTTAAACTCACGCTGGGCATGTGTGCGTGCGTGCCCAAGATCCCGAGAGGAGAATGGAGGAGAACAGACTGTGGCATGACCTTCTCCCCTGGGGGATGATTTCTCATTTTCTATCTCTCTGTCTCTCTCTGACTTTCTGGCGAGCACATGCGCCCTATAGCAATAACCTCTCAAAAAAAAAAAAAAATTGCCCTTCTAAGATATTTTGCTGACTCTGATGGAATATGCAATTAAGAGACACAGTTAAAAAAAAAATAAGGACTGTGGGCCAGTAAACAGTATGGTTGTTAGAGTGGCTGGATCTTGCGACTTAAAGCAGTTTGAGTCCTGGACCTGGTGACTTGAGAGGCACACCAGGCATGTATGTGTGCAATTCCAAAATCCCAAGAGGAAAATGGAGGAGAAGGGATTGTGGAGTGGCCTTACCCCCACCCCCAGGGGGTGCTTTCTCAATTTTTTTCTTTCTCTCTCTGTCTCTCTTGAGAGCATACACACCTTCTGACAATTTTTTTTAAATGGGGACTATTGTGAATATATTAAAAACTACTGAATTGGAGGCCAGCAAGTGGTGTAATGTTTAAGGCACTGGACTCCCACATGGCCGACCATGGGTTGCAGCCTGGATCTGGCAGCTTGAAACTCACACCAAGCTCATGTGTATGCATTCCCAAAATTCTGAGAGGAGAATGGAAGAGAAGGGATTGCAGTGTGGCCATCCATCCTGGGGGTGGTTTCTCACTTTCTCTCTCTCTCTCTCTCTCTCTCTCACTCTCATGAGCACACATGCCCTATAGCAGAAATCTCTCTAAAAACAAAATTAAAAAAAAAAAAACTACTGAATTGTATACTTTAAAATAGTTTATTTTGGAGCCATCAGGTGGTGTGGTGGTGGTTAAGGGCACTAGACTCGCACATAGCTGACCGTGGTTCAAGTTCCAGACCTGGCAGCTTGCTTTCCTACTTTCCCTCTTTCTCACTCTGTCCCTCTCTGATCAAAATGAAAAACAATAAATCAATGAATAAAATAATTCTTTAAAAAATTGTTTCTCTTGTATGTATATGAATTATCTCAATTAAAAAAAAAGACCCATGTGCCCAAAGAAAATATATTACTGATGGATTCTTTTTAATTTTATGAAATAAAAAAATTTTATAAGACTTATTTATTTTGGGGGCAGCAGGTGGCATGGTATTTAAGGGAGCTGGACTCCCTCATTGCTGACCATGGTTTGAGTCCCAGAACGTGGTGACTTGCTCTCTCACTTTTTTTTCTCTGTCCCTCTTTCTCTCTCTCTGTCTGTTTCTGGTCAAATTATTAAAATAAGTAAAGTCAGGACCAGCAGGTAGCGTGGTGGCTAAGGGGTTGGACACTTCCACATGGCCAACCACGGTTCAAGTCCCGAACCTGGTGGCTTGCTTTCTCACTTTCTCTTTTTCTCTCGCTCTCTGTGTCTCTCTGACCAAATTAAAAATGAATGAATGAATGAATGAATGAATGAATAAAATAATTGCTTATAAATAAAGTCAAATAAAATAATTATTTAAAAATGAATTTTTAATTTTATTAATAATTATTATTTATTTTAATTTGCTATAGGGTAAATGCATTCACCAGAGAAAGACAGAGGCAGAGACAGAGAGGAGCAAGTGAGAAAACAAGCTGCTAGGTCTAGTATTTGAACTGTGGTCAACAATGTGGGAGTCCTGTGCCTCAACCATCATGCCACCTGCTGGCCCCTACTGATAAAGATTTTTTTTTTTTTAAGAAAGGTTTTTGCTGTAGGGCACATGTGCTCACTGGAAAGAAAAAGAGAGAGAGACAGAAAGCGAGAAATCACCCCCCAGGGGGTATGGCCATGCCGCAATCCCTTCTCCTCCATCCTCCACTCAGGATCTTGGGCACACATGCACACGTGCCCAGTGTGACTTTAAGCCACTGGGTCCAGGGCTTGAACCGCGGTCGACTACATGGGAGTCCAGCGACATAGCCATTACACTAACTGCTGGTCCCAAAGTTTGATTTTTTTAAAGAATTATTTTATTTAACTTTATTTATTTTTTATTTATTTATCTAATTTTACCAGAGAGGGACAGAGTGGGGGCGGGGGGGGTACAGTTTGAGAGCAAGCCACTAGGTCCAGGACTCAAACTGCAATCGGCCATGTGGGAGTCCAGTGCCCTTAATAATCATGCCACCTGCCAGCCTCAATTTTAATTTTATTATTATTTTTAATTTACTGTAGGACATGTGTGCTGACCACAAAGAGAGAGAGAAAGTGAGAAAGCAAGCCTCCAGGTCCAGAACTCAAGCTGTAGTCAGCCAAGTGGGAGTCCAGTGACTTAACCATCACACCATCTACTAGCTCCCTCTTTCTCTTTTTTTAACACCAGAGGGCATGTGTGCTTTCCAGAGAGGGAGAGAGAGATAGAAAACACCCCTCATCTGGGCATAGTCACACTGCAGTGCCTTCTCCTCTGTCAGGGTTTTGGACATGTGTGCACATGTGCCTAGCTTCTTTAGGCTGCCAACACCAGGTTTCAAAAGAAGGTCAGCCTCATGTGATTCAGCTCTGTTAACTGTAAGGCCATAGGGCTGGCCCAGTTCAATAAGTCTTGAAGGGCCATTTGTTTTAGTTCATATTAATCTCATTCTTTTTCATATTTGCTTAGCATTTAGTAGAATGGACTAATCACAAATTATTTTTCTTTGAATAGCTATTGATGGCAGTTTTGCTGTAACAAATTGGTCCATTTTTAAAAATTAAAAAAAAAATTTTTTAACATGTGAGACCAGCAGATGACATAATGGTTATGTTGCTGGACTCCCATGTAGTCGACCACAGTTTGAGTCTCGGACCTGGTGGCTTGAAACTCATGCAAGGCGCATGTATGTGTGTACCCAAAATCTTGAAAGGAGAATGAAGAAGGGAATGCTGTGGCCATCTCCCGGGGGGTGATTTCTTGCTTTCCCTCACTTCCTTTATCTGTCTCTCTCCAGCTAGTGCAAACATCCTATGTAAAACCTAATTTAAAAACAAAAAGAGAAGTAGAAGATACCTATTGGGGCTAGCAGGTGGCATGATAGTTAAGGCAATGGATTCCCACATGGCCAACTGTGATTTGAGTCCTCTCAGGCTTGGTGATTTGCTTTGCTTTCTCATTTTCTCACCCCGTGTCCCTGCCCTGTCTCTCTGGTGAGCACACATGCCCTATAGCAAATTAAATAATAATGATATAATAATAAAATTAATGAAAGATAACCCTCAACCTCACTAATTACTGTGTGTATATAAACTATTTTACTTTCTGTCAATCTGATAAGTGACTACAAGATGTAAATACCCACATGTAGTGGGTATATATAACTCATTTTGATTATTTTTTTCTTTTCTAGGTCTTTCCATTCATACTTTCCATGGAAACTTCTTTGTTCGGTCAACAGACTTACTGTCTTTGCCCAATGTCAACCCAGATGCTGGGTATGCAGTACAGATGTCAGTAGAAGAAAGTCTTACTGACACTCAGTTGGTTTCTTTTCAGTCAGCACTCCTGTATACATCCAGCAAAGGTAAGTTTTGAGTTTTTCTTTATTTAGAAATTTGTTTTCCCGGACCGGCCCCGTGGCCTTGTAGTTAAGAGAGCTAAGCCCATGCAGCTTACTATACAGTTCAAATTTATCCTTGGCCTCTTTTTTTTTTTTTGGAGAGATTTTTTTTTTTTTCCGCTATAGGGCGTGTGCACTCGCCAGACAGACAGAGAGAGACATAGAGGCAAAAAGCGAAAAATCACCCCCCAGGGGGGATGGTCACGCCACAATCCCTTCTCCTCCATTCTCCTCTCGGGATCTTGGGCACGCACGCACACGCGCCCGGCGTGAGTTTTAAGCCACCGGGTCCAGGACGTGAACCACGGTCGACTATGTGGGAGTCCAGCGACATAGCCATTACACTAACTGCTAGTTCCCATAGCCTTGGCCTCTTGAAACTTAGACCAGGCTTGTGTACATGCCCAAAATCCCAAAAGGATGGTGAAAAGGAGAAGGGATTGGGTATGACTATGTCCCACAGGGGATTGCTTTCTCTCTCTCTCTCTAGTAAGTGCACATACACTATGGAGAAAAAAAAATTCCCTTTATTCATTTTAGAACATTTGTGACATGTGAGAATGTAGAGTGGGGATACATGAAGGGGAGAGGCATCCTTTACAGGGTTTGGTCATGCTGTGATAACCTTCCTCCAGCCTATTGGATCTTGGGCACTCACATGTGCACCTGGTCTAGTTTAGGCTGATTAGGTGAGCAATTCAAACTGTGATTGCATTGTGGGATCTGGCTTCTTTTCTGCAGCACATTACTGCTGCGTCGTGGAGCTGGCCCAAGTTTGATTTTATTCATAAGACAGAAAGTGAGAAATCACCCTCCTGCAGAGATGGCCACACTGCAATCCCTTCTCCATTCTCCTCTCAGGGTTTTGGGCACGCATGCACAGCATGAGTTTTTCTTTTCTTTTTAAAGAATTATTTAACTATTTATTTTTAATTTTTTGACCAGAGAGGGACAGAGAGAGAGAGAGGAAAAGTGAGAAAGCAAGCCGTCAGTTCCAGGACTTGAACCACAGTCAGCCATGTGAGAGTCTAGTATCCTTAACCACCACACCACTGCTGCCTCCTGCCCCCCCCACCGCATGAGTTTTTAAGCCAGCAGGTCCAGAACTCAAACCACAGTCGACTATGTGGCAGTCCAGTGATGAAACCATTATGCCATCTGCTGGTTACTTTTCTTTTTTTTCTTGAAGAGGTTTTTGCTATAGGAGGCGTACACTCCCCAGACAGACAGAGACAGACAGAGAGACAGAAAGCGAGAAATCACCCCCCAGGGGGAATGGCCATGCTGCAGTCCCTTCTCCTCCATTATCCTGTCAAGATCTTGGGCACGAACGCACACGCGCCTGGCATGAGTTTAGGCCACTGGGTCCAGGATGCGAACCACCGTCGACTACATGGGAGTCCAGCGACATAGCCATTACGCTAACTGCTGGTCCCCATCTGCTGGTTTCTTAATTAGTAATTTTTATTAACAGTCATTAAATGTGTTTTTTTCAGTCCATGAATACATTATATTGTAATTCAATCAGGGTAATCAGTATATATCGGTCACCTCAACCATTTGTAACATTATATGTAGTAGATTATCCACCACATTCTCCCCACTCCATTTTTTTTTTTTAACTTTATTTATTTTATTTTGACCAGAGAGAGACAGAGCAAGAGAGAGAGAGAGGGAAAGTGAGAAAGCAAGCTGCCAGGTCCAGGACTCAAACTGGAGTTGGCCATGTAGGAGTCCAGTGCCCTTAATCATGATGCCACCTGCCAGCCACTCCCCACTATATTTTATAACTCCAGACACTCTTCCTTTTTTTTTTTTTTTTCTTAAGAGAGATTTTTGCTCTAGGGTACATGCACTCAACCAAAGAGAGAAAGTGAAAAGTCACCTCCCTCCCCCAGGAAAATTGACACTGAAATCCCTGCTCCTCTATTTCTCTTGGGATTTTGGGCACGCATACGCATGGGCCTGATGCAAGTTTCAAGCTGCCATGCCCAAGACTCAAACTGTGGTTGGCCATGTGGGAATCTAGTGTCTTAACCACCACTTCATCTGCTGGTCCCACCAGACATTCCTTCTGTCTGTTTGTAATTTATTTCCATTAATTGCTATCTCTCTGTCCTCTCCTAACCCCATTCTTCCCAGGATCCACTCGTTATTCTGTCTACCCAGTACTAAATTGAAAAGTTGTTTTTTATAGTAACTGTAACATAATCTTTAATGCGGTTGTCTTTTACTGTCATCTGTGTATTTTCCCCAAAGGTGAAAGAAGAATTCGTGTTCATACTTTGTGCTTGCCAGTAGTTTCAACTCTGAACGAAGTCTTTCTTGGAGCCGATGTTCAAGCAATTTCAGGGTTATTGGCCAATATGGGTAAGTGTTGTTACCACCTCTTGTAAATACGTTGCAAGTGATAGCATTAAGCATAACATTTGTTTTCTTCAAATAATTAACTTTATGGATTTCAATGTTTTGTATTCTTTGCTTACTATATAAATATTAGAATGAAAGGATCTGTTGCATATGATAATCTTATGGTAGTTTTTCTTTAAACAGCTTTATTGAGATATAATTACATACCTTACTACTTCACCTATTTTTTTAAGGGTTGTACCATAGGGTGTGTGTGCCAGAGAGGATAGAGACAGTGAGAGGGGAAGTGAGAAATCACCCCCCAGGGAGGATGGCCATGCTGCAATCCTTTCTCCTCCATTTTCCTCCCAGGACTTTGGGCACACACACACATACATGCCAGTGTGATTTCTTTTTCAATCCTTTCTCCTCCATTTTCCTCCCAATTTACTTATTTATTTGTTTGCTTATTTTAATTGGACCAGAGAGAAAGAGGGAAGGTGAGAAAGCAAGCCACCAGGTCCAGGACTTGAACTGTGTCTAGCCTTGTGGAAGTCCAGCACCCTTAACAACCATGCCATCTGCCAGCACCACACACCCCTCCCTCCCCCCGGTATGATTTTCAAGCTATTAGGTTCAGGACCCAAACCACGATCAGCCATGTGGGAGTCCAGCACCTCAGCCTTCCCCTCGGAGGGGATGGCCATGCTATAATCCCTTCTCCATTCTCCTCTTGGGATTTTAGACACACACACACACGGGTTTCAAGCCACTGGGTCCAGCCACTTGAACCACAGTTGACTACGTGGGAGTCCAGCAGTGTAACCGTTATGTCATCTGTTGGTCCCAACTGCTTTTAAGTATTATTTTGGTTACAGTATGATAATTCCTATTATCATTATTATTAATGGTCAAAACAATCAGGCAGTATTTGTGTAGATTTTCTTTTCCTCTCTTTTTTTAAGAGAGATCTTTTGCTATAGGGCATATGCACTCATTAGAGAAACAGAGAGACAGAGACAGAAAGCAAGAAGTCACCCGCTCACCTCCCAGAAGGGATGGCCACACCACAATCCTTTCTCCTCTATTCTCCTCTCAGGATCCTGGGCATACATGCACATACGCCCAGCATGAGTTTTAAGTCGCTGGGACCAGGACTTGAACCACAGTTTACTATGTGGGAGTCCAGCGACATAGCCATTATGCCAGCTGCTGGTCCTAGTATTTGTGTAGATTTTTGCTATAGGGCACATGTGCTTGCTAGAGAGAGACAGAGAGAAAGTGAGAAATCACCCCCTTATGGAGGTGCCCATGCCACAGTCTCTTCTCCCTTCTTTGGCATTTTGGACACGCAGACATATGTACTCTGTGTGTTTTTCATGCTGGCCGGTCAGGACTCAAATCATGAGTCCTGAGTTGGATCCAGCTGCCTTAACCTCCATGCCACTGGCTGGCCCATCACATTATTTTAAGTATTGGTTGTACTATTATATTTAGTAACTAAACATTTTTCATCTTATCATTTCATCATCCCATCATTTTATCATCTTTAAAATCAAGATATGTCTTCAGTTGATAGGGTTGTAGAGTTACTTTTGACCAGATAATAATAACACTCTTCATTTTTTTCTGCCTATATGTAAACTTTGCTCATCGCAGATAACAACGTCACTTAATTGAATTTAGTTTTGGTATTACATTAAGTTTGGTTGAAGTTTGAGAAGTCTTCAGAATAATTTTATCCTGGGGACCAGCAGTTTGCATAATGGCTATGTCGCTGGACTCCCATGTAGTCAACCGCAGTTCGCATCCTGGACCTGGTGGCTTAAACTCAGACCAGGCATGTGTGCATGCATGCCCAAGATCCTGAGAGGAGAATGGAGGAGTAAGGGATTGCGGTGTGGCCATCCCCCCAGAGGGTGATTTCTCGCTTTCTGACTCTCTGTGTCTTTCTGGCAAGTGCACACACCCTATAGCAAAAACTTCTCAAAAAAAATACTGTTTTTAGTATTAACAAAGTTTTGGGCTAACAGATGGCATAGTGGCTCAGATACTAGATCTCACATAGCTGACTCCACAGTTCGAGTCCCAGACATGGCACCTTGAAATGCCAGCTGCATGTATTTGCATGCCCAAATCCTGAGAGGAGAATGGAGGAGAAGGAATTCCAGCCTTGCCAACCTCCCAGGAGGCAGGGGGGATTTCTCACTTCCCCTCTTTCTTTGTCTTTCGGGTGAGCACATGCACCCTATATCAAAAACCTTAAAAAGAAAAGGTTTTGAGTAGGGGTCAGATAGTGGTATGATAAAACATGACCCATGTGGAAGGACTCCACCTTCGCATCCAGAGACCTTCTTGAATACTCCAGGCATACACGTGCTCATCATGATCCAGGCCATGTAGCTGAGAGCAGGTTGCAGTATCAGGACTCTGTTGAGTTTCTCTCTCTCTCTCTATTACTCACGGAAGAAATAAACTTTTAAAAAAAAATTGAGTACTCAGAAATGTATATAAACAGAATGGTGCAACAGATGATGATCTGCCTTTAACTATCTAAGAGCTCTTCCTGTAAGTTTAAATATAAACTCTGTGAAAGCAAAGCACAGTAAGTTTACTTGGAGCATTTTTTTCTTTTCTAGTAGTAGTCTAAATAAAATGCTACATTAAAATCAATAGCATTTTAGAGTCAACAAATACAATTTTCCCATTTTACAGAAAAAGAAATTAAGACTCAAGAAAATTAAGTTAAGTACCAAATTGTCATATAGTTAGGAAATAGCAGAGCATTTCAATAGAGGTTGGTTTGATTCTCCAGAGCTTGCTTTTAACTGCTATATGGTTTGGTTCATTGTGTATGTAATAAATGAAGAGACTTAATATAGTTTTTTAAATTAATTAACGGGTGACTTTTTTTTTCTTTTTTTCTTTTTTTTTTTTTTTTTTAAGTTTTTGCCATAGGGCTCATGAGATTGCCAGAGAGAGACAGAGGGAAAGTAAGAAATCATTCCCTGGGAGGGATAGCCATGCCTCAATTGCTTCTCCCTTCTTCTCTTGGGATTTTGGGCCAACAGGCACATATGTCCAGCAGGATTTTCAGGCTGCTAGGCCCAGTACTCCAACCGTGGTCACCCATGTGGGAGTCTAGCACCTTAATTGCCATACTACCTATTGGCTCCAGTATAGTTTTTTTTTTTTTTCTTTTAAGGTGTTTTGCCATAGGACATGTGTGCTCCCCAGAGAGAAACAAGATAGAGACAGTGAGAGGGAAAGTGAGAAATCACCCCTAAGGGGTGATGGCCACGCCACAATCCCTTATCCATTCTCCTTGGATTTGGGGCATGTACACATATGCACCCAGGTTGATTTTTCTAGCCGCTAGGTCTGGGATTTGAACCATGATTGGCCATGTGGACATTCAGCATTTTAACCACTACACTATTTGCTGGCCTCTCCAATTTAGATTTAAACAATAATCTCTTCTGAGGCCAGCAGGTGATATGGTGGTTAAGGTGCTGTTCAAGTCACGGACCCAGAGGCTTGCTTATTCTCTCTCTTTCTCTCTCTCTCTCTTTCTTGCACGCGCACACGCACATGTGCCCTATAGCAAATTTAAAAATGATGATAGGATAGGGATCAGCAGATGGCATAATGGTTACGTTGCTGGACTCCCATGTGGTCAACTACTATTTGAGTCCAGGTCTCATTGGCTTAAAACTCACACTGGGCGCATGTATATGTGTGGCCAAAATCCCAAGAGGAGCCTGAAGAAGGGATTGCAATGTAGCCAGCCCCCAATGGGGATGATTTCTCACTTTTTATCTCTGTCTCTCCAGCAAGCACATGTGCCCTATAGCTAAAATCTCACTAAAAATGATGATGATGATGATGATAAATAAAATTGAATAATTATTTAAATTAAAAAAAAAACCTCTTCTGTCCTTAACAGTGAAGTAGCTAAACATCTATTTTATTCATCTTTTCCCTCCACTTTCACCTCAATCAGCTGTTGACAGGTCCGTGACTGCCAGTTTGAGCGATGCTCGGGATGCTCTAGTGAACGCTGTCATCGACTCCCTGTCAGCTTACCGTTCTTCAGTCCTGAGTAGTCAGCAGCCTGGACTCATGGTTCCTTTCTCCTTGCGGCTTTTCCCACTTTTTGTGTTGGCTCTTCTTAAACAGGTAAGAGAAGCAAAAATAGAAACTAACAGTGAAAACATCAAAAGCCAAAATTATTATCTTATGAATCCTTAAACTTGTATATGTAACATTAAGTCAGTTAAACTTTATGAAGACTGGGACCTTACCTCTTATTTGAACCTGGAAGGAATTTATATCCAAAGAAAGTTACAAATAACTCATTTAAAGCAAGTCCTTATTCGTAAAAGTGCATATTAAGTGAAGTATTCAGTGATGTTATCAAAAGTTCAGATGATAATTCGTTTTCCAAAACAGAAATTGCATACCTTATTGATGGTACCGGAAGGCGGACATGCTCTGCAGAGCGTACATGCACCACTTGTTCTGACTTAGTGTGGAAGCTCAAAATATCAGACACATAGAAGCAAAGAGCAGAATGGAGTTGACAGAGGCTGGAAAGTGAGAGGAATAGAGAGATGTTGGTTCAGGGATGCAATGTTTTAGTTAGATAGAGAAGAATAAAGTATAAGTACTTTGGGACACTGGATATGATGGCTTGATTTAATCATTTCATGTTGTATGCTATATCATAGCATCATTTTGTATTCCGTAAGTATATAGAGTTATAATTTGGCACAAATAAAGATTATTAAAAAACAGAAAGGCCCACTGCATGATACAGTGGTAGTGCAGTACTGGAGGCCATTTGGAAGATAGGGGTTTGGTTCGTTGGTCAGCCTTTAAATACCAGGAGCACAGCCCTTCTGATGATCCTGGGAAAGGCTGGGGGTAGGATCGTGACCTGAGTCCCTAGTAAGAGTGCTTGTCTTTCTCTCTCTCTCAAGAAGAAAATTTTTTTAATAATTATTTTATTTATTTATTTATTTATTTATTTATTTTTAGTTTGACCAGAGAGATACAGAATGAGAGAGAGTGAGAGAGATGGAAAGTGACAAAGCAAACCACCAGGTCCAGGACTCAAACCGTGGTTGGCCGTGTGGGAGTCTGGCGCCTTAGCCACCATGCCACCTGCCAGCCCCAAGAAGGAAATTTTTTAAAAAGACAAGACACACACATGACATTATTTTCTTGGCTCTTTCCTGCACCCTACTATATTTCAGTAACATCTCACTCCTTAGTCTTCAAATGTGCTGTCTCAAACCTGTATGCCGATTTTCGTGGCCTTGACTGCACTTTCGTGGTTTTTTGTTTTTTCCTTTTTATTTTCTTAGCTGAAATGTTTTATCTCTAGCAGTTGCTTCTGTGGTTCTTTGGGCTTAACTTTGTTTAGTTTTTCATCTGATACTTAAATCTCACCTGCCTGCTTCTTATCCTTACCCCTGCCTCCCCAAAAAAGAAAGACTAATGAAATAGGCTTATTTATCTGGTGTCCGAGATTTAATGTCCAAGCTTATAGACGTAGGGTAATCTTCCCTTACAAATTTTTATTTAAAAGCTTATGTCAATGAATTTTCTGAGTAGCCAGCTCATAGTCTGGTGGCTAAGCGACCTAGATCCCATAAGTGGCCAACAACTTAAATCAAGTTCTGGATTTGGCAGCTTAAAAAGCATGTTGGGCATGTGTGCATGTGTGTCCAAAATCCCAACAGGATGGAAAAATGGAAGAAAAAGGAGTGGTGTGACTGTTTCGTATGGGGGTGCTTTCTCCCTCTCACTACTCCACCTCCCCACCCCACCCCCATCTCTCTCTGGCAAGCATATGCACCATCTGGCAAAGTAAAAAAATAAAAGATAAAACTCCTGAGGAAGTAGTCCAGAACGACTAAGGCTTCCCTGAGTTGTGAAAACTTCTGTGTTTTTCTGAATTCCAGGATCAGCTCTTTAGTGTGTATAGTCTCTTCCAGGTGAGAAGGGTAACTTGTACTTGGCAATAGGAATGGCTTAAATATATTGTTATGGTTTCCTTTCTTTTACCTTTCTGTCTTCCTTTCTTTTTTAAGCATACATTTTTGCCCATCTCCACATGCACGAGAGAGAGAGAGAGACAGAGACAGAGAGACAGAGACCATGAGAGGGAAAGTGAGAAATCACCCTCCAGGGGGGCTGACCACACACAATCCCTTCTCCATTCTCCTCCTGGAATCTTGGGCACGCATGTATACACATATGCCCCATGTGAGCTTCAGGCCACTGGGTTTGGGACTCAAACTGCAGTTGACTGTGGGAATTTAGCAATGTAACTGCTACACCATCTGCTGGTCCCTCTTTTTTCTTTTTTAAGATATTTTTGCTATAGAGTGCATACACTCACTGGAGTGAGAGACAGAGAGACAGAAAGTGAGAAATCCCTCTCCCCAGGTGGGTGGCCATGCTACAGTCTCTTCTCCATATTACTCAGTATTTTGAGCACATGTGCACACATGCCCATCATGAGTTTCAAGTCACCGGGTCCAGGACTCAAAATGAGGTTGACCACATGGGAGTCCAGTGTTTTAACCACCATGCCACCTGCTGGCCCCTCTTTCTTCCTTTATTAATATTTTTTTGTTTACTTATTCTGTGAAGAAGATAGAGAAAGAGAGATGATACCCGAACAGGTTCTTGGTGCCATGATTCACTCAGCCTTCAGTCAGCCCTGGGTCATGGGCAAGAGTGTGCCCAGGTACTCAGGGAGGCCTTTAGACTTTAACCGGGGGGGACCAGCAGGTGGTGTGGTGGTTAAGGCGCTGGACACTCCCACATGGCCGACCAGGGTTCAAGTCCTAAATCTGGTGGCTTGCTTTCTCACTTCCTCTCTCTCTCACTCTCACCCTCTGTCTCTCTCTGGTCAAATTAAAAAAATAAATGAATGAAAAAATAAAATAATTTTTAAAAATTTAGACTTTAACTGGGAACCATCCCATGTGAGATTGCCTTGCAGAGTATTGTATGTTACACTGCCAGTGTCTGGCCCTGGTTTTTTTAATTCAAATGATGTATTGTATTTCTCAATATAATTGTGCACAGATTACATAAATATTTAAATTTTAGCATTTAAAAATTGGAGCCCTGGGACCAGCAAACGGCATGGTGGTTAAAGTGCTGGGCTCTCACATGGCTGACTATGATTCAAGGTCCCATTTGCTTTCTCACTTTCTGTCTCTCTCTGGTGAGCATATGTACTCTGTAGCAAATTAAAAAATAGTAATAGGGGCCAGCAGGTGGTGTAATGGTTAAGGCGCTGTATTCTCATGTGGCCAATCTTTATTCAAGTCATGCCACAATCATTTTTTTTAACAATTATTTATTTACTTGTTTATTAATTATTATTATTATGTTATTTTAACCAGAGAGAGAAGGAAAATGAGAATGCAAGTTACCAGGTCCAGGACTTGAGCCATGTTGGACCATGTGGGATTCCAGTGCTTTAACTACCACATCACCTGCTGGCCCCATCATGCCTCACTCTTATCCTCCACTTCCTGTCAGGATTTGGGTGTACAAGCAATGCACCCAGCATGTGTTTCTTAATTCTTTTTAAAAAAAAAAAAAAAGATTCAGGGACCAGCAGATGGCGTAATGGCTATGTCACTGGACTCCCATGTAATCCGCCACCATTCAAGTCCTGGACCTGGTGGCTTAAACTCACACTGGGTGCGTGTGCGTGTGTACCCAAGATCCCAAGAGGAGAATGAAGGAGAAGGAATTACAACGTGGCCATCCCCTCGAGGGGAGAGGAGCGGTTTCCTTGCTTTCTGTCTCTCTTTCTGGCAAGCACACACGCCCTGTTTAAAAAAAAAAAAAAAGATTCAGTATTCTTAGTGTAGTTGTTAAGACACTGGACTTCCACATGGCTGACTGAGGTTTGGGTCCCGCCTGGCAGCTTACTTTCTTATTTTCCCTCTCTTTTTATCTCTCTCTGTTCTAATTAAAAATAAATAAATAGGGACCAGCAAATGGTGTAATGGTTATGTCTCTGGACTCCCACATAGTTGACCACAGTTTGAATCCTGGACCGAGCAGCTTAAAACACGCTGGGCGCATGTGTGTGTGTGCACGTGCCCAAAATTCTGAGAGGAAAATGGAGAAGGGATTGAGGCATACCCATCCTTCCTGGTGTGGGGGGTGATTTCTTGCTTTCGTTCTCTCTCTACCTCTCCACCGAGCTCATGCACCCTGTGGAAAAATCTCTCTAAAAAAAGATATAATTAATTAATTTACTAATGGATAAATAAAATGAAATAAATCTGTTTTTAAAATTTCATTATTCTTCACAAAGCTAATGTATCAGTTAAATCTCATAATTGCTTATTAACTCTATTCCAGTAAACAGCTGTCTTTTATTTGTGTTATTGTTTTTTCCTCAGTGGTTTATGAACCGTTTTAATTTCTCTAACCTTGGGGTGAAAAATGAAAGCCACTATTAATCATCTCCCAGCATTTATAGAATACTTAATGGATATCTTTTTTCCTTTTAAGTTTGTTTATTTACTTCTTCCATGAGAGACAGACAAACACCCCTAAATTGATCCATCCCCAGCTAGCGTGGATTACGTGCACACGTGGGTGTGCCCAGTGCACAGGGAGATCTCAGGACACAGACCCATGTGGGGTCAGCATCTCAGCATTGAGCTAACAAGTGCCACCACAGTGGGGCTCAGTGGCTATCTTTTTTGATCCTTCACTTGCTTTATTTTGTTATCTGTAGTATAAAACTTCATCCTTCCTAATGTTGCTTAGGTTGTGACTTCATTGTTACTCTTTGGTAGATACAATGTTTTGATCTATTTTACTGATTTGGAGAACAAACACTAGAGAGATACAATAATGTGCCATGGTCAATTAATTTTTTACAACTTTTAGGTGGGGCCTTAGCCACAATTTAATAGATGTGTATGACTTCTTTTTTTTTTTTTAAGGTTTTTTGCTATAGGGCGCGTGCGCTCGCCAGACAGAGAGAGACATAGAGACAGAAAGCGAGAAATCTCCCACCGGGGGGATGGTCACGCCACAATCCCTTCTCCTCCATTCTCCTCTCGGGATCTTGGGCACGCATGCACACGCGCCTGGCGTGAGTTTTAAGCCACCGGGTCCGGGACGTGAACCGCGGTTGACTACGTGGGAGTCCAGCGATATAGCCATTACGCCAACTGCTGGTTCCCATGTGTATGACTTCTAAAAGATATTTTTGGGGCTGGCAGGTGGTGGGATGGTTAAGGGCATTGGACTCCCACATGGTCTAACACAGTTTGAGTCCTGGACCTGGCAGCTTGCTTTCTCACTTTCTCTCTCTCTCTCCTCCCTCTCTCTCTGTCCTTCTCTGGTCAAATTTAAATAAATAAATAAAGTTAAATAAAATAATTCTTTTTTAAAAAAGATGTTTTTAAAGGTGTAATTAGCAGGAAATATACAGATTTTGTCTGAAAATATTTTTTAACAAATGACATTTACAAATTTATATACTTTTTAATACCTGTTTTTGGGGATGTGGGGTTACTTCTTGCTACAGAAATCATTCCAGACCGGAACAAATGCACGTCTAGATGAACGCATTTTTGCTATGTGTCAAGTGAAAAATCAGCCTTTGGTTTACCTTATGCTCACAACTCATCCCAGCTTGTATAGAGTTGACAATCTCTCAGATGAGGTAAGAATGTTTCTTTCTTTATAGCTTTTACTTGGAGGTTTATAAGCCTAATCATATTCAACCCAGGACAGAAATTAGGAAGAATTTGTTACTGGAAGCTTTATGTTTTATCTCTTTGCCAGATCTATGTTAAGAAATTTTGGTTTACGGAAACTCTTGAAAATAGTGCCCTATTTAAGTTTTCTAAGACAGACCCTTAGAGCATATCTAAAAAATGAATAGGTGATCACATTGACCAGAGCAACCTATTATTTATTTATTTAAACAAATTAATCTGAAAATAATAGCCTGAGAATAAAATTATATGTGAACATCCCAGGTCCAGTGTTTAATGTAACAGTGTCCTTGAATTAAACAAAAAAAATTTATCTAAGTTGTAACATTATTTGTTCTCAATAAGAAATTTACCAGAGTGGGACCAGCAGATGGCGTAGTGGTTACCTCACTGAACACCCACGTGGCCAACTGCGATTCAAGGCCTGGACCTGGTGGCTTCAAACTCATGCCAACCCCATATATATGCCTACCCACAATCCTGAGAGAAGAATGAAGAAGGGATTGCAGTGTGGCCATTCCCCCTCGGGGGTGATTTCTTGTTTTCTGTCTGTAGTAACACATGCGCCTCCAAAAAAGAAAAATTTACCATAGTCATAGTCACAAGCATAACAAGGTTAAATCTTAACCTTTCTAAAATTATGATCGAGTTAAAATATATACACTGAAAGTAATGTTTTGGGGGCCTGAAGGTGGCATGGTGGTTAAGGCACTGGACTCTACCACCACATAGCCAACCATGGTTCGAGTCCCAGACCTTGCATGCTTTCTCATTTTCTCTCTTTCTCTCTCTCCCTCTCTCTCTTTGGTCAGATTAAAAGCTAATAATAATAAATTGGGGCTGTCAGGTGGTGTGGTGGTTGAGGTGCTGGACTCCCACATGGCTGACCATGATTCGAGTCCTGAACCTGGCAGCTTGCCTTCTCACTTTCCCTTTTCCTCTCTGTCTCTCTCTGGTCAAAATAAATAATAACAAATGAAATGAAATAAATAATTCTTTGAAAAAATAATAATAAATAAAAATTTTAAAGAATTATTTTATTTAACTTTATTCATTTATTTATTTTAATTTGACCAAAGAGGGACAGAGTGATTTTTAAAGAAAGTGATGTTTTGGGACCAGCAGTTAGCGTAATGGCTATGTCGCTGGACTCCCACGTAGTCGACCGCGGTTCGAGTCCCGGACCCGGTGGCTTAAACTCACACCGGGCGCGTGTGCGTACGTGCCCAAGATCCCGAGAGGAGAATGGAGGAGAAGGGATTGCGGCGTGGCCATCCCCCCTGGGGGGTGATTTCCTGCTTTCTATCTCTCTGTCTCTCTCTGTCTGTCTGGCGAGCGCACGCGCCCTATAGCAAAAACCTCTCACAAAAAAAAAAAAAAAAAAAAAAAAAGAAAGTGATGTTTTGATTTAAACTTTGAATGTTTAAAGAATTTAATGTATTTTTTTTTCATATATAAAAGAGAAAATGCTGATGAAATTTGAGGTAATATTTTAGCAAATGTAAACTGTTGATAAAGTAATTTATATTACTAAACTATTAGTTCCATATTAATGCTGTTTGACAAGTTCGATTAGCTGGGCTTATTACTTTTTCTCACATTAAAAAATAACAAATGACTGGGACCAGCAGGTGGTGTGGTGGTTAAGGTGCTGGACACTCCCACATGGTCCACCATGGTTCGACTCCCAGACCTGGAGGCTTGCTTTCTCACTTTCTCTCCCTCTCTCTCTGTCTCTCTCTGGTCAAATTAAAATAAATGAATGAATAAATAAAATGTTTTTTAAAAAATGACATAAAAATATAAATGTATCATTTTGTATGTCTATAATACGGAAACCTCCAAAAGGAAGAAAAGGAAAAAAACATCACTTGTAATACTCCCATCTAAAGACAAGTGCTATTAACGTATCAGTGAGTTATTTTATCAGGACTCTAGATTTGTTTGTATGTATTTTCAGACAACAGCAATTATACTCGATTATAAATAAGAATCTTATGTTTTTTGCTCTAATAAATAAATGCGAGTTGAAGAAAATTATTAAAATCTCATTTGTGTTAGGATTTTTTTCCTTTTCAGGATATGCACATGACTCAAGCCAAATAATCAGATCCAGTCAGAGCCAATTTGGAAAATTTAATTTGACCAGAGAGAGACAGAGCGAGAGAGAGAGAGAAAGTGAGGAAGCAAGCTACCAGGTCCAAGACTTGAACCGTGGTCAGCCACATGACAGTTCAACACCATTAACCACCATGCTACCTGCTGGTCCCTTCTTTCACTTTTTACTTTGTTTTTTTCCCTGTAGGGTGCATGAACTCACCAGAGACTGATGGGGGTTTGGAAGTCCTTCATTCTGGGAGGGTGGCCATGCTACAATCCCTTTTTCTCCATTCTCCTCTCAAGATTTTGGGCACACACCCCCACATGCCCGGCATGATTTTCAAGCCACAGGGTTGGGGACACAAAGCACTCAAGTCGGCCGTGTAAGATGCAGCTGCCATAACCTTTGTGCTACATGCTTGGCACCCTCTCACACTTTTAAAATTTCTATGTTGCAAAGATTTTAAATTTAGATATAAGTTGTAAATACAGTTCAGAAAGACTATATCCCTCACTCAGTTTTCCCTAATGTTAAATTTTTACCTAAGCACAGTAGGTGTGTAAAAACCAGGAAGTCAGCCTTGGTACATTATTGTTAAGTAAATTCCTGGCTTTACTTGGATTTTGCTAATGCTCATTATCTGTTCAGAATACAGCATGGTATTTATTTTATTCATTGTTTTCCTCTCCCCTTTCCCTCTTTCCTCTCCATTGCATTAATTTTGAAAACAATAGGGACCAGCAGTTAGCGTAATGGCTATGTCGCTGGACTCCCACATGGTCGACTGCGGTTCGAGTCCCAGACTCGGTGGCTTGAACTCACACCGGGCGCGTGTGCATGCATGCCCAAGATCCCAAGAGGAGAATGGAGGAGAAGGGATTGTGGCATGGCTATCCCCCCAGGGGGTGATTTCTCACTTTCTGTCTCTCTGTCTCTCTCTGTCTGTCTGGCGAGCGCACGCGCCCTATAGCAAAAACTTCTCCAAAAGAAAAAAAAAGAAAAAAATTTTGAAAACAATAGTTAAATCAGAAGTTAGATTGGATTTCATCTTCTTTATATTTAAATATGAATAATTAGGGTCGGCAGGTGGCATAGTGGTTGAGGTGCTGAACTCCCACATGGCTAACCACAGTTCAAGTCTCAGACCTGGTGGCTTGCTTTCTCACTCCTCCCACTCTCCCTGTCTGTCTCTGGTCAAATTAAAAATATATTTATAAATAAATGAAATAATTTTTTAAAAAGTTAATAAATTCAGGGACCAGCAGTTGGTGTAATGGCTATGACACTGGACTCCCATGTAGTCGACTGTGATTCAAGTCCTGGGCCTGGTGGCTTAAACTCACACCAGGCACATGTGCATGCGTGCCCAAGATCCCAAGAGGAGAATGGAGGAGAAGGGATTGCAGCATGGCCATTCCCCAGGGTGGGGGTGGAGTGACTTCTCGCTTTTTGTCTCTCTGTCTCTCTTTCTATTGAGCACACATGCCCTATCGCAAAAATCTCTCAAAAAAATTTTAATAAATTTGAGAACTATGAATAATTATAATTTACCTAAATTAGGTTCCAATTCTTAGAGGTAACATTCATTACGCCAACTGCTGGTCCCAGAGGTAACATTCATTTAATTTTGTTGTTTAATTGTGACTCCATATTACTTCCATCTTTAGGAGCTTTAATCTTTCACTTCATTCCTCAGGGAGCGCTTAACATCAATGATAGAACCATACCTCAGCCTCCTATTCTTCAGCTTTCAGTGGAAAAACTGAGCAGAGATGGAGCGTTCCTCCTGGATGCAGGCTCTGTGAGTGGTTTATCTTATCCTGACCGTTCTCATTGCATCCTGCTATACCTTCTTAGCGTTTGGCTTCATTCCTCTTGATATTCTCTTCCTGAACAGATTATATGTTCCTTCTGCTTCCACAGCCTCCTTGTTTCATTCTGAGCATAAAATGTCTCCTCATGGTAAATGCGAATTATTATTCCTTTAGTTGAAGGCTGTATAAGCTCATTCAATACACTCAGCCCATTTTCCCCTCTGTCTCATTGAGAGACATCTGGCATGGGTACGACCCCACAGTAAGGATGCAGTCAAAGGCTGTCTCAGCATCTGCTACCCAACCCAAGCCCCACCGCAAGGGGGGACCTGTGGCAGTGCTGGTACATTGACCTTTCGACCTTTTAAAAAATGCTCAGTAGTAAAGGTGAGTCAATACACGCACTATTATGCCACCTCTCCAAATAATTTTATTCTTGTTTCCAGATACTGATGCTTTGGGTTGGAAAAAATTGTACACAGAATTTTCTCAGCCAGGTTCTAGGAGTCCAAAACTACGCCTCAATTCCACAGACTATGGTAAGACTTGTTTATTTATTTATTTTTTAAAAATTGGTTTTTATTTACTTATTTATTTTGAGAGATTTTTGTTGTAAGGTGAGTGCAGCAGAGACAGAGACAGAGAGACAGAAAGTGAGAAATCACCCTCCAAAGGGGATGGCCACGCCACAGTCCCTTCTCCATATTCCTCTTGGGATTTGGAACATGCACGCACATGTGCCTGGCGTGTGTTTCAAACTGCCGGGATCTGGGACTCAAACTACAGTTGACCACGTGAGAGTCCAGCGCCTTAACCACTACACCACCTGTTGGCCCTAACACTCTTACTATAGCAATTATAGTATACTTAAAGGGCATTTCAAATATGGCAAAAACATGAACAGCCTATTTTGAAATCAGAAAATACTACTAAAAATTTTTCTATAAAAGAAAATACCTCCACAGGTTGTTTCTCTTCTAACTAGAATACTCATTTTCTGTTTTGCTGTTTTTCATTAGCTTACTTTTGCTTCATTGACTTTTCTGTTTTAATTTGTCTAAGCCAGTATTTTCTAGAGAAAGCAATGGATTTAATTAATGACAAAAAAAATTGTTCTCTGCAAATGGTGTTAATTGACGCACTGGTACATCTAGCAAGTAGGTGGCCAGTGTCAGTTGGATCAATATTGATTAGTAACTCTGTGGACAGGTCACTAAAAAACCTCATTTGTAAAATAAGAATACACTTACTGGGGCCGGCAGGTGATGTAGTGGTTGAGGCACTGGATTCTAATATGGCTGACTGTGGTTCGAGTCCCGGACTTCGTGGTTTGCTCTTTGATTTTCCCTTTTTCTCTGTCTCTCTTATCAAATTGGATACTAGTGATAATAAATAAAATTAAATAAATAATTCTTTAAAAATTAAAAAAAACGACAATACTCTTTCTTAGAGGAGAAGAGTAATTAAAATAATATATAAGATGGCCCTTATTAAACTACATAGTTTAGTTTTGAATTATAAAGTTAAAATTAATTATAGTAGATGGTCTATTTAATGTCATATTTTTTCAGTTCCTACTATCAGTTTGTATCCATCTTTGAAATACATATTTCATCACTTTCATAGTGCTGGATCTTCATATTGACAGTTTTTGTGACTCTATTAATTGAAGTCATTAGGGGATTCATGTATTCAAAAGACATATATAGGGGTGACCGGCAGGTGGCACAGTGGTTAAGGTGCTGGACTCTCACAGGCTGACTACAGTTCAAGTCTCAGACCTGGCAGCTTGCTTTTTCACTTTCCCTTTGTCTCCTTCTGTCTCTCTCTGGTCAAATTTGAAATGATAATAATAATAACAAATATTAAAAAATAATAATAATAATAATTCTTTAAGAGAAAAAACGAACATGTATGGGGGGCCAGGAGGTAGTGTAATAGTTAAGAGCACTGGACTCCCACATGGTCGACCATAATTCGAGTCCCAGACATGGTAGCTTACTTTCTCACTTTCTCTTTCTCTCTCTCTCTCTCTGGTCAAATTAAAAAGAATAATAACAAATTAAAAAGTTAAAAATAATTATTTTTTTAAAAATGAAGGCATATGGGGGGCTGGTAGGTGGCGTGATGGTTAAGAGCATTGGACTCCTGAGACCAGCAGTTAGCGTAATGGCTATGTCACTGGACTTCCACCTAGTCTCCCCCGGGGTGGCTTGCTTTCTCACTTTCCTTCTCTCAATCTGGTCAAATGAAACTAAATGAATAATGAATAAATTAAAATAATTCTTAAAAAGAAAAAAAGAGTGAAAGCAAGAAAGCAAGCTGCCAGGTCTGAGACTTGAACTGTGTTGGCCATGTGGGGTGTCCAGTGCTCCAGTCACCATGCCACCAGTCACCATGCCACAATGTCCTTTTAAAGATTTTTTTTTTTTTTTTTTTTAGAATTATGAGTGAATTGCATTTTTATGTTAAGAGTCTTTCCTACCTTGTGTTCTGTTCTATGAATGGTTTACATATTTGCACTTGGCGTAAGATCCTGGCAGGAGGAGGCGGGATGGTGAAAACCTCATTACAGAGAAGCATGTAACCCAAGTCTATCTGGGTCTCTTAATTGTGCTCTTGCTCCTAGAGACAATTGTCTCTCATGGGGCATGACATGCTTCATATTCCAATATTCCTACTTGCCATTCTTACTTGCCTTGAGGAATAAAGGCTAGCATATTGCCCTGTCAAGGAGGACCTATGGGGATAATGGTCTCATCTCCCAGACCAGATGAGCTGAGACTGCTGGGGATGTGCTTATGTGCAGATGGGGTATGAGGAGAGCCCAGGGCAGCCCTGAATTTAACAGCCAGAGGGCATGTGACGAGGGAGTGGACTGAGACCCCACATGGTGCCATGGTAGGCAGTGGCACTGCTTGAGGCTAGGCAGGGACACATGCATGGCCCAGTGCCCAAAAGACAAGCAGATGAGCTGCTAGAGAGGGACAGATTCCAGTGTAATCAGGGAGACTGCAGAACTTGACAACTCAAGGCTGACTGGGCACCAGTGGTGTGATGTCGTCAAAACCACAGTGGCTGAGTGTGATGCCAGCACGATCCAGCTCAAGAGAGCAGGCAGCCAGCATTCACGTAGCGAACAGATGACACTCTGTAAGTGGCTGGCCACAGCTCAGAGCCTAATGGAAGACCTCTCCCTGGCCAGCTCTGTGACGTGTCTCCCAGGAAGCCCCTGAGGCACTCACATGGTGTGTCTCTGTGTCCACTCTCTTGCTAGCCTGTTGTCCTTCTCTCTGTCAGCCTTGTAGGTATGGGCTATCTCTGGCACCAGAGGGTCTTCAGGGTTGGGGTCGCAGAGCAGGGAGCAGACAGACAGGAGTTTGACATGATCAGTGCTAGCGACCACTGGGACTGCAGGATGTCAAGGCAGATACTTCCATTGGTGTTGGTATTGGGGTGGTAAATTTTGGTTGTGAATGCAACCTTTGGGGGCTTGAAAGGGTAATCCGTAGGGAAGTGGATGGCCAGGAAGAACACACCTTGGTAAGGACTGTCATTGATCATCACCCACAGGTCCCGTGGAACACTGGGCAGATGGGTCCCTCTGTAGGTCGGCTAATTCCTCCTGGATCCATTTCAGGGCCAACCTGCCCAGCAGTGGGGCTGCTCGGCTTCCCTTTTTCTAGATTTTTACTACAAAATTATGGTCCCTGACCAAGTAGCATTGCCATTACCTGGGAGTTTGTTAGGAAGGTAGGATCTAAGGCCCCTCCCCAGACTTCCTAAATCACTGTCTGCAGTTCAGCAAGATAACTAGGTAACTCATATGTATGTTAAAATTTGGGAAGTACTAAGGGCCGGCAGGTGGTATGGTGGTTGAGGGTGCTGGACTCCCTCATGGCTGACTGAGGTTCGTGTCCCAGAACTGGTGGCTTACTTTCTCACTTTCTCTCTCTCCCTCCCACCCCACCCTCGGTCAAATTAAAATAAATAAATAAAGTTAAATAAAATAATTCTTTAAAAAATTTGAGAAGTGCTATAGACCAAACAGATAAATTGTTAGAACAACTTGGATCTCACTCATTTTCTTTAACAGACAAACCTTCCAGAACTTGATACAGCAGAGTCTGCCAGAACAATAGCTTTTATCTCCTGGCTTAGAGAGCAGAGACCGTTTTTCCCAATACTTTATGTAATAAGGTAAGTCAATTTTTTTCATTTTCTATTAACAGTAATGAAACACTTTGTTGGCCTTGCAAGGATCTGTTTTGAATCATAGGTATATATGTGACCTAATGCTTAAACAGCCTTTCATAAGAACAAAGGAAAAATAGGGCCAGCCTGTGGCCTAGTGAGCAAGGGAACCAGATCCCACATGGTCAACTGAGTGACTCGAAGCCCAACCTGGGTGTCTTGCAAAACACTCCAGGCACATGCCTAAAAATCACCAACAGATGAACCAGCAGGTGGCGTGGTGGCTAGAGCACTGGACTCCCACATGGCTTACCATCATTTGAATACCAGACCTGGAAGCTTAAAATAACATGCCAGGCACTTGTGCATGTGTGCCCAGATTCCCAAAAGGAGGGAGAAATGGAGGAAAAGGGATTATGACATGACCATTCCCTATGGGGGAGTGCTTTCTTCCTTTCCCTCTCCTCTCATTGTCTGTCTGGCAAGCACATCTTTCCTCTAGCAGAAATATTAAAAAAAAAAAAAGAAGAAGAAGAAGAAGAACTCTCAATAAAAGTAAATAGTACAAAATTATACTTTATATCCAGTAATTAGAATTATTAATCCTTTAATGAACTTGTTAATAAAAAGCTTAGCCCTTTATTCTAATTGCGCTATAAACTTCTTCCCCTAAACAACATGACGCTTATATAACCAACCAAATAGTCTTAGAGAAAGCCTTTAGAAGTACTATTTGTATGGTAAATGTTATGTTGGTTTTCAGAGTAAGTCAAAAGCCTGTAACAAACCCATTGTTTATTTTACTATTACATCTTATCTAATGTGTCTAAATGTTTTTGCCTTTTATTCCTAAGGGATGAGAGTCCAATGAAAGCAGTCTTCCTTCAAAGCATGGTAGAAGACAGAACGGAATCTGCATTATCATATTATGAATTCCTTTTGCATATACAGCAACAAGTGAATAAATGAACAAATTATACTTGGTTATTTCTAAAGAAAGTCACAATAATACAGAATACCTAGGAGTGTGTAATTCCTTCCTTTTCTGTTAAGTTTGTGGACTAATGTGATTTAAAAAAAAAAGATACTCTCACTGTGATTTCTTTCAACAAACTATAGCAAATAAAGGACCACAGCAGAGAATCAAACATGCAATTCTGAAATACTGTATTTTTCAAATTATATCTATGTATGACTGAATACCTTTTTTCCTTTGCTGCCAATTATGTTATGGATTGAAATAAGACAATATTGCAGAGACAAAGTACATTTTGTAAAATAAAGATTTCTGTGTTTCACATGTATATTTCTCATTTTTTTATTTTTCTCAATTTTGGCTGCTACATTTAAAACCTCTCAAGACTAAGTGTTGCAGGGAAGTTAAAATCCATTGAAAATAATCTCTTTAAAATAAAAAAATTTAGAAGTAAATAGAATGTAGGAAAAAAAAAACAGAATTTCTTCTCCACATATTGTTTTATTTGTTTGTTTTTCAAGGAAGGAAAAGGATCATCACGTTGACTAAAACTAGGGTAAACTAACTCTCGTCTAGCTTGAGAAGAATATGAAGTAATGCGTTCAAGCTTTAAAATCTGTCAGTATTTTTCAATACTTGAAGAACAAAGTCACTTTGATTAGAAGTGACAGCTGTCATTAAGTCGTTTTCTGCATATACTATTTTATTCCACAGTGAAAGAATTTGAGCTGTGTTCATAAATATACTGGGACTGGCAATGATAATAGGGAGATGAGAAGTTTTAGTCATTTCCATCATTTAGGTGGGTTTTTGTGTGGTACCTCTTTGCTCTGTGATATATAATAAATGTTTTTTTGGTGAAATGAAGATGAATGAAAGAAAGGAAAGTTTCTTAAATGGTATCTCCAATGCAACAATTATGTTTTTCTAAGAGTTTAATAATTAAGTTGGAATCTACTCTTAAGAAATATTTATTCTTGGATATATTAAAACCTATTCAAGCATGAATGCTACTGTTTAATTTGGTGGCTATTAAGATTATACTAATCCTGGGACCAGCAGATGGCGTAATGGTTAAGTCACTGTACTCCCACGTAGGCAACTGCGGTTCAAGTCCTGGACCTGGCAGCTTGCTTTCTCACTTTCTCGCTCTTGCTCTGTCCCTCTCTGGTCAAATTAAAATAAATAAATAAGCTTAAAAAAAATTACACAAATCCTATATATTGAAGTTATGAAAGAAAACTTGATTTCTGAACATGTTCGAGACTTTTTTTTTCCAGCTAGAGAAATATAGTCAAAACTTTTGAGTAAATTTTGTTTACAAATAGGTAAATTATACATCTGTATATTTAAAGTGCTGTGATAAATATCTTTAAAAGAATTTGACTCCGTTTTCACAGATTCATCTTGTCTTGAATGAACTTAACAGATGTTCATGTGTAATATTCGATGAACAGATTTTTGAGTTTTTTTCTGTTTTAATGGTTAAAAAATATGTTTACAATCTTGGTCTTCTATGATCACCAATGAAATAGTAACTTTCAGGTTTACATCAATATGAACTGACTTTAACTGAGTTCTTTGAGATAGGGAAGAAGCCAAGTCCCTTTAGAATATACTTTATATTTAGAACTACTGCTTGACATCTGGATCAAAAAAATTATGTTTAATAAAAATTCCACCTCCCTTAAGCAGTGTTAAGATTTGTTTTCAGTGTGCAAGTGGTACATTGAACTGGAAGTTTTCTTGAAAGCTGCTTCATTTATTAGGAAGCAATTTTCAGATTATAGCAAATTAGAATAAATTTATATTTATCCCTTTTTTTTAAAGAAACAGAATCAGTATGCCCTGATGTTTCTTAAAATAGCTATCATGTTCTTCATGTGATTTCAAATGTTGATATTTGCAGGTCCTAATACTGGGTTATCAGAAAAGTCATGATGCACTTTTGCATAGAAAAACATGAAAAAAGTACGGCATGACTTTTCCAGTGACCCAATAATAGTGAAGAATCATCCAGAAGGAAACATTTGTGCTTTAGGGATAATCTTCCTTGTGCCTCACTACATCCCTCAATGGGTATGACTCATTATTTACCACACACTTTATTAGTAATTTCACAAATTCATTTTTTTCATTTACTTTAAACATTATTTTAGCTATTATGTAACATGTGCAATCCAGATTAATTTTATAGCAGGTCATAAAAAACATAACTAGTTGGGATTCACAATATTTCTTCATTACTCTAAATAATAAGAGAATGAATGAATCTTTTGGGGGGATATCAATATAAAGTAATTATTTTTTGCAATATGAATGTGTTTTTAGTTTAGTTTTTTTGTTTGGTTTTGGGTTTTGTTTTTTTTTTTTTTAACAGTAGGGCACTACCTGCTGTATCATCTGGTATTACTTTTTAATGTAAAGCAACTAATATTTACACTATGCCATATTTTTTTTACCGTAGTTATAAATTATGAAAGATCCTTGAATTTTTTACAGCTCTACAACTACTAAAGTAACAGACAAGGGCAATCTTGGTATTTAAATCTGAGCATGGCAGTTCTATCATAAAAAGTACTCTATTTTTCTAATTTCTAGGATTTTTTAAATAACATTTCTGTAAGACTGACATACTAATATTCACTCAAGCAGTACCGTTTATTTTAGTTTGCATATATTTTCATCATTTTTAATTTAATGTATTGAGTCTAATAGACTGTTCTGCAATAATTAGAATAAGAAATTTATTTCTTCTAATCAAAGATGCATAACAGCTATTATCTAGGGGACCACCAAATGTGATTTCAAGATTTTGTTAACTATTACAAATATAATCCTTATATAGAAATTTTAATTTTGTAAAGTAGTGTATAATATTGTAACATTCAATTCTTGTTCTCAGATTCAAATATGTATTGATCTTCAATGTGCTGTCTTAAATCTTGCTTCTCTGAAAGTTTAGAGACAAGATTTGTCTTCCTTTTTACAGTTTGTAATTTTCACTGTTTTATTCCTGTTTAAAAAGAAAAGTCATTTGTAACCCATGCAAACAATTGTTTGATCTGTGCTAACTTATCAATTTGGCTATTCAATAAAGTGAATTGAAAGAGCTTACATACAGTGAGTACTTATTCAATGTGATAAGAACAGGGGCCATTACCTCTTCTGCAGGTGGTGTGGTGGTTAAGGAACTGCATCCTACATGGCCAACTTCAGAGTTTGAGTCCTGGACCTGACCCTGCAGCTTGAAAATCATGCTGGGGGCCAGCAGGTGGCATAGTTGGTAAGGTACTGGATTCCCACATGGACAACTAAGGTTCAAGTCCCAGACATTTTGGCTTGCTCTCTCACTTTCACTTTCTCTCCCTCTCTGTCTGTCTCTGGTCAAATTAAAGAATAATAACAAATGGAATTAAGTAAATAAATAATACTGGACCAGCAGTTGGCATAATGGCTATGTTGCTGGACTGCTATGGAGTCGACCGCGGTTCAAGTCCTGGACCCGGTGGCTTAAACTCACGCCCGGCACATGTGCGTGTGTGCCCAAGATCCCAAGAGGAGAATGGAGGAGAAGGGATTGCAGGGTGACCATCTTGGGGGAGGACAATTTCTCTCTTTCTGTCTCTCTCTCTTTCTGGCGAGCACACACACCCTATAGCAAAAACCTCTCCAAAAATAAATAAATAATACTTTTTTTAAAAGAAAATAAAGTCATGCCGGGTGATTTTTCTGGTACTCAAACTGTGCAGCCAAAAAGAGAGCACCACCCAATGGGGGTGTGATGCAGCAATCCCTTCTCCAACTGTGCATCCTGTCAGAATTATGTGCACATATGCCTGCCATGTTTTTCAAGCCACTGGTGCCAGGATTTGAACTGTAGTTGGCCATGTGGAATCTAGCTCCTACTGTACTGCACTTAACTACTACATTGCAGGGCAGGGCTGTTCTTCAATTTTTTTTTTAATGTGTGTGTAGGATTTTTTTAAATTATTTTATTTATTCATTCATTTATTTTTTAAGTTGGCCAAAGAGAGACTCAGAGAGAGAGGGAAAGCGAGAAAGCAAGCCACCAGGTCCAGGACTCGAACTGTGGTGGGCCATGTGGGAATGTCCAATGCCTTAACCACCATGCCACCTGCTGGTCCCTCTATTTTTTGGTTTTCGTTTTGTTGTTTTGTTTTGTTTTGTTTTTAATTACCAGAGGGTACATACACTCACCAGAAAGAGAGAGGGACATGGCCATGCTGTAGTCCCTCACCTTCTGTTTCTCCATCCTGTCAGGATTTTGGGCACACATACCCAGCATGTTTTTCAAGCCACTGGGGCCAGGGTTCAAGCCACACAGTGAGCCACATAGACTCTGGCTCCCTTAACCAGCATTCTCTGGGGCTGGCCCAATCTGTCCATCTGTTTTATTAATTTCTGTGTGTTTTTGTTCAATAATTTTCTTTTTTTAAAAGAATTATTTAATTTTATTTATTCATTCATTTATTTTAATATGACCAGAAAGAGCGGGGGAAAGTGAGAAAGCAAGCCACCAGGTTTAGGAATCGAACCGTGGTCAGCCACATGGGAGTGTCCAGCACCTTAACCATCATGCCACCTGCTGGTCCAATAATGTAGTTTTTAATGAATAAACATACTTCTAAATTGTTCTATAAGATTAATTATTTCTGGAGTTAATTACTATCCTATATTTTAAAGAATTATTCATTTGTTTAATTCCATTTGTTCTTATTATTCTTTAATTTGACCAGAGATAGAGAAAGTGAAGGCAAGAAAGCAAGCCACCATGTCCAGGACTCAAACTGCAGTCAGCTAGTCAGCACCTTAACAACCACACCACGTGCAGGACCACTATTCCTTTTTTTTTAGACTTATTTTATTTAACTTTTATTATTTTAATTTAATTTTATTTATTCATTCATTTATTTTTATTTGATCAGAGAGAGATAGAGACAAACAGAGAGAGAGGGAAAGTGAGAAATCAAGCTACCAGGTCCAGGACTTACACCATGGTCAGCCATGTGGGAATGTCCAGCACGTTAACCACCATGCCACCTGCTGGTCCCCAGGCCCACTATTCTTTTCTTCTGCCCTTCATACTGTCTACGTGGGTCAGGCTACGTGGGTCAATAGCAAATGATATTTTGGACCTTTGCCGAGAGAGGGCAGGCTTCCAGCATTTGAATTTGACCTGGTCTTCTCTGACTCAGCACTTCCCATGCCTGTTTCCCCATAGCATGTGCTGCCATGGCCGTCCTCTGCCCGGGCCTGCAGGCCAGCCAGCACTGACCTCTGTGCCACACTCACCTGTGTTCCTGACACCTGGTCTCCTGGTTTTCAGTCAACTTATTCTTTCTAGTCTTGTATATAAGCACTTTCTGTTATCACCAGAGGCATGTACACTCACCAAAAAAAGCCAGAGAGGGAAAAAGCACCACTGCCCACAGGGCATGGTCACACTGCAATTTCTTCATTTCTCCATCTTGTCCAAGTCACTGGGGCCGGGATCCAAGCACACTTGCACATGTACCCAGTGTTTCTGTCAAGTCACCAGAGCCAACTCTGAATCACAGCCATGTGGGATCTGGCTCCCTTAACACGAGGCCATTGGGTCAACCCTCTCCTTTTACATTTTTAATTGTTACTGTTACTGTGTGCAGTAGAGAGGAGTTGAAGCATAAACTTACTGCCTAATATTTTTTAAATAATTATTTAATTTTATTTATTCATTCATTTATTTTAATTTTACCAGAGAAAAAGAGAGAAAGCAAGCGAGAAAGCAAGCCGCCAGGTCTGGGACTTGAACCATAGTCGGCAAGTTCTGGGACTTGACCCATAGTCGGCCATGTGAAAGTATCCAGTGCCTTAACCACCATGCTACCTGCTAGTCCCCTTGCTGCCTAATTTTAATCCCAGAAACTGAATTCTAGTTTTAACACTTTATTATTTTTTGGGAGGTGGGGGAGAGATTTTTGTTATAGGGTGCATGCACTTTCCTGGAGAAACAGGGATAGAGAGCAACAAACCACCCCTTGGAGGGGATGGCCACATCACAATCCCTTCTTCATTCTCCTCCCAGAATCTTGGGCATACATGCACACACACCTGCCATGAGTTTGAAGCCACCTGGTCCGGGACTTGAACCATGGTCAGCCATGTGGGAGTCCAGTGACATAACCACTACACCATCTGCTGGTCCCCACTTCATTCTTTTTTTTTTTTTTTTACATAAATTAACCCGTTTATTGTAGGCTAGTGATATTCCAAATGGCTATGGAGCTTCTGGTCCTTCAGTTCCTTCAGTCTTCTAATGGCAGGCTTTACTGTGACAGCGGAAATGGTGCTGTAGGTCCAGGCACCACAGGCTACTGTTTTCATGCAGGAACCACAGTGCCAGGTCCCCACAGCCCGTCTCTTCGTCTTAGTTTTGCCACAGAAGGAGCAAGTGTACTTGGCACGCTGGCTGATTTCAGTTTTCTTCACCATTTTCCAGAGGGAGACACCATAGGGTCCCATATTCACCAATGATGCCGACCTTCTTGATGCGTTTAACCATATTGCTACCAACTAGGTCTGATCCCAGACCTAGAAAGAGCCACTTCATTCTTTTCTAAAAGTTTATTTATTCTGGGGCCAGCAGGTGACTTGGTAGTTAAGGGCACTGGACTCCTACATAGCTGACTGCAGTTCAAGTCTTGGACCTGGAGGCTTGCTTTCTCTCTCTCTTTCTCTCTCTGTCCCTCTCTAGTCAAATTAAATTAAATGATAAAGCTAAATAAAATAATTCTTTTTTGGGGGAAGAGGCTTTTGCTATAGGGCGTGTGCACTCACCAGAAAGACAGAGAGATAGAAAGTGAGAAATCACCCCCCAGGGGGGATGGCCACACCTCAATCCCTTCTCCTCCATTCTTCTCTCGGGATCTTGGGCACACATGCACATACTCCCAGCGTGAGTTTAAACCACAGGGTCCAGGACTTGAACCACAGTCGGCTACATGGGAGTCCAATTCTATGAGAGAGAGAGATGAGGGGAGACACACCCAACAGGATATCCACACTACAATCCACCTTCAGTCCCAGCTGGCCAGGACCATGGGCACACGGTTTCCTGGGACGCAAACTAAGGACCTTTCCCATGTGATGTGGGTCCACTAGGCTGCTACTGCACCACCATCTGACCCCTTTCATTTCCCCCTTTTTTTTTTGTTTTAAAGTTTTTGCCATAGGATGTATGTGCTCACTGGAGAGAGTCAGAGAGAGAGAGACAGAGGGAAAGTGAGAGATCTCTCCCCTGGGGGATGGCCATGCTGTGGTCTCTTCTCTATTCTCCTCTTGGGATTTTGAGCATGCGTTCACACATACCCAGTGATTTTTCAAGCCTCCAAGTCCAGGACCCAAACTGTGTTTGGTCACATGGGAATCCAGTGCCTTAACCACCACGCCACTTGCCGGCTCCACTTTTCTGTTAATACTCGGTTTGTTATGTTTTGTGTCTTCAATTTATTCGAATCTTCCAATCTCAACAGAATGAAAAAGGGGTTGTGGTGAAACCATATCATGTTGGGAGATGCTTTCTCCCTCTTCCTCTCTTTCTCTCTTCCACTTTGGCAACATTAAAAAAAAAAAGTTAATAATAGATTATTCTCTGAAATAAGAAAAGCTCAATAATTGCCTAAGAAAGATTGAGTCAGTTGAAGAAATAACTTTTCTGGGTGGTCACTGTGCCATGAAGCGCGGCCTGGTTCTCTGCGTCTTGGCCACATGTTGAGATGCTGTGGGAGTCAGTGACTCACATGCCACCAACAAAAGTTAGCAGCTCGGTCCTGGCTACTTTGCGTGAGTTAGCTAGACTGAATACTTGAAGTGCCGAAGCCAAGTCCCATTTGCTGGCAGCTTCCACTTTGCAGTGACAGAAGAGGCTGTCCTGCAGATGCTCTGTCACTGCCATCTGACCTGAAGTTGGCCGGGGAGGGGTCCCACCAGTCAGACACAGCCGAGAGGCACATCAGGCTCCACTGAGACTCGGTACCAAGTTACAGTTCTTCCCCACCAGACTGGACGGGCGTTGGGCTGCCACCCACACCCAGGTGGGAGAGGCAGATGGCAGAAGCCCCGTTTCACAGATGACGTCACCGTGTGGAGCCAGTGGGAAAGGGAGGCACGTGTGTCCACATGGTCTCATCCCAGTTTTTCCTCTTCTATGTGCTGTGAACGAGTAACACTGATGGATAGGACAGTAACTGAGAGTCCACTATGTGCCAGGCACGGCCCCAGGCTTGGGGGTGCAGACCACATAGGACATGGGTAGGCGAGGAGCCCTGGGAGAACAGGACTGCCACCGCCCGGCCAGAAGGCTGGAGAGGGCCCTGGACAGTGCGGCCCAGCTCCGTCTTCACGGCCCTCTCCGTCAGCACAGGGCCCTTCCGCACAGCCTGTCAACCCCTGTGTGTTCTGACCTAGCCTGTGACTGTTCCCTTCTGCAAAAGCTGCCTCCTGTTAGCAGACAATTGTGTGTTCTTAGTTTTCGTTTTTGAAGAACTTAAGTGCTTTGAGAGAAAAAAAAAAAAAGGAAATAACTTTTCTCCTGAAGAGTGGTGTGGTATGGATATGTCCACCAATTTTTCTCAAAAATATAAACAGAAAGTGATAAAATAATCTTGCCCAATGACAAAGCTTTATTAATTTGAAAGGAATAAAAAGGGCATAAATGAAAAAAAAAAAAAAAAAATTGAGGCAAGAAGCCACCAGGTACTGTGGTGTGATTAAGATGCTGCACTCCCACATGGCCAACCAAGGTTCAAGTCCCAGACCAGGTGGCTTGAAAATCACACCAGTCATGTGTCATGTGTGCCCAAAATCCTTCTTTTTTTTTTTTTTGAGAAGTTTTTGCTATAGGGTGCGTGCACTCGCCAGAAAGACGGAGAGAGACAGAGATAGAAAGCGAGAAATCACCCCCCGGGGGGGATGGCCACACTGCAATTCCTTCTCCTCCATTCGCCTCTCAGGATCTTGGGCATGCATGCACACATGCCCAGCATGAGTTTAAGCCACCGGGTCCAGGACTTGAACCACGGTCGGCTACATTATGCTAATTGCTGGTCCAAAATCCTTTATTTATTTATTTATTTATTTATTTGAGAGTTTTTTGCTATAGGGTGAATGCGCTTGCCAGAAAGACAGAAAGAGTAATCATCCCCCCAGAAGGATGGCCAAGCTGCAATCACTTCTCCTCCATTCTCCTCTTGGGATCTTGGGCATGCATGCACATACACCCTGTGTGAATTTATGCCGCTGGGTCTGGAACTCGAACCACGGTCAACTACATGGGAGTCCAGCGCCATAGCCATTACACCAACTGCTGGTCCCACCCAAAATCCTTAGAGGAGATTGGAAGAGATTGGCATGGCCATCCCCCTTGGGAGGTAATTCTCACTTTCCCTCTCTCTGTCTCTGTGTCTCTCTGGCATGCACACATGCTCTATGGCAAAAAACGTAAAAAGAAAAAATTGGGACTGGCTCTGTGACCTGGTTTTTTAAGGTAGCTGGATCCCAAAGGCCACCTTGGGGTTTTCAACCCAGGACCCAATGATATGAGAAACATGCCAGGCACATGTGGATGCATGCCCAATACTCCCAAAAGGAAGAAAGATGGAGGAGAAGGGATTGGAGCTTGATGATTCCCCATGAGGGGTGCTTTCTCCTCTCCTTTTCTCTGTCTCTCTGGTAAGTGCATGAGCCCTCCAGCACCACCAAAAAAAAAAAAAAAAAAAGGCACTTACACATAAATTATAGTTAAGATTAAATTTTGCAAGATACATCATTATATATATTGCTTTTTTTCCTAGAGATTTTTTTGCTATAGGGCACACATACTCACCAGAGAGACAGAAATTGAGAAATCACCCTCTGAGAGGATGGTCACACTGCAATCCCCTCTCCTCCATTCTCCTCTCAGGATCTTGGGCACACAGGCATGAACACCCAATATGAACTTCAAGTATCATTGTTAATTTTTGTTAAATAACACATTATTAGTTATTTAGGACTTACTAATTTTCTTCCAATGTTGGAAATATAAGTGGGTTTTTTTGAAAATATAAGTTAATTCCAAGTTTTCACAATTATTCATTGAACATCTTCATGCTCATAGCTTTTTCCTTCTTGGAAACAATTTATTTGTGATCAACTTTAAGTCATTACTGGAACCAGCAGATGGTATAATGGTTATGTTACTGAACTCTCCACATGGCTGACTGCACTTCGAGTCCTGGACCTGGTGGCTTGAAACTCATGCCAGATGCACATACATGCATTCCCAAGATCCCAAGAGGAGCATGGGGAAGAGGGGATTGCAGTATGGCCATCCCCGCCCAGGGGGTGATTTCTTGCTTTCTGTCTCTTTCTCTCTGTCCCTCCAATAAGTGCACACTCCCTATAGCAAAAATATTTCTCTTAAAAAATTATTTTGTAAATCATTACTCATTGAAAGACATTTTATTTTTGGTTTCTAACACATACTGTGATAATGCACATGCACTTGTTTGAGAGACAAAGAAAAAAAAAGTGAGAAAATCACCCCCTGTGGGGATGGCAATGCCACAATTCCTTTTCTTCCATTTTCCTCTCAGGATTTTGGGCATGAACACACGTGCCCAGTGTGAGTTTCAAGACACCGGGTCCGGGACTCATATTGTGTGGTTGATCATGTAGGAGTCCAGCATCTTAACCACTACACTACCTGCTGGTCCAAGAATTATTTATTTTTTATTTTATTTACTTATTTATCTTTTTTTTAAGAGAGATTTTTGGCTATAAAGTATGTGTGCTAGAGAGATAGAGAGATAGAAAGCGAAAAATCACACCTCAGGGGGTGATGACCATGTCACAATCCCTTCTCTTCCATTCTCCTCTCGGGATTTTGGGCGCACACGCACACATAACCAGCATGAGTTTTTTAAGCCGCTGAGGTCGGCTACATGGGAGTCCAGCAATGTAACTATTACACCACTTGCTGGTTCCTGACATAGTTTTAAGCTGTTGGTTCTGGGCCTCAAACTGCAGTACACCATGTGGGAGTCTGTCCAGCAACCTTCTTTTTTTTTTTTTTTTTTTTTTTTTTTTTTTTTTTTAGAGAGAGAGTTTTGCTATAGGGACATATGCTCACCAGTGAGATAGAGAGAGACAGAGAGACAGAAAATGAGAAATTACCCTCCCACCCCACAAGGAGCAATCCTTTCTCCTCCATTCTTTTCTCAGGATCTTGGCATGCATGCACATGCACCCGGCATGAGTTTTAAGCCATTGGGTCCGGGACACAAACTGTGGTCGGCCATGTGGGAGTCCAGTGATGTAACCATTACGCCATCTACTGTTCCCACAAGAATTGTTATTATTATTATTATTTTTTTTTTGAGAGGTTTTTTTGCTATAGGTGTGCTCACCAGAAAGACAGAGAGACAGAAAGCGAGAAATTTCTACCTGGGGGGATGACCACACCACAGTCTGTTCTCCTCTATTTTCCTCTCAGGATCTTGGTCACATATGCACATGCGCCCGGCATGAGTTTAAGCCACCGGGCCAGGGACTCAAACCGCAGTTGACTACATGGGTCTCCAGCGCCATAGCCATTCCACCTACTGCTGGTCCCAAGAATTATTTTTAACTAGGTATATTTATACAGAATTCTCTTGTACTCAACTTCTGCCCTTTTTTCTGGTACAGGCAGGGCCACTCTTACATGGAAATTTTCTTTTTTTAGAGAGAGATTTTTGCTATAGGGCTCATGGGTTCACTGGAGAGAAAGAAAGGGAGAAATCACCCCCGGGGGATGGCCACACTGCAATCCCTTCTCCATTCTCCTCTTGGGATTCTGGGCACGCATGCACAAGCACCTGGCATGAGTTTTAAGCTACCAGGTCCAGGACTTGAGCTGCAGTACTACTTGGGAGTCCAGCAACATAACCATTATGCCATCTGCTGGTCCCACATGGGACCCTGTTTTTAGGAAAGAAGAGGGGGACCAGCAGATGGCGTGGTGGTTAACGGCGCTGGACTCCCATGTGGTTGACAGCAGTTCAATTTCTGGACCTGGTGGCTTGCTTTTTCACCCTCCTCCCCTTTGTTCCTCTCTAGTCAAATTAAAATAAATAAATAAATAAACTTTAATTTTTAAAAAAAAGGAAAGAAGAGGGCTTGGAGAGTCTTTCTTGCATCTGTGGTTTTTCAGGTGACTTCAACTCAAAATAATCACCACACCAGAGTAGCATGTTTAGAAGTGGCATGTTCTGGGACCAGCAGTTAGTGTAATGGCTGTCACTGGACTCCACGTAGTCAACTGTGGTTCGTGTCCCGGACCCGGTGGCTTAAAACTCACACCAGGCACGTGTGCGTGTGTGCCCAAGATCCCGAGAGGAGAATGGAGGAGAAGGGATTGCGGCATGGCCATGCCCCCTGGGGGTTGATTTCTCGGTTTCTGTCTCTCTCTCTGTCTGTCTGGCAAGTGCATGTGTCCTGTAGAAAAAAAAAAAAAAAAAAAAAAGTGGCATGTTCTGAACTTCCAAATTCTAGCACAAGACACATATTGTGAGGTGTATATATCTGGCTCAGAAGAAAAAATTGTTATTTCCCCCAACACACACACCCTTGGTCTCCCTGTGGACCACTCAATTTGTGACTCTGAGTGACTGTCCTGTTAACTGGGAACTTTGAGGTTTGGTGAGGTGGGGAGTGGTCATTGATTCCAGTTATTTGACATTGATTATATCAAGTCTTACTAAAGAAAAAAAGGCTACTTTTAGGAGGAGGAAGGGGAAAACTTCTGGGGGGATAGACTACCTTCTGAGGTAGAAACTTGGCATGGAGAGCTTTGTCTTCACTGGATGCTTTCTCCCTGAATTTCTCCTTCATGTATCTGAGGCATTGAGTCTGAATAATATTTCCTTCCAAATATTAGCAAAAGAGGACCCAACAGATGGCATGATGGTTAAAGTGCTGGACTCCCACATGGCCAACTGCAGTTCAAGTCTCGGATCTGGAGACTTGAAAATCATGCCAGCCACGTGTGTGAGTGCCCAAAATCCTGAGAGAAAAATGGAAAAGAAGGAGTTGCAGCACGGCTATCCCCCCAGGGAGTGATTTCCCACCTTCCCTCTCACTATCTCTCTCTTTCTCTGGTAAGTGTGTGCATCCTATGGCAAAAACCTTTTTAAAAAATTAGCAAAAGAGACGAGGAATCACTTCATAGGATTGCTGAGAAGAGTGGGTACAGGAGACGTCAAAATCCAGAGATGCTGAGACCAGCAGTTGGCATAATGGCTACGTTGCTAGACTCCCATGTAGTTGACCATGGCTTGAGTCCTGGACCCGGTGACTTAAACTCACGCCTGGCGCGTGTGCATGCGTGCCGAAGATCCCAAGAGGAGAATGGAGGAGAAGAGATTGTGGTGTGACCATCTCCCCCTGGGGGTGATTTCTTGCTTTCTGTCTCTCTGTCTCACTCTGTCTTTCTGGCAAGCACCCATGCCCTATAGCAAAAACCTCTCCAGAGGGGGGGGAAAAAAAAAAGATGCTTAAAGTCTAAGGGTGGCCAGAAACTTTAAACTGTCATTCTCAGGGAGAGGCAGAAATCCTCATCAGTATCACTCTGGAGTAACGAAAATAGCATTAGCTGGGTGGCCAGTAGTGCGATTAAGGCAGGTGGATCCCACATGGTCAACTGCCAACTGCATGCTTCCGAGTCCCTGACCAAGGCTTGAAAAATCACACCCCGCACTTGTGTGTATGTGCCTGAAATCCCAAGAGGAGACTGGAGGAGAAGGGATTGTGGCTGTGGCTATTCCCCTTGGGGGGTGCTTTCTCACTTTCCCTCTCTCCCTGTCTTTCTCTGGCCAGGACATCCAACCTATGGCAAAATTTTTTGAGAGATTTTGCTATATGGTGCTTGCTGGAGAAACAGTGAGAAAGTGAGAAACCCCCTTCGGGGAGGATGACCATGCTGCAATTCTTTCTCCTCCATTCTCCATTGTGTGCACTCACGCACACATGCCCAGCGTGATTTTCAAGCCTTCAGGTCCAGAACTCGAACTGTGGTTGACTGTGTGAGAGTCTAGCACCTTAACCACTATACCACCTGCTGGTGTTGCTACTGCAAAATTTTTTTTTCTGAGAGGTTTTTACTATAAGGCACGTGTGCTCACCAGAGAGACAGAAACAGAGAGACAGAAAGAGAGAAATCACCACCCAGTGGGGATGGCCACGCCGCAATCCCTTCTCCTCCAATCTCCTCTAGGGATCCTGGGTACACAGCACACGTGTCCAGCATGAGTTTAAGCTTCTAGGTCTGGGACTCAAACCACAGTTGACTACATGGGAGTCCAGTGCCATAGCCATTACACCAACTGCTGGTCCTGATATTGCGAATTTTTAAGAAAGGGAAAATAAAAAGAAAAAATAACATTAACCAAGAAGCCAATTGATTTTGTAACAACTCACAATCCATACGTGTAGGGTAATTTTTTTTTTAATTTATTTAATTTATTTATTTATTTATTTATTTGGAGAGATTTTTTCGCTATAGGGTGCGTGCGCTCGCCAGACAGAGAGAGACATAGAGACAGAAAGCGAGAAATCACCCCCCAGGGGGGATGGTCATGCCGCAATCCCTTCT
>NW_006204205.1:1434354-1438316 GCF_000334495.1 Tupaia belangeri chinensis | reverse complement strand
GTTTAGGGTAATTTTTAGTAAGACTATGAATATGGGCCAGCAGGTGGTGTGATGGTTGAGGCACTGGACTCCCACTGGCCGACCGCAGTTTGGGTCCTGGACCTGGTAGCTTGCTTTCTCACTTACCCTCTGTCTCTCTGTATCTCTCTCTCTCTCTGGTCAAATTAAAATAATAATAAAAATAAATAATTAAAGTAAATAATTATTTTAAAAGACTATAAATACTACATAATGAAGTTTAATAATTTTTAAATTAGCAAATCCATCTAAAATTAGTTTTATATCCTAAGATTGATTTACTGGCTGTTGGTACTGAGACCCAATCTCATTAAGGAAAGAAGAGGTCCATCTGATAGGTCTCCTTCTATTGAAATTGTTAGTTCAGTCCTGTAGTGTTAGGCCGAATTAGCATAATCACCGCCATGTTAGGGAATGCTGGGGAAGTTAGCTTAATCACTACCCTGTTGAGTCTTCAGGGACAGGATGAAGACCAGGAGTCTGGAAACTCACAGATAAGCAGAAAATGGGAGGGCCCAACACCTCTGAGGCAAAGTCATCCAGACCTTTAGCTGAGAGTCCTTATCTAAACCTGAGCAGGTGGTGAAAGCTGGACCTTCGCTTCCCATAACCCCCCTCCTTTGTGTGTGTTACATTCTGTGGAAAATCCTGAACTATAAAAGATCCCTTTATCTTAGGAACGGGGTCCTTGCTAAGGCCCGCTGCAACAGGCAGAAACTCGGACCCCAGCTAGCTGGAAAAAATAAAAGCCTCTTTTGCATCTGCACTGTCATTGTATTTTCTGTGTCTCCATCAGTTAGACCCATCTCTGGACCCTTACAGTAGCTTCTTTTGGTATAGGACATATGTGCTTGCCAGAGAGTGAGGGAAAAGTGAGAAATCAGTCCTGGGGTGATGGCCATGCAGCCAGCAATCCCTTCTCCATTCTCTTCTTGGGATTTTGGGTATACACACACACACACACACACACACACACACATCTGGTGCGATTTTGAAGATGCCCGGCCCAGGACTTGAACCTCTCGGTCAGTCATGTGGGTGGGATTCAGCTGCCTTAATCACCATGCTACCACTTAGCCCAATACCATAATTCTAATTTAACTCCTTGAACCCTTTTGACTGTCTTGACTCATCAAGGTCATAGTATGACCAGGGTCTGCTTAACCAGGCTGACTCCATCTTGTTTAAAATTTAAAAAACTGTTGAAACCAGTAGATGGCATCATGGTTACATAGCTGGACTCCCATGTAGTCAACTGCGGTTCAAGTCCTGGACCTGGTGGCTTAAAACTCATTCTCAAAATCCTGAGAAAGAAGAAGAGATTTCGGAGTGGCCATCCCCCCAGAGGCTGATTTCTCCCTTTTTGTCTCTCTGTCTTTTCAGCAAGCACACACACCCTATAGAAAAAAAATCTCTAAAAAACAAAAAACAAAACACATTTATTTTAGGACCAGCAGGTGGCGTAGTAGTTAAAGTACTAGACTCCATGTAGTTGGCCACAGTTTAAATTCTAGACCTGGCAGCTTGAAACTCATGCCTGCGCTTGTGTGTGCCTGCCTAAAATCCCAAGAGGAGAATAGAGGAGACATACTGCAGCATGGCCACCCCCTGGGGGGGGTGATCTCTCCCTTGCTGTCTCTCTTTCTCTTCAGTAAGTGCACGTGCCCTATAGCAAAAACCTCTCTGAAACAAAAACAAAACCCAAAACAACTGTTTCTCTCTTAGCCTGATGCTCTTTCTGCTTTCGGTTCCTGGACTAGGGGTATAGAGTCCCTTAATATCTCATGAAGTTCTGTACACTTGTTATTATTTGTCAATTACTTTCAAATGCATTTAAGTTGTTTGTTTTTAAGGCACAGTGTGAGACTTAAAAGACCTAGATCTGTGCAGATATGCAGGCAAAAAACTTTAAAGGCTTTAAGATGATTAACTAGGGCATGTCTCTGGAATTTAATTTTCATCCAGTCAAGGGTGAAAGTTCAATCTTTATATTTTAAGTGTACTTATTTCCATTCATGACAGAGAGCTTGTGCATGCTCAAAGGGAGCATTAGAGAGAAAGAGGGAGAGAGAAAGCACCTCCAATGGGACTGGTCACATCGCAATTCTTTTTACTCTGAATCTCCACGCCATCAGGATCCTGAGCTCTTTAGTCTGAACCCAGCCTTAAACCAGTGGGATGGGAATTTGAACCCTGTTAGCCATGTGGGATCCATCCTTACTGCCAACCTGTTTTCTTCTTTGAGTTCCTTATGTCTTTAAACCTAAAATAAAATTTTTATCCCCCTTTTGAATATAAAAGTAGCTATTGCCTTCTTTTTTACTACGTTTTTATTATTTAATTTTTATTTATTCATTTGGAGAGGTTTTTGCTATAGGGTGTGTGTGCTAGCCAGAAAGAGAGAGAGAGACAGAGAGACAGAAAGTGAGAAATCACCCCCCAGGGGGGATGGCCACGCCGCAATCCCTTCTCCTCCATTCTCCTCTCGGGATCTTGGGCACACACGCACACTCACCCAGAGTGAGTTTAAGCCACCGGGTCTGAGACTTGAACCGCAGTCCACTACATGGGAATGCAGAGCCGTTACATAAACTGCTGGTCCCTTTATTATTTTTTAAAGAATTATTTAACTTTATTTATTTATTTTAATTAGACCAGAGAAGGACAGAGCAAGAGAGAGAGAGAACAAGAGGAAGCGAGAGAGAGGGAAAGTGAGAAAGCAAGCCTCCAGGTCCGGGACTGAACCGCAGCGGTCAGCCATGTGGGGGTCCAGTGACCTTAACCACCATGCCACCTGCCTGGCCCCTTTTATTTATTATTAATATTATTTCCAATTTGACTAGAGACAGGGAGAGAAAGAGAGAGGGAGTGGGAAAGTAAAGCAAGCCGCCAGGTCCAGGACTAAAACCGTGGTCGGCATGTGGGTGTCCAGCACCTTAACCAACATGCCAAAGTAGTTCATGCCTTCTAAGTGTGGGTTTGCCTGCTTCCTAATTTTGATGGTGTAGTGGTTTCTTTGCAGGGGGCCCCAACAGTAGGCTGGTCAATCTCTGAAGCCTTAGGTGTGAATTGGCCATGGAGCCCTCAGCAGGGCTGATGGATTAAACTTCGTTCATGAACTCATTCATCATTGACTGCCTTGGCCTTGGTGAGGGCTTTCCTCTATAAAAACATACTTACAATTGTAGTTTACGACTGTGCTGAAACTAAGAACGCCTATTTAGCGATTATTTTTCTTCTGATTTCAGAGAAACTAGCCCATTTGGGGGGCCCCTTAGGACTGAGGCCAACACTGCTTACTGTATCTAACAGGTGAGTCTGCCCTGCTGTGCGTCCACACCGATCTAGAAATTGCAGGGGTGAACAAAACGCAGTGCTTGCCTTCACGGAGCTTACGACCCGGTGAGTGAGAAATAAAAATTATTAGCAGGCGGGTGGTTTAACGCGCGCAGGAGGAAAAGGGGACCAGAACGTGTTGGCCTCTCTGGGAATCTCATTTGAACAGGAACGCTAGCCGCACCAAGAGCCCCGCCCAGCGCAGCGTTCCCGGCAACGTCGCTCCCAGCGTTACGCACTCCGCGGCCTTTGACCCAGACCTCAGAGGGTCTGGAGACGAGCGCCTACGCCGCAACCTCCATTTTGCTTCCTGGCACGTGGCTAGGTTGTTTATCTCTCACTGCCAACCCTTCCCACTTGTCCGGCCGGGTGCTGGCCTTTTCAGTTCACGTGAACAGCAGAGGGGACCTGGTGGCGGGAAGAAGAGCGGGGAGGATCTGCCGAGGCGAGGCGTGGTCAAGGCTTCTCGCGCTGCCCTCACGCGCGCTCTGCGGCCCGGCCTGCGGTCGTCCGCGCTGCCGCCGGCTCTGCCTCCGCCACCGCCACCGCTCCAGCCGCCGCTGCCGGCTGGGGCGGGGAGGGGGGGGTGGGGGCGGGGGCCCGGCGCC
>NW_006204205.1:1426141-1434284 GCF_000334495.1 Tupaia belangeri chinensis | reverse complement strand
GGAGAAAGCTGCTCATGAACTCGGAACAGCGCATCAACCGCATCATGGGCTTCCACAGGCCCGGGAGCGGCGCAGGTGAGCGCCTGGGTTCCTCTCGGCCTCCCGCCCACCGCTTTGAACCTTCAGGATCATCCTTGCCTCTCTCGACACCCACCTCTGCTGACCTTTCCGTCCTGTCCCCGCCCCTTAGGTGGTGTCCCGCGTGCTGACTCCTTAACCCCTGATGTCTCTCGTTCTCCCCCAGTTGCCTGGGAGCCTCGCCCTGAGATCGTCCCCGTCCCGGCTGCGGAGCTGAGGCTCCTGCGTCCCCTATTCTGTGACAGCCCTTGCTTCCTAACCCACCCCCTCGTCTTCGTCTTCGAGGGGCGCACGAGGTACCCCCAGACTGCTCTGGCCACCACGCTCCTCAGGAGAACTGCTTTCCTTTCCCTCGGTCGCTGATGCTTTTCCTTCCAGCGTCTGTCTGCCTTCGCCTTTTGCTGTGTAATCCTTGGCCGCCCCGTTACGCTTGTCACTGTGGTGCGCTCCCTGGTCCGGCCTGCGTGGGTCGGGAATCTGGATCTTCTCGTCCTACTTAGTGTCTGTTCGGTAACCTCGGCCCTGCACATGCGACGTGCCCTCCCGAGGGCCAACTGAGATCGATGCGATTGGTGACCGAAGGAGAGTTCCTTCTCCTCGAGACATGTCCCATGAGTTTCTTAATTTTTTTCATGTGAATTTAATTGAACACTTAACAGGCCCTAGTGTTCAGAGTGTTCGTTGAGTGTTTCTGTTAGTAACTGACCTTAGGTCACCGATCACAAACTCCCTAGATCTCCCCCATCTCCTGTGAGCCACTGGATATGTAGTTCAGAACTTAAGAGATAGATCAAAGGAGAGGTAAGGGCACTATTTTAAAATATTTTTTAAAAGAATTATTTATTGGGGCCAGCAGGTGGCATCGTGGTTGGGACGCTGGACTCTTACATGGCCCACTGTGGTTTGAGCCCTGGACCTGGTGGCTTGCTTTCTCACTTTCCCTCTCTCTCTGCTCAAATTTTTTAAAAAAATAATAAATAAAATAAAAGTAGGGACCAGCAGGTGGCATGGTGGTTAAAGGCGCTGGACTCCCACATGGCCGACCATGGTTTGAGTCCTGGACCTGACGGCTTGTTTTCTCTCTTTCTCTCTCGCTCTTGCTTTCACTCTGTCCCTCTCTGGTCAAATTAAAATGAATAATGTTAAATAAAATAATTCTTTAAAAAAATAAAAGTAAACCTTTAAGAAAAGAATTATTATTGTTGCTTTTTTTTTTTTTTTCTTTTTTTTGGAGAGGTTTTTGCTATAGGGTGCGTGCGCTAGCAAGACAGACAGAGAGACAGAAAGTGAGAAATCACCCCCCGGGGGGGTGACCACACCGCAATCCATTCTCTCTGGATCTTGGGCACGCACGCACACACATGTCCCTGGCGTGAATTTAAGCTGCCGGGTCCAGTCAAACCGTGGTCGACTACATGGGAGTCCAGTGACATAACCATTATGTTAACTGCTGGTCCCTATTGTTGCCTTTTTTTTTTTTTTAATTGCCATAGGACATGTATGCTGACCCAAGAGAGACAGAGAAAGGGAGAGGGAGAGAGAAAAAGAGATAATGAGAAAGCAAGCCACCAGATCTGGGACTCGAACCACAGTCGACCATGTTGGGAGTGCTTTAACCACCATACCACTTGCTGACCCCCAAGGGCACTATCTCATATTCTTCTAGAATAATAAAAGAGGGTCATTCTGGCTGCCTATGCCTGCCTGCCCAAAATCCTGAGAGGAGAATGAAGGAGAAGGGATTGTGGAGTGGCTGTCACCTCAGAGGAGAGATGTCTCGCTTCCTTCTCTTTTTCTCTCTCTGTCTCTGGCCAGAGATGTGCCCTGTAGACAAAACAAAACAATACTTAGATGTTTTTTTCCTTTAATGGTCAGTATCAGGGTATTTATTCTTTCCCAAAGCATTATTTATGATCTTCTTGAGGTGCTTTGTATAATTTGTTGTTTTGCTTAGAAAATTTTATCAGTATTTAAAGGTTTTTCTTTTCCTTTTTTTTAAACCAGAGCAGCATCTAAAAGTGCTTTGGTACCTCCTAATGGCTGCCTGGCTATGTAAACAATAGCAGTAGGATATGCCACACCCTGTGCTTTGGATAGAGTTTTAAAAGTTTAATGATTTTTATTTTTAAGCAAATAAGCTAGAGCAGGCAAAGAGCAGGCAGTGCAGTCATACTTCTGGGATACACTATCCATGAACAGTAGGTCATAATTACAGCTAGCTCCATCTCTGAATGCATCTTCTAGTTTCTCTACCAGTCTTATACCTACCAAAGAAGTTTGGATATTTTCTCTGCAGGAGTACTCTTTGTGTGCTGTGTGGTGTATTTTGAGGATGTAGAGAAAGAAATTAGTTTTCATTTTATGCAGAAGTGGTATTTATTAGAATCAGACATTGATGCATTCTAATTGCTATGTGTGTGTGTGTATATATGTGTGTGTATATATATATATATACATATATATATATATACTTTTTTTAAAGAATTATTTAACTTTATTATTATTTTAACATTTCCAGAGAGAAAGAGAGAGAGAGAGAGATCAAGCCTCCAGGTCCAGGACATGAACCATGGTCAGCCAAGTGTGAGTCCAGCGCCCTTAGTCAACATGCCTTCTGCCGGCCCCTCTAATTGCAGCATATTTTTTTAATATGTAAGGTGTTTGCCAGTATGTACTACTTAAGGTTCTTAAATTTCTTTTCTCAGAAGAAGAAAGTCAGACAAAATCAAAGCAGCAGGACAGTGATAAACTGAACTCCCTCAATGTTCCTTCAGTTTCAAAGCGAGTGGTGCTGGGTGATGCAGTCAGTGCAGGAACAAGCGACCAGCAGGGTGGTGTGGCTGAAGTACAGGGGACCCAGCTGGGAGACAAACTGGACTCTTTCATTAAACCACCCGAGTGCGGTAATGAGGTGAACCTGGAGCTCCGGCAGCGGAACAGAGGGGACCTGACAGCAGACACTGTCCAGAGGGGTTCTCGCCACGGCCTGGAACAGTACCTCTCCAGATTTGAAGAAGCAATGAAGCTAAGGAAACAGCTGATTAGTGAAAAACCTAGTCAAGAAGATGGAAGTTCAACAGAAGAATTTGACTCTTTCCGAATATTTAGATTGGTGGGATGTGCTCTTCTTGCTCTTGGAGTGAGAGCTTTTGTTTGCAAATACTTGGTAAGAAAAAGAGCTATAAACTATTAAGCTGATTTAATAGAAAGTGCAAGTTGGCTGTACTCATGGGTGTTTTAGTCTACAGAAGTATTGCCAGTAGTGTCTTACTATTTACTAGATCCACTGGCTATTTGGAGATGTTTTACGAACTTTGCTATTCATCCTAGTTATACAATGACATGTTCAATTTAGATACTGAGCCTAAGCATCATAGTTACGGAACTCTTTCCTATGTGCCAGTGCTTATTATATTCTAAGTGTTTTGAGTATAATTATTTCATCCTCGCCCTTATGAACCTAGGTATCATTTGTATCGGTGAGGGCAGGAAGACTCCCGGAGAGGGTAAATCATTTGCCCGCAGTCACACAGCTACTAAATGGCAGCTGGAACCTAGGGGATTTCATTCCAGAACTGAAGGGTTAAGGGTCTAGATATACTGTATATTAATTACCCATTTTCAAATATTTGGAAGTTACAAGTGCAGTTCCTATGGTCCCGAATATGATATAATTTTTCTGTGGCTTAAAACACATTTCAGCACTTTGTAATGTTGTAGTATCACAGTGATGTCTTTTTTTTTTTTTAAGAATTATTAATTTAAGTTTATTTATTCATTCATTTATTTTTAATTTGACCAGAGAGGGACACAGAGAGAGAGAGAGAGAGGGAAAGTGAGAAAGCAAGCCAGGACTTGAACCATGGTCAGCCATATGGGAGTGTCCAGCACCTTAATCACCATGCTACCTGCTGGTCCCTGTTTTTTGTTTTTATAATACATGGAAGAACACAGAAAGGCATAGCTCAGTGTTTTGCTCTTTGAGGTATTTCCATTCAGTAACATTTTGAAGATCTCTACCATGTGTCAGGCATATAAATTCATTTTCTAGATAATTAAGGATTATATCATTAAGCAAAACATTTTAAAAATTTAGGGCCAGCTCATGACCTGGTGGCTAAGATGGCTGGATCGCATGTGGTCAACTACATGGTTCAAGTTCTAGACCCACTAGATTGGAAAAACATGCCAGGCATTTGAGCGTGCCCAAAATCTTGAAAAGAGGGTGTGATGGGAGGAGTGCAGTGTAATCATGCCCTGCAGGGGGTGGCTTTCTTGCCTTCCCTCCTCCCCCCAGCATGTGTGTTTCTGGCAAAAAAATAAAATTAAATAAAATAAAAATAATAATATGCAAATGATTTTCTGAATACAGTCTGTTAACAAATCTTTTTCCTCAGTGAGCTATATAGCAGCATTTTTTCCCTCTTATCTAAAGGGCCATATACTTTAATGCTTTAAAATTATGTCCTATTTTGTGCTTTTTTTGTGAAGTTTCTTCCTGTTTGTTTTTCTTTTCCTTTCTTTCTTTTTTTTTTTTTTTTTTGAGAGCTTTTTGCTATAGCAGAGAGACAGAAAGTGAGAAATCACCCCCCAGGGGGGATGACCACACTGCAATCCCTTATCTTCTATTCTCTCGGGATCTTGGGCACGCGTGCACATGCACCCGGCGCAAGTTAAAGCCACCTGGTCCAGGACTCGAACTGTGGTCAACTACATGGGAGTCCAGTGACATAGCCATTATGCCAACTGCTGGTCCCTTCTTTTCTTTTTTCAATTACAAGATGGCATATGTGTACCAGAGAAAGAAGGAGAGGGAGAGATGAAACATTCCCCAATAGGATGTGGTCACACCACACTCCCTTCTCCATAGCTCCATTCTGTCAGGATTGGCGCATGCATAAACAAATACCCCTTGTATTTTTCAAGTTGCCAGGGCTGGGATTCAAACTGCAGTTGGCTAGTGGGATCTGGCTCCCTTAATCATTAGGCTAGTTCTGCTTTGGTTTTCGAGTTTTCTCTCTTTGGCAGATTTTCAACTGTATGTCAACAGCTCTCAACCTAATGCACTTAGTAATATTTGCCCCTTTATTCCCTTTATATTATTTTTAATTTTAGAAATAATTGTGTAAATTGAATGTTATTTTTTGACCTTTTCTGTTATGTCTGAGAAGCCAGATCAAACCATTTTACCTATTATAGAGAATAGCTCTACATTTAAGGGCCAGAGATGGGTGTTGTGTGAGTTAATTCTTTGCCCCAAAGTCCGAGGAACGAATGGCATCTGTTTTGAGTGCCAGCCTTTTATGTGTGCTTGCAGGTTGTCAGTTAATTCTGTCTAGGTGAGAGAGACGTATTGCATAACTTATGTTACATCTCTATCACCATTGAATACTTTAAATACTTTTAAAGATAAGTTTTTTGTTTTAGTTTTTTTTCCCCACCAGGGCGTGAGACAGAGAGAGGGAAAGTGAGAAGTCAGCCCCTGCAGGTCTGCCACGTCACAGTCCCTTTTCCATTCTCCTCTCAGAATTGTATGACTTGAAAAATGTGTTTTATGGCTAAGAAATCAAATCTCTTTACTTCCCTTTAGTGCAGAAACAAGATTACTTTCAGTCATAAAAATATTTTACTAAGAATTTTTGCTCAGAATTTGATAGCTGCTATTAAATTTATTGTGATTTGAATGATTATGTTGGAAATATTTAATTTTATCTTCTATCTTCACAGTCCATATTTGCTCCATTTCTTACTTTACAACTCGCGTACATGGGACTATACAAATATTTTCCCAAGGTAAATTTTTTTTTTTCCTAAATTATGGTGATGTATTTAGGTTGATTTATGAGTAATTAATTTTAAGAATTTTTAAAAATTGAGTCCTGTTAGTCTAAATTAGTGTTATTCAAAGTGTGGTTTGACCACTAGTTTTATGTTCAAGCTGTTTATGATGTGTTAAGTTCAAAAAATGAATAATTAGAAACTTATAGCAATTTGGCTTGCCATAACTTTTTTCTTTTTTAAGTTTGCTATCAGGCACATATCCCCACCAGAAAGAGACAGAGACAGAGAGAGAGAGAAAGTGAAAAATAATGCCCCCACAGAGATGGCCACATTGCAGTTCCTTCTCCTCCATTCTCTCAGGATTTTTAGGCATGCATGTGCACACAAGCACACGCACCTGGTGTGATTTTCAAGCTGCCATAACCTCCATGTCACCTGCTAGTTCACCATGACATTTTTTTAATGTTACAAAAATGTTAGTCCACAGTGGATTGGGGGAGAAAAATGGTCCCTCAAAACAGTTTGATTAGTAGTTCCTAAGAAAACTGTTCAATTTAATTACTTAGTGAATCTAGTTATTAATTTTGTCTATAATAAAAACATTTAAAAACGGGTTTGATTATTTTACTGTGCTCTTTACTGGACATTTAATAACAACACACTCTTCAGGTTTTTTTTTTTAGAGGTTTTTGCCTTAGGGTCTGTGCGCTTACTGGAGAGAAAGAGACAGCATCAGTGAAAGAGAAAGTGAGAAATCAACCCCTGGGGAGATGGCCACATACTGTCAATCTCCTCTCGGGATTTTGGGCACACACACACATGTGCCCGACGTGAGTATTAAGCCGTGGGGTCCAGGACTCAAGCTGCGGTCGACTATGTGGGAGACTAGCCGTGTAACCATTACGCCATCTGCTGGTCCTGACGGTGGTTATTTTGATAGAGGTATGGATGAGTTACGTAGCTGAATGAGAAGAGAAAAGGAAAGGAGACTTTATACTCTTTTTTTATTATTATTATTATTTGGCTATAGGGTATGTGCACATGCTGGAGAGAGACAAGAGAAAGGGAGATCAAGAAAGTGGTCTTAGTTTTTTTTTTTTTTTTTTCAACTTGCTATGGGGAGCATGTGCCCTGGAGAAAGAGAGAGAAAGTGAGAAGGCACTGCCCAGCGGGGATGGCCATGCCGCAATTGCTTCTCCATTTTCTTCTCAGGATCTTGGGCGTGCACACAAACATGCATGCATGCATGCATGCTCTTGGTGTGTTTTCCAAACTGTTGGGTTTGGAACTTGAACCACCTGGTCAGCTATGTGGGATCCATTCACCTTGACCACCATGCACTGGCTGGGGTGACTTTATACGTTCTCTCAGCAAAATTACAGTTTCATTACAGCAATTTTTTTTTTTTTGGAGAGGTTTTGCTATAGGGTGTGTGTGTTTGCCAGAAAGACAGAAAGAGACAGAGAGGCAGAAAGCAAGTAATCACCCCCCAAAGGGAATGGCCACGCCACAATCCCTTCTCCTCCATTCTCTTCTCAGGATCTGGGGCACGCACACAAATATGCCCTGCCTGAGTTTAAGCCACTGGGTCTAAGACTTGAACCATAGTTGACTACATGGGAGTTTAGCGATGTATCCATTTTGCCATCTGCTGGTCCCATTGTATCAGCAATTGTTAAATTCACAAAAGTTGAAATAAGGGGCCAGTGGGTGGCATGGTGGTTAAGGGCACTGGACTCCCACATGGCCAACCTCGGTTCAAGTCCTGGACCTGGCGGCTTGCTTTCTCACCTTTTCTCTCTCTGTCTCTCACTCTGTTCCTCTCTGGTCAAATGTAAAAATAAATAAATAAATAAGGAATTAAGTAATTCTTTGGGGGAAAAAAAGTTGAAAGAATTATGCTGAATACCTTTTTATCCCTACCACATGTATGCTATAATTAACATCTAAATAGATTATGCAGCTATCCAATTTTCTCTCCATTTTCTTCTTTTAAATTTTTTCCATAGGCCACATATGCTTGCTAGAGAGAGACAGAGAAGAGATAGAGAAAGTGAGAAATCATCCCTCAGGGGTTTTAGCCACACCACAGTCCCTTCTCCATTATCCTGTTGGGACTTTGGACACACATGCACACGTGCCCAGCATGTTTTTCAAGCCACCGGTTCCAGGACTCAAACTGTGCAGTTGATTATGTGGAATCCAGCCACCTTAACACTATGCCTCTGGCTGGCCCTCTATTTTCCTTCCTTTTTTTTTTTTTTTTTTTTTTTTTTGGGGCGGG
>NW_006204205.1:1410832-1426113 GCF_000334495.1 Tupaia belangeri chinensis | reverse complement strand
ATCCTGAGAGGAGAATGGAGGAGAAGGGATTGCAGTGTGGCCATCCTCTCTGGGGGGTGATTTCTTGCTCTCTGTCTCTCTCTTTCTAGTGAGCGCATGCACCCTATAGCAAAAACCTCTCAAAAAAAAGTTTTATTTTGTTTAACTTATTTATTTTAATCTGACCAGAGGGGGACAGAACAAGAGAGAGAGAGAGGGAAAGTGAGAAAGCAGGCTGCCAGGTCTGGTACTCAAACCACAGCAGGCCATATGGGAGTCCAGCGCCCTTATCCACCACACCACCTGCCAACCGCCAGTGTGTATTTGTTTTTATTTATTTATTTATTTTTGGAGAGGTTTTTGCTATAGGGCGTGTGCGCTTGCCTGAAAGAGGGAGACAGAAAGTGAGAAATCACCCCCCCAGAGGGGATGGCCACACCAAAGTCCCTTTTCCTCCATTTTCCTCTTGGGATCTTTGGCATGCCCGCACACATGTCTGACATGAATTCAAGGTGCCGGGTCTCAGAGCTTGAATTGGGACCGTCAAACCGCCGTTGATTACCTGGGAGTCCAGCCACATAGCCATTACACCAACTGCTGGTCCCCCCAGTGTTTATTTTTTAATTAATTATTTTTTAAAAAAGTTTTTACCATAGGGTGTGTGCCCTTGCCAGAGACAGTAAGAGAAGTCACCCCCCAGGAGGATGGCCATGCTGCAATCCCTTCTCCATTCTCCTCTCAGAATTTTGGGCACATACACATATATGCTTGGTGTGAGTTTCTCTCTTCTTTCTTTCTTTTTAAAAAATTATTTGGTGCTGGCAGGTGGCATGGCGGTTAAGGCCACTGTTCTCTTACATGGCCAAACGCGGTTTGAGTCCCAGACCAGGCAGCTTGCTTTCTCACTTTCCCTCCCTCTGTCTCTCTCTGTTCCTTTCTGGTCAAACCAAAATAAATAAATAAAGTAATTATTTTTAAAAATGATTAATTTTATTTCTTGTTATTATTTTTAACTTGACTAGAGAGAGAGAGTGAGAAAGCAAGCCTCCAAGGTCCAGGACTTGGACCATGGTCGGGCATGTGGGAATCCAGCACCTTAACCACCAAGTCAGCTGCTGGCCCTAGGAACTGCAGTCAGCCACGTATGATTGCAGAGTCTTCTTCCTGGGGTTTTGAGTATGCACTCGTGCACCCAGCATGATTTTCAAGCCACCTGGTCTGGGAATCAAACCTGAGTTAGGCATGTGGGAGTCTAGCACTCCGGTACATGACTCCCCGGCTCTTTATGCCAGGGTTACTTTATTTGGAAATGTCTTTTTGTTCTAGGGTGCATGTGCTCACCAGAAAGACAGAGAGAGATGGAGGGACAGAAAGTGAGACATCACCCCGCAGGGGGGGATGGCCACGCTGCAATCCCTTCTCCATTCTCCTCTCGGGATCTTGGGCACGCACCCACCCGCACCGGGCATGAGATCAAGCCACTGGGTCTGGGACACGAACTGCGGTCGATTACATGGGAGTCCAGTGACATAGCCATTATGCTAACTGCTGGTCCCCAGTTTTGAATTTTCCAAACAATGTGACTGGATTTGGTGATACAAATCAATAAATTTAATAAAAACTCAATTGTTAATTTCTTTAAAAATTATACTAGAAAAAAAATTATACTAGAAAATTATATTAGGAAATAACCTCAAATGTACCCAATAAAAGATTAAGAAAAAAAAGAAGAAAGAAAATTATATTAGGAAATAAATGTTCTCTTTCTCCCCCAGAAAGTATTGTAAACTAGGGCCGGCAGGTGGTGTGGTTAAAGGCACTGGACTCCCACATGGCTGACTGCAGTTCAAAACCTGGACTGGTAGCTTGCCTTCTTACTCTTTCTCTCTCTCTGATCAAATTAAGATAATAATAGTGATGATAAATAAAATAATTCTTTAAAAAATAAAATTTTAGATTTTTTTATTACTAAATTTTTAATTTGGGGAGAGGGAAAGTGAGAAAGCAAGCCACCATGTCTAGGACTTGAACCGCAGTCAGCCTTGTGGGAGTCCAGTGACTTAACCACCACTTTTTTTTTTGAATCTTAGAGATTTTTTGCTATAGGGTGCATGCACTAGCCAGAGAGTCAGAAAGTGAGGAATCACCCCCACGGGGGGGAGGGGGGATAGTCATGTTACAATCTCTTCTCTATTCTCTTGCGATTTGGGGCATATATGCCCACATGCCTGGTATGATTCTCGAGCTACTGGGTCTGGGACTCAAACCACAGTCAGCTCTGTGGGAGTCCAGCACCTTAACCAGTATATTACCTGCTAGCTCCACTGAGATGACTTGATTATTTTTTTTCTAAAGAAACAGAGACAGAGAGAAAAAAAGTAAAAAATCACCCCCTGGGAGCATGGCCACACTGCAGTCCCTTCTTTGTTCTCCTGGGATTTAAGGCGCAGACAGACACACACACACACACACACACACACACACAAACTTGAAACGTGAGTTTCAAGTTTCAAGCTACCATGTCTGAGACTCAAACTGCGGTCAACCATGTGGGAGTCCAGTGATGTAACCATTATGCTATCTGTTGGTCCCAAGATGACTTTTTTTTTAAAAAAGATTTTTGCATAGGGCACATGCTCTCACTGGAGAGAGACAGAAACCAAGAAGTCACCCTCCGTGGGGCATGGCCATGCATGATCACGTCTCCTCCGTTCTCTTGGGATTTTGGGCATGCACGCACAAGCACCCAGTGTGAGTTTCAAGCTGCTGGGTCCAGGATTTAATCCACAGTAGACCACGTAGGAGTCAAGTGATGTAACCATTACGCCGTCTGCTGGTTCCCGAGATGACATTTCGAAAACTTTCAGTAGCAAGCATGGTGTCTACTATTGAGTTGATTTGTGTATTATATGCTCAGTGAATATTGACATACTATTATGAAATTTCATCAGCAGTTTTGAAATCATTTAGACAAAAATATCCCTACTGGTCATATTTTTATAGTGCTAATGTGGTCTGCCAAAAGCTGTAAGATAATGATTGCAGTCTTCCTCTGTAGGGTGAGAAGAAGGTAAAGACAACAGTACTCACAGCTGCACTTCTGTTATCTGGAATTCCTGCGGAAGTGATAAATCGGTCAATGGAGACCTACAGCAAAATGGGTGAAGTCTTCACAGATCTCTGCGTCTACTTTTTCACTTTCATTTTTTGCCACGAACTGCTTGAATATTGGGGCTCTGGCGTACCGTGAAGCCTGCAGATCTGAAAAGGAAGTTTACAAAAAAATAATTCATCCTCTCTCTCACAGTGTCTCTAAAGGAGGAAAATTGGTTTACACCTTTATCTAATTCTTTTTCTTCATGGAGGTTGTAAAGCCACTTTATTAGGAATGGAGTGAAAGCTTCCCTGATTTAAAAGCGTTGAGTTTGTACTAGTGCTGTTATAAACAGTAGGGTACTATAGTCATTCATTGATTTTTCTTGTTTTACCAAAACCCTGAGTCTACATCCCCTAGCTTCTCAAATATGTAATTTGGGGGGAGGGGGTGTCTGAGCTAGAGTTTTTAGGAGAGCAGATGAAAATGGTCTTGACCAACCCTAAGGAAAGCTTCTTGTATTTGTACCATTTTGTCCTGAGCAATGAAGCCATCTTAAAAATAAAATGAAAGAAACTGAATTGTCTATTAAATTTGTACATTTTAACTTAAGGGCTGAATAAGTTAGGCAACCTTACCTTTTCTTTTGAGTTAGTGTCTTTTTTTTTTAACTCCAGCATAAATATTTAATGGAAGAAATTATTAAGATTCACAAATACGAAATTAGAAGGTATTTGTAAAATTTTTCTTTGCTGTATACCAAACTCAGAATTAGAAATTTTCAAAGAAAAAGAAAGAATTGGAAATTTTCACTTTGGAGTTTTGTTGTTAAGAGTGTGTTTTCTAAAGCAAACTAGAACAGAATGATTAGATGTAAAAATGGGACCTGAAGAATTGAAGCATGTAACCCAGTAGCATAAATATCCTTTTAACTAATGTAACAGTGTCATATTTGGAAGATTTGTCTCCTTAAAAGAGTAAAAACCTTACATGTAATATATAATGTTTCCTTGGAGATTTTTGTATGGTTTATTTGATTAATTCTTGTAATATTAAAAACACATATACTTTTTTTTTTTAATTACTCACTAGGTCTTGATTTTTGTCATTTTATTTTTTTTTATTTTTTATTTTTATTTATTTTTATTTTTTGGAGAGATTTTCACTGTAGGGCGCGTGCGCTCGCCAGACAGAGAGAGAGAGACAAAGAGACAGAAAGCGAGAAATCACCCCCCAGGGGGGATGGTCACGCCGCAATCCCTTCTCCTCCATTCTCCTCTTGAGATCTTGGGCACGCACGCACACGCGCCCGGCGTGAGTTTTAAGCCACCGGGTCCGGGACACAAACCGCGGTCGACTACGTGGGAGTCCAGCGACATAGCCATTACGCTAACTGCTGGTTCCCTGTCATTTTATTTTGAACCAGAATAATGGCGAATAAATAATTTTAGGTGTAGTCCTCTGATTTGGGTTTAAGATTACAAGCACATTCTTTTCTTGATTCCATTATAAATCTAGAGGTCTATTGGGCCAGCAGATGACATAATGGTTACATCACTAGACTCCCATGTAGTCGACTGCAGTTTGAGTCCTGTGCCTGGTGACTTAAACTCACACCAGGTGCACGTGCATGTGTGCCCAAGATCCTGAGAGGAGAATGGAGAAGGGATTGTGCCGTGGACATCCCCCCTGGGGGGGGATTTCTCAGTTTCTGTCTCTGTCTCTCCAGCAAATGTATGTGCCCTGTATCAAACATCTCTCTCTAAAAAAAAAAAATTAATAAATCTAGAGAACTGTAAAGTATTCTTTTTTCTTCTAATTTGTTTTTAGGTTTCTGTCATATAGTGTTTGTCCTCACCAGAGAGAGACAATGGTAGGTAAAGTGAGAATGGCCATTCTACAATCCCTTCTTCATTCTCCTGGGATTTGTGGCACTCAGCGCACATGTGTCTGGTGTGATTTTCATGTCGTTAGTTCCGGGACTCAAACTGCGGTTGGCCGTGTGGGAATCCAGCACCTTAACCACCACACCACCAGCTGGCTCTGAGGGCTGTGAAGCACTCATAGAGTTGTCATTTCTCCCTTAATCATTGAGAACATACTAGTGGTCTTCAGTTGCATATGTTATAGTACTTTTGTTTCTTTTTAGTGTGTTTGTGGTTTTTTAAAATTTATTTTGTTTAAAATTTATTTATTTACATTTGTTCACTATACATCATTACAGTATACAAAATGAAATTTTCTATCCAGAATACATTGTATATGGGCTCAATCAAGGATATTACCTTATGTGTTATCATCAACAAATAATTTTCCATTTTTCGTTGCTTAACATATTTTGCTCCCCCGCATTCCCTACCTTCCCCCCTGCCATTTCCCACCCTCCTCCCACACTGTCTCTGGTATCTCCAATTGCTTTCCATGCCTTCCCTCACAAATTTTAGTTTTTACAATTTTATTTAACTTTATTTATTTTAATTTGACCAGATGGGGACAGACAGAGAGAGATGGAAAGTGAGAAAGCAAGCTGCCAGGCCCAGGACTTAAACCATGGTCAGCTACGTGGGAACCCAGTGACTTTAACCACTACACCACCTGCTGGCTCCAATCCCCCCCACACACATTTTATTGATTCACTAAAGATCTTTTTTTTTTTTTTTTGAGAGGTTTTTGCTATATGGCGCGTGCACTTGCCAGAAAGACAGATACAGAGAGACAGAAAGTGAGAAATATCCCCCAGGGGGAATGGCCACGCCACAATCCCTTCTCGACTCTCCTCTTGGGATCTTGGGAAGACATGCACACACGCCTGGCATGAGTTTAAGCCACTGGGTTTGGGACTCAAACTCCAGTTGGCTACATGGGAGTCCAGTGACATAACCATTACGCTAACTGCTGGTCTCAAAGGATCTTAATCTAAATAGTTTCAGTAGTAAATACAGCTGATATATACATATCTATGGACACATGTCTGACTTTAGGCATAAACCTCTGCGAGTAGAATGGGCATACTATAAACTAGCACCTAGCTGGGGCTATATAGCTTACTGCAGTCATTAAATCCGTTTATTGTTTTATGCTTTTTTTTTTTTTTTTGGAGAGGTTTTTTTTCCCTATAGGGCACGTGCACTTGTCAGAAAGACAGAAAACGAGAAATCACCCTCCAGGGGGGATGACCATGCCACAATCCCTTCTTCATTCTCCTCTTGGGAAATTGGGGATGCATGCAAATGCACCTGGCATGAGTTTAAGCCACCGAATCCGAGACTCGAACTGTGGTCGACTACAAGGGAGTCCAGCAACATAGCCATTATGTCAACTGCTGGTCCCTTTTTATGCATTTTTTAATATAAAGAAAAACAGTTGTAGTTTTATTAGATCAAAATTTAAAAATGTTAAGAGAAGTTTGGTTAAAACTTAAAGCCAGGGAAATGGTTAGTATTCTGTTCAAATAGTAGGTAGATGAACCTGTTTACAGTTCAAGAGAAGACAAAAATCCTTAAATCTGGAAAATAAAGCATAGAAGAAAATCAGTAATGTTTTAGTCAAAAGTCATAAAAATCTTTCACCAGTTAAGTCTCATGTAAATTTTTTTTTTTAAAGAATTATTGAATTGGGGTTTGCAGGTGGCATGGTGGTTAAGGCACTGAACTACATGGCTGACCACCGTTCGAGTCCTGGACCTGGATGATTGCTTTCCTACTTTCCCTTTCTCTCTCTCTGGTCTCATGAAACATTAATGATAATAAATGATAACAAATAACTTTTATTTATTTTAATTTGACCAGAGAAGGACAGAGTGAGAGAGAGAAGAAAAGTGAGAAAGCAAGCCATGTCCGGGATTTGAACTGTTGTCAGCCACGTGGGAGTCCAGCGCCCTTAATCACCACGCCATTTGCCCGCCCCTCATGTAATTAATCTCTCTTTTGTTGAATTTGCAGTGTTACTTTGGTCTGATCTTTCTGTTTAAATTCTTTTTTTTTATCTTTTTATTTTTTTGGAGAAGTTTTTGCCATAGGGCACGTATGCTCGCCAGACAGAGAGAGACAGAGAGACAGAAAGCGAGAAATCACCCCCCGGGGGGATGGTCACACCGCAATCCCTTCTCCATGCTCCTCTCGGGATCTTGGGCACATACACACATGCGCTCGGCATGAGTTTGAACTACCGGGTCCGGGACTCGAACCGTGGTCGACTACATGGGAGTCCAGTGACATAGCCATTGTGCTAACTGCTGTTCCTTCTATTTAAATTCTTGAAGTTAACATTCAACCTTATTGATCTTCCTAGAGTTTTTCCTACCATTAGGTTGGCCATTTTCTTGGTTGATTTTTGTACTCCTATTTCTATTTGTCTGACTAGTTTTCCAGGTATAGCACTTCCTTCAGAACTTCTTGGAGAGCTGGCCTGGGGTGGTAAATTCTTTTAGGTTTTGTTTATCTGAGAATGTTTTTGTCTTTTATTCCCATATGAAGGGTAATAGTGCCGGGTATAATACTCTTGGTTGAAATTGTTTTTCACTTAACACTTTGAATATATTTTCCCTTTCTTTCCTTGGCTTGCAATGTTTCCAATGAAAGGTCTGATGTTAGCCTGATGGGATATCCTTTGAAAGTAACTTGACAATTCCCTCTTGACAATATTAGTATGTTGTCTCTGTCTGTGGTTTTGGTCAATCTGGCTATGACGTGCCTTGGTGAAGATCTTCTTGGGTTGATTCTATGTGGGGTCCTTTGTATTTCTTGGGTCTGGATATTTGAATGCCTCTCTAAGTTTGGAAAATTTTCTTCCAGGATTTCATGGAATAGATTATTAGTGCCCTTATTAGTTTCTTTACCTTCTGGGATACCGATTATCTAGATGTTTAGACATTTAATGGTATCTGATTTTACTTGTATATTATTCTCATTTTGGGGGGTTATTTTCTCAGTCTTTTTGGTGAATTTTGCTAGGTCAGATGTTCTGTCTTTTTCATCTGAGATTCTTCTTCATGATCTAATCTGCTTTTAATACTTTCAAGGGAGGTTTTGATTTCCTGTATTACAGCCCACATTTTTAATAATTCCATTTGATTCTTTTTATGGTGTGTATTTCCTCTTTCAGAGCATGTAAGAACTTCCTCACCTCTTGGAACTCTTCTCTTTTCTCCTGAATCATCTGGAGTTTGTTGTCTCTCTTCTCTTGCTTCTCTTTTAGCTTTGTCACTGTGAATATTCTTAATTCTTTACCTGACATTTCCACAACTTTCATTGTATTATCTGTGTAGGGTGAGGAGTTATTCTTTTCCCTTGTGGGAAGTATATTTTCTTGGCTTCTCATATTTCTTGTGCCTCTGCTGTGGCTTCTGGTCATCTGATGGATTATATGTTTTTTCCTAATGCTATTTTGGAGTTAAAATAGCATTCAGAGGCATGCAGGTGGAGGTGTTCTGCAATCTTGCTACAGTTCTGTTTCTCTCCCTTTGTGCAGCAGATTCTATGGGAACTGAGGATTACTCTGAACTAGATCTTGGGGTGAGGTGGGTGAAGTCTGAAATCTTCAGAAATCTTCAGTTGTCCCAGTCTCTGAAAGGGGCTGCTCAGAACTCAAATGTAGATGGCTTGTGATTGGCCTATCCTACTAGATCTTGGGGTCAGGAGGGTGATGTCTGGGCAGAAATTCTTCAGTTGTCCTAAAAGCTTCAGTTGTCCCAGTCGCTGAGAGGGGCTGCTCAGAGTTCAAGTGTAGATGGCTTATGATTGGCCTGTCTTTCTAGATCTCGGGGTTAGGAGGGTGAAGTCTGGGCAGAAAATCTTCAGTTGTCCTAGTCCCTGAAAGGGGCCGCTCCTTTGTTTGTTTGTTTGTTTTAAATAAAACTTGTTAGTACATCTGATCACCAGAGGGAAAAGGGAAAGGGGTGAAACCCTCCTCACTTGAGTAGAGCAAGGCCACACCACAGTTAAAATATATCTGTAAGGCATGTGTGCTCTCCAGAGAGAGAGAAAGCAATAAATCACCCCCACCAGGGGTATTGGCGACACCGTAATCCCTTTCTCATCCTGTTCTCTGGATTTGGGGTATGCGTGTATATATGTTCTTCATGAATTTCAAACCATCAGATCTGGGACTCAAACCATGATCACCCATGCTGGAGTCCAGCACCTTAACCACTACCCCACCTGATGGTCTCTTTTTGTTTGCTTTTTATTAAGGTTTTTGCCATAGGGCATGTGTACATGCTGAAGAGAGATGGAGAGAGACAGTGAGGGGAAAGGTGAGAAATTACGCCCCGTGGGGATCAGCACACCACAATTCCTTTTTCCTTCTGGGATTTGGGGCAAGCCTGGTGTGAGTTCCAAGCTTCCGGGTTTGGGATTTGAACCATAGTTGGTCATGTGGGAGTCCAGCACTTTAGTCACCACACCGCTGACGGTCCGGAAACGCAATGTTTTCTAATTGTTACTGCCAAACTTACATTTCAAAAAGAAGAACTGTAAAATAATGTGTCTATTAGTGCCACATTTTTTTTTTTTGAGAGGTTTTTGCTATAGGGCATGTGCACTCACCAGACAGAGACAGACAGAAAGCAAGAAATCCCTCTCCAGGGAAGATGGCCACACCACAATCCCTTCTCCTCTGTTCTCCTCTCCGGATCTTGGGCACGCACGCACACGCACCTGGCATGAGGTTTAAGCCATCTGGTCCGGGACGCGAACCACAGTCAATTCCATGGGAGTCCAGCAACATAGCCATTACACTAACTGCTGGTCCCCACATTTTTCTTTTTTAAAAAAAATTAAATTTTATTTATTTATTACTATTATTTTTTAATTTGACTGGAGAGAGAGAGAGGGAAAGTGAGAAAGCAAGCCGCCAGGTCCAGGAGTCGAACTGTGGTCAGCCATGTGGGAGTCCAGCACCTTAACCACCACACTACCTGCTGACCCACTACTTTTTTCCTTAAGTTGATTGACATCCCCTGGTCATTTGCTTGTATGTGTTGAATCACTTAATATCAAATGAGAATGGAAGTTTCTTAGTGTTTGGAATAGGTACAATTTTTTTTTTTTTTTTAATAAGAAAAAGCAAGCCACCAGGTCTGGGACTTGAACTGTAGTTGGCCATGTGAGAGTCCAATGCCCCTAACTACCACACCATCTGCTGGTCCCAGTATTTTAATTTAGAAATTTCAGCTTCCTCCAGGACACACAAGTGATGTGAACTTACCATAAATATATTTTGGGCATGAAATATTTAAGCCAATCAGAATGGTGATATTAATATGTTCTCTTGAAGGGGCATTAGAAATAAAGTATCTTGAGCTAACCATTGAAATGGTGATCAAGGCACCTGGATCCCACATGGCCAACTGCGTGGTTGGAGTCCTGGACCCAGCAGCATGAAAAGCACTGTGGGTGTGTGTGCATGTATGCCAAAAATCCCCAAAGGGGAATGAAGAAGAAATTGTGATGTGGGGACCAGCAGTTAGTGTAATGGCTATGTCGCTGGACTCCCATGTAGTCGACCGCGGTTCAAGTCCCAGACCTGGCAGCTAAAACTCACGCCAGGCATATGTGCGTGTGTGCCCAAGATCCTGAGAGAATAGAGGAGAAGGGATTGTAGCGTGGCCATCTCCCCGGGAGGGCGATTTCTCACTTTCTGTCTCTCTGTCTCTGTCTTTCTGGCGAGCACATGCGCCTTATAGCAAAACCTCTCAAAAAAAAAAAAAAAGAAAAAGAAAGTGTGATGTAGCCCTCCCTCTAGAGTGCTTTCTCACTTTCCCTTTCTCCAGTGAATGCTCATGCACTATAGCAAATTAACAAGAATAAAGTATACATTTTCTTTCTTTCTTTCTTTTTTTTTTGCCAGACAGAGACAGAAAGTGAGAAATCACCCCCCAGAGGGGATGGCCACACCACAATCCCTTCTTTTCCACTCTCCTCTCAGTATCCTGGGCATGCATGCACACATGCCCAGTGTGAGTTTAAGCCACTGGGTCTGGGACTTGAACCGCAGTCAACTACATGGTAGTCCAGTGACATGGCCATTATGCTAACTGCTGGTCCCTAAGTATAAAATTTTTTAAAGATTATTTTTATTTAACTTTTTTTATTTCAATTTGACCAGGAGGGACAGAGTGAGAAAGAGAAAGAAGTAAAATGAGAAAGCAAGCCGCCAGGTCTAGGACCCAAACAGTGGTTGGCCATGTGGGAGTCCAGCACCCTTAACCACTATGCCATCTGCCGGCCCCAGTATTGTATAAAATTTTTAAAAATTCGAAGCAGCAGGGGACCAGCAGGTGGTATGGTCGATAAGGGCACTGGATTCCCACATGGCCAGACATGGTTCAAGTCCCGGACCTGGCGGCTTGCTTTCTCACTTTCCCTCTTTCTCTCTCTCTCTTGTCAGTAAACAGACAAACAAACAAACAGCTAACAATAACAAATGAAAATAAATAATTCTTAAAAAAAGAAAAAGAAAAAATTGGAAGTAGCAGGTAGCATGGTGGTTAAGGGTGCTGGAATTCCCACATGGCTGAATGCAGTTTGAGTCCTGGACCTGGTGGCTTGCTTTCTTATTCTCCCTTACTCCCTTTCGCTGGCAAACTCACGTGGAAAAAGAAATTAGTAAATAAATAAAAAATATAGTTACTTATTTTTTTGAAGTTGACAAGAGAGAAACAGAGAAGGAAAGTGAGAAAGCAAGTTTCTAGGTCTAAGACTCGAACTGCGCTCAGCCATGTGGGAGTCAGCTGCCTTAACCACCGTACCACCTACAGGCTCCAAAATACATAATTATTTTTTTAAAAATTGAAAAATTATTTACTTAATTTTATTTGTTATTATTTTTAATTTGACTAGAGAGAGAAAACGAAAGTAAGAAAGCAAGTTGCCAGGTCCAGGACTCGAACCACGGTTGGTCATGTAGGAGTCCAGTACCTTAATCACAATACCACCTGCTGTATAAAAGTTTTTGAAAAAATTTTTTCGGGGAGCTGGTAGGTGGCATAGTGGCTTAGGAGCTGGATTCCCACTTGGTTGACTGCAGTTTGAGTCCTGGACTGGTGGCTTGAAACACCTGGGCATTTGTATGTGTGTGCCCAAATCCTGAGAGGAGAATGGAGGAGAAGGGAATGTGGTGTGGCCATTCCTTCTGGGGAATGATTTCTCTCTCTGGCGAGCACATGCATCCTGTAGCAAAAAAAATCTCTCCTTAAAAAACCCTTTTTTTTTGCTAGAAAGTGTGTGTGATCTCCAGAGAGAGAGAGAGAGAGAGAAAGCAAGAAAGCACCCCCTCCCCCGCTGCTATGGGCCATAGTCACAACCCACAATCCCTTTTCTGTTTCTTTTTCCTCTCTGGATTTTGGGCATGCATACATGTGCCCAGCATGTTTTTCAAGCCACCAGGTCTGGGACTTGAACTACACAATTGGCCATGTGAGATTCAGCTGTCTTAACTTCTATGTCACCTAGCTGGCCCTAAGGTGTTATTTTTTATTTGCTAGAGGGTGTGTGCACTTCCTGGAGAGACAGAGAAAGCAAGAATTCACCCCCATGGAAAATGGTCACCCAATCCTTATGTATTTCTCCCTCCTTTTGGGATTTTGGGTAAGCATGTACACATGCTAGGTGTGTTTTGCAAGCTGCCCCGTCCAGGACTTGAACTGTGTGGTCTGCCATGTGAGATCCAGCCACTTTAATTGCCCTGCCACCAGCTGGCCCTAATTATATAATGCTAAAAAATATTCAAATTGTGATAATTTCAAAAGTTAAAGACCAATATTTCCTTTACGCCATCTATAAAATGATGATGGGACTAGTAGGTGGTATGGAGGTTAAGGCGCTGGATCCCACATGGCTAACTTCAGAGTTCAAGTCCCAGACCCAGCTACTGAAGAAGCATGCCAGGTGTGTGTGCATGCCTGCCCAAAATCCCCAAAAAAAGAATGGAGGAGAAGGGATTGCTGCATGGTCATCCCCCCTAGGGATGTCTCTCTGTCTCTCTTTAGCAACTGTACATGCCCTATAGCAAACAAACAAACGAAAACTAATGATCTGTGTCTGTCCCACATCTATTTCTGTCCTGAACTCTGGATTTATAAATCCCCACAGGCAGTCATCTGGATATGTAGTAGGCATCTCAAACACTGTAATGCTGAGATTGAGCTGCCGCTTTTCTCTTCCTCCTTCCACCAAAGCTGCTGCTCCAAGGTTCCTGTCTCCACAAATGCACAGCCATTCTGTTAGAAACTGGGGAGTCTTCGTTATTTCTCCTTTCCCTCCCAGCTCATTTGTAACTTATTAATTGGTTTTGAGAGTTCCTCCAAGAGTATACAACCACGGCTGGCAGGTGGCGTGGTGGTTAGGACACTGGACTCCCACATGGCGAGTACGGTTCGAGTCCCAGACCTGGAGGTTTGTGTTCTCTCTTTTCCTCTCTCTCTCTCTCTCTTTCTCTCTCTCTGGAAATATTAAAATAATAATAATAAATACAGTTAAATAAAATAATTTAAAAATCACATTACTTTTATGATTTTCTAAAAATAACTTCTCTTCCTCCTTTGCCCTAGTAAGTACAGAGGCCTAGAGAGACTCAGGGGGCACGTACCTGGTATGGCCTCTCCCTCTTGACTCTACCTCTCGGGTGTCAAGTAGTTATTCTGTGCACTTCAGGTGACGCTGCTGGACTCAAGAGCCATAGATGAGAGGTCCCTCCGGGACCTGGGCTTGCCAAAATCTTCTTTCCTTCAATTCTCCGTCTCATCACAACCCTGGGCACGTGCATGTGTGGGGTTTGGACTTGAACCTCAGTCCATGTGTAAGGTCTGGCTTCCGATGTGTGGTGCCCAACCACTGCTCACACAGCTGGCCCTGTTCAAGCCTCAGGTGGTTTTTTTCTTTCTTTTACACTGAAATTTACACCCCTCGTATGCAGCCCATCGTCAGGCAATTCACCGGGGCTCCGTGTCTGCCTCTCTGTGGTATCCATTCTGTCACATATTAGCTGCCTTACTCTTGGCCTGGACTGCCAGCTTCCAGTCTCTACTCCTCGGTGATGCTCCCGGCTGCCACAGGTAAGCACAAGTTGGAGAGGAAAAGCAGAAACTCGAATTTGAGTCTGACGTGTTGATTTCATTTAGACAAAACAAAACAGAACTGTGGTAAAATTTACATGTGATAACAAATATTAATTTACAGTAGACAGCTCGATCATTTTTTTAATAGTTTTGTTTGATACATAAAAAATAGTTTTTGTTTGATACATTAAAAAACAGTTTTTGTTTTTATTTGCTATAGAATGAGTGTGCTGCCTGGAGAGAGACAGCGCTCTGAGACTCGAACTACTCAGTCGTCCATGTGGAATCCAGCTGCCTCTATCCCCACCCAGTTCAGTGAATTTTTTAGTTTATTTATGGGAGGGGTAGCAAGTGGTGTAGTGGTAATGGCGCTGGACTCTCGCATGGCCAACTGTGGTTTGAGTCCAGGACCTGGCAGCTTGAAAATCAGGCCAGGGCAGACATGGCACCCAGACATGGCACCGACTTCGCCACTGGTGCACCTCAGGTACATGACTTTGATCTTGTTGGGGTTGAACTTGGGCGGCATGGTGGAGGAGGCTGGTGTCAGATGAACCTGGATTTGGGACAACCGAAGAAAGTTGCACCGAAGCCGCCTCCACCTCCAAGCTGAGAGCTGAAAGGGCCCTGTAATTTCTTTAGTGGCTTCCAGAGTAGGAATGTTAGGAATCATGCTATTGTCTTACTGCATTTTTTTGGCTTTTGTTCTGTTCTATAGGAGGTTAACTCCTCTTTGAACTCCAAATTTCACTTCAAAGTTCACGTTCTCATGGATCCTTTTTTCTGAACCCCTCTCCAGTGGTGGACTTCCCTTGTAGGTCACTTGCTTGTGTTCTCAGCTGTGTGTTTCCCTCACTAAATCGAAGCTCCCCAGGATCTAGTGTGTGCCGTGCACATGACAATGTGTACAAATGTATACAGGAGTGAACGTGTAACTGAAAAACTGTGACTACACACGTATATAGACTGGGTCTGTCCTTCCTTACACAGTAAGCCAATTTCTGAGGTAACAGCTTGCTTAGAAGAAAGTTTTGTTTTTTGTTTTTGTTTTTGTTTTTAGAATTATTTAATTTTTGGGGAGCCAGCAGTTAGCGTAATGGCTATGTTGCTGGACTCCCACGTAGTCGACCGCGGTTCGTGTCCCGGACCCGG
>NW_006204205.1:1408921-1410687 GCF_000334495.1 Tupaia belangeri chinensis | reverse complement strand
CGCCCCCTATAGTGAAAACCTCCCCAAAAAAAAAAAAAAAGAGTAATTTAATTTTGGGACTAGCTGATGGTATAATGGTCACATCACTGGACTCCCACGTAGTTGATCGCAGTTTGAGACCTGGACCCAGTGCTTTACCATTTATGACAGGGGAGGGACCAGCAGATGGCGTAATGGTTACATTACTGGACTTTGATGTAGTTAACCGGGGTTTGAGTCCCGGACCTGTTGACTTAAAATTTAGGTTGAACGCCTGTGCGTGGGTGCCCATGATCCAAAGAGGAGAATGGAGAAGGGATTATAGCATGGCCACCCCTCGGGGGATGATTTCTCACTTCTGTCTCTCTGTTAGGTGAGTGCATGTGCCCTGTAGCAAAAATCTTTTTATTTTTTTATTTTTTTGAGAGGTTTCTGCTATAGGGTGCATGCGCTTGCCAGACAGAAACAGAGAGGTAGAAAGCGAGAAATCACACCCCAGGGGGGGATGGCCACACCGTAATCCCTTCCCCTTCATTCTCCTCTCCGGATCCGTGGCATGCATGCACATGCACCCAGCATGAGTTAATGTCACTGGTTCTGGGACTTGAACCGCGGTCAGCTACATAAGAGTTCAGCGACATAGCCATTATGCCAATTACTGGTCCCAGCAAAAATCTCTCTCAAAATAAATAAATAAATAAGCTCACACTGGGCACATGTGCATGTGTGCCCAAAATCCGAGAGGAGGATGGAGAAGGATTTGCAGCATGGCCATCCCGTCAGGGGGTGATTTCTCACTTTCTTTTTGGAGAGGATTTTTTTATTTTATTTTAATTTTTTTTGCTATAGGGCGCGTGCGCTCGCCAGACAGACAGAGAGAGACAGAGAGACAGAAAGCGAGAAATCACCCCCCAGGGAAGATGGACACGCCGCAATCCCTTCTCCATTCTCCCCTTCACCATTCTCCTCTCAGGATCTTGGGCACGCACGCACACGCGCCTGGCGTGAGTTTAAGCCACCGGGTTCAAGACGCGAACCGCCGCCGACTACATGGGAGTCCAGCAACATAGCCATTACGCTAACTGCTGGTCCCCCCCCCCCCTTTTTTTTTTTTTTTTTTTTTAACTTTTCAGGGGCTTGATGTAAACGGTATGGAGATGGGTTACAGCATTATTTAGCCCAGATTAAAGCGGATGTCAGTGTAGGCCCTGGGACCGCAGGGAGTTGCCTAGGTCGCCTACGTGAGCCTGGGAAGAACGACGCTAAGAATGACCCAGGCCAGTAAGGCCGACGTAGCGCTGGGCATCCCACCAGCCAGCCCGCCTATTCCTGGCAAAGCGCACGGAGGAATTCCTTTGGGCGTGGCCTGCGCCGTGCGCCCTCCAGTCGACAGGCGGCGCTGTGGCGGAAGGGCGGCTTCCGGCCGGCTTTTCCCCCTCTCTGCCGCTGGCGCCCTCACATCCTGTTTTCGTTGGCCTCGCTGGAATGGCCGTCAGCGCTGTATCTTCTGCCGCCTAAGAGCTGGTCCTCTCCCGGCGTATCGAGCGCAGCGCGGCCACCTCCTTTGTCCGGTTGGTCTGCACGTCAGCCCCAGGGGCGTCGACTTTCCTGCTGCTGGCAGCATGGGCCGGGAGTCACGGTAAGGCGGAGCGAGCGGGCAGGCGCTAGAGCGACAGCTTGGGGTCGTGAGAAGAGGCGGGAGTTGATGTGGCCGCGGGGCCAGGCCTGGCGCTGCCTCACGTGCTGCCAGCGCTGCGCCACGGTCCCTGGAGGGGGTGGGGGTCTTC
>NW_006204205.1:1407065-1408656 GCF_000334495.1 Tupaia belangeri chinensis | reverse complement strand
CGACTAGGCTCTTCCTCAGCTACTGTTAATATTTGTTGCAGGGTCATTTACTTCGCAAATAGATTTCATGTTTCTTTGTCATTTGCTTTCTATCCTGTCGAAACTGTAAAGGTGGGAGGTCTTATTAGAATGATGAGATTTCTTCAGAACTTTAGATTGTTGATAACTGGTTCCGGATCTTGGAATTTTATCTTAAAGATGACTTTGCTATCTGTTTTGCAACGACTGAAAGGTTCTTTAGCTCTAGGGACATTGAGGGTTTTGCTTTGTTTTCAATGCTAAGAATGCTTTATAGAGATATTATAATTAACTTTGGGACCAGCAGGTGGTGGGAATGTTCAAGTGGCTGGATCCCATAGGGCTGACTGCGGGTTTCAGTACTGGACCTGTGGCTTGAAAAACAGTGTTGCAGGGACCGGCAGGTGGCCTGGTGGTTAAGGACCCTCGACTCCCACAAGTACCACTAAGAGTTGAATCCTAGACCTGGTGGCTTGCTTTCTCACTTTATTATTTTTAAAATTTTATTCATGGTCATTATTTTATTTATTTATTTATTTGGAAGTTAACCAGATAGAGACAGGAGGAAAGTGAGAAAGCAAGCTGCCAGGTCTGTGACTCCAACCGCAGTCAGCCATGTGGGAGTCAAGCCACCTAAATCACCATGCCACCTGCTGCCCAATTGCTTTCTCACTTTCTTATTCTGTCCCTCTTTTGTCAAATTAAGCGGATAAAGAAAGTTGAATAAAATCATTTAAAAGAAACACTCTGCTGCATGTGTGCGTGCATGCGCCCGAAAGAGTGGAGGAGAAGGGATTGTGGCATGGCTATCCCCCATGGGAGTCATTTTTCACTCTCGCCCCCTCTCTCTCTCTCTCTCTCTGTCTCTGTCTCATGAGCACATGGCAAGGGCGGCTTCCGGCCGGCTTTTCCCCCTCTCTGCCGCTGGCGCCCTCACATCCTGTTTTCGTTGGCCTCGCTGGAATGGCCGTCAGCGCTGTATCTTCTGCCGCCTAAGAGCTGGTCCTCTCCCGGCGTATCGAGCGCAGCGCGGCCACCTCCTTTGTCCGGTTGGTCTGCACGTCAGCCCCAGGGGCGTCGACTTTCCTGCTGCTGGCAGCATGGGCCGGGAGTCACGGTAAGGCGGAGCGAGCGGGCAGGCGCTAGAGCGACAGCTTGGGGTCGTGAGAAGAGGCGGGAGTTGATGTGGCCGCGGGGCCAGGCCTGGCGCTGCCTCACGTGCTGCCAGCGCTGCGCCACGGTCCCTGGAGGGGCTGGGGGACTTCGGTTGAGGGAATGGCTGTGTTTGGGCGGACTGCAGACTCAGGCTACCCCTGCGCTACTCTCGGCCGCTTGGAGCCGGATCGGAAACAGCCCTCCGGGACGTCAGGGATTAGGTACCACATCCCGCCACTTCCCCGGGAGCCTGCCCTGAGTACCCGATTCAGCCAGTCGTGACCACGGTTGCATTCCTGTTGCTTCCTCAGCAGCATTTCCTCGGCGCGCATCACTGTAGTTCGCTCCCTTGTGCACGTGCGGTCTGAGCCCAAATCAGTTGAAAGGAGCGTGTGACGTTCTTACCGCACGAGTAACA
>NW_006204205.1:1400085-1407034 GCF_000334495.1 Tupaia belangeri chinensis | reverse complement strand
ACACGACTAGGCTCTTCCTCAGCTACTGTTAATATTTGTTGCAGGGTCATTTACTTCGCAAATAGATTTCATGTTTCTTTGTCATTTGCTTTCTATCCTTTCGAAACTGTAAGGGTGGGAGGTCTTATTAGAATGATGAGATTTCTTCAGAACTTTAGATTGTTGATAACTGGTTCCGGATCTTGGAATTTTATCTTAAAGATGACTTTGCTATCTGTTTTGCAACGACTGAAAGGTTCTTTAGCTCTAGGGACATTGAGGGTTTTGCTTTGTTTTCAATGCTAAGAATGCTTTATAGAGATATTATAATTAACTTTGGGACCAGCAGGTGGTGGGAATGTTAAAGTGGCTGGATCCCATAGGGCTGACTGCGGGTTTCAGTACTGGACCTGTGGCTTGAAAAACAGTGTTGCAGGGACCGGCAGGTGGCCTGGTGGTTAAGGACCCTCGACTCCCACAAGTACCACTAAGAGTTGAATCCTAGACCTGGTGGCTTGCTTTCTCACTTTATTATTTTTAAAATTTTATTCATGGTCATTATTTTATTTATTTATTTATTTGGAAGTTAACCAGATAGAGACAGGAGGAAAGTGAGAAAGCAAGCTGCCAGGTCTGTGACTCCAACCGCAGTCAGCCATGTGGGAGTCAAGCCACCTAAATCACCATGCCACCTGCTGCCCAATTGCTTTCTCACTTTCTTATTCTGTCCCTCTTTTGTCAAATTAAGCGGATAAAGAAAGTTGAATAAAATCATTTAAAAGAAACACTCTGCTGCATGTGTGCGTGCATGCGCCCGAAAGAGTGGAGGAGAAGGGATTGTGGCATGGCTATCCCCCATGGGAGTCATTTTTCACTCTCGCCCCCTCTCTCTCTCTCTGTCTCTGTCTCTGTCTCATGAGCACATGTGTACTATAGCAAAGTAAAAAAATTTAGGAAAGAGACATAATTAATCTTTAGAGAAATGGGCAAAGCATAAATGATAGCAAATATATACACCATGTAACATCACCTGGAAAGATTATAAATAATTTTGTAGAAAATTCCTGTGTACATATTTTAAATTTCCTTGAAGGCATTGCCATTCATTTGACTATTCATACCAAAAATCCAGAAGTGATTATTTGTTTGACTCATGTTAGATTTTGCACGTTTTCTCCATTTTTGCTTTTCCTGACTTAATCAATCAAGGCCCTAATCATTTAGTGCCTAGATTATTACACCTGCTTCATATTGACGCCTTTCTGCTTTATTATCTTCCTCTGATCTCGTTCTCTTAATAGATTCCTCACAGTACAGCCAGAGTGACACTTCTGAGATAAAGATAGATTGTATCATTCCCCAACTTACTCCTACTGCTTCCAAGATAAAATTCAGACTCCTAAATCCAGCCTTCAGGACCCTTCACAAGAAGGTTCGTTCTAGTCCTTTGGCCTTCTCCTATAAGCCTCTTTGCCAAGCAGGGTTGTGCTCTTAGTTTGTTCAAAGAGTAATGAAAGGCTGAGAGGTGGGAAAGTTTAGAGTATTAGAGAAATAGATAAAATAGCATCAGTTTGCCTGCATGAAGGGCTGAAGAGAAATAGGAGGTAGGTCCTGAAAAGAACCTGGGCCCCAAAAGAGGATGGATTGTAAACTTTGGTACAAACGTGCACAGATAATTTATTTTTATGAGAAAAAGATAAGGTTTTTTTTGGGTGGGTGGGGGAGGTTTTTGCTATAGGGTGTGTGCGTTTGCCAGAAAGACAGAGACAGAGAGAAAGACAGAAAGTGAGAAATCACCCCTCCAGGGGGTATGGCCATGCTGCAATCTTTTCTCCATTCTCCTCTCTAGATCATGGGCACGCACACACATGCGCCCAGTGTGAGTTTAAGCCACTGGGTCCGGGACTTGAACCGCGGTTGAGTACATGGGAGTCCAGTGACATAGCCATTATGCCAACTGCTGGCCCCAAGAGAAAGATAAGTATTTTTTTAGAATTATTTAATTTAACTTTATTTTTGTTTATTTGATCAGAGTGAGAGAGTGAGAGAGACAGAGAGACAGAGACAGAGAAGGTGAGAAAGCTAGCCACCAGGTCTGGGACTCGAACTGCGATTGCCCATGTGGGAGTCCAGTGTTCTTAACCACCACACCATCTGCTGGCCCCACGAAATATAAGTATTTTTTTTCTTTTTTTTTTTTTTTTTAAAGTTTAGTATAAGGTGCTTGTGCTTGAGGAGAGAGGCAGAGAAAGAGAGAAAGTGAGAAAATCTCATGTGTGGGGGCAGCAGATGGCGTAAGGGCCACATCATTGGACTCCCACATGGCTGACTGGTTTGAGTTCTGGACCTAAGGGCTTGAAACACACTGGGAATGTGCATGTGTGCTCAAGATCCCGAGAGGAGAATGGAGGAGAAGGGATTATGGCATAGGCCATCCTCCCTGGGAGTTGACTTCTTGCTTTCTGTCTTCTGGTCTCTTCTTTCTCCAGTGAGTGCATGTATCCTATAGCAGAAATCTCTATAAAACAAAGCAAAACAAAAAAATCACCACCACCCCCCAGGAGAATAGCCACACTACAATACCTTTTCCTCCATTCTCTTGTCAGGATTTTTGGACACACATTCACATGCCTGACATGTTTTTAAGCTGTGGGTATGAGACTCGAACCATGCATTCAGCCATGTGAAGTTCAGCTGCCTTAACTGCCATTCTGCTCTAAGCCATCAGAATCTCTTACCTGGATGATTGGTGTATCATTCTGCTTGTTTACTCTTCTTGCCCTTTATTCGCTTTATTTGTTCTTTGCTGAGCAGCCAGAGTAACACTTTACAAACATTAGGAAGGTTTTGGGTCTCCTCTGCTTAAAATTGTCCAGCAGCTTTTCGTCATACTCAAAGACAAGAGTTCTTATAATGGCCTGTAGGCCCTCCACGCTCGTCTGCCCTGACGTTTCTCTGACTTTGTCTCATTGCTCTGTCAACCAGTCAACCCCGGCTTCCATTCTAGTCAAGCTTACTTCTCAGGGACTTTGCATTTGTGTCTTTTGCCTGGAAAGTTCCTCTCGCGCATGTCTGTGGCCTAGTTTATTTCCTTCAGACCTCTAATAAATGATACTTTGTTAGTGAGGACTTCCGCAGTCACCTGATACAGTTAATCTACTTCCCATTCTGTTTCTTCTTTACTGTCATATGCTGTTCTCCATGGCACTACTTGCTCTGTTCATTTGTGTCTTTACTAGTGTGTCATCTCTGCCTTCCCCAGAATGTAAGCTGCCTGGGGCCTGAACTTGATCTGTGTTTTTCGCTGTCATAAAATGAATAAAATATAATAGAAGCTATGTTTGCTTAATATACCCTAGCCACTATCGGAAGCGATCTGCATCACGAGGGCGCTCTGGAAGTCGATCCAGAAGTCGTTCACCTTCAGACAAGAGAAGCAAACGTGGAGATGACAGACGGTCAAGAAGCAGAGATAGAGATAGAAGAAGAGAGAGATCTCGTAGTAGAGATAAAAGAAGATCTCGGTCAAGGGACAGGAAGCGTCTGAGGTAAGATATTACTCTCCAAAGGACCAATGAAATATTGGGTTTTCTCAGCTAAATTAGGCTTCTTTAAAAGTATGTTTTGGGGGCATTGTTTGTTAAGGGCTCTGGACTTCTACATGGCCAACCATGGTTTGAGTACCAGACCTGGTGGCTTGCTTTAATAAAGTCAAATAAAATAATTCTTAAAAAAAATGTTTTGAGGCAACCAGGTAGTCTGGAGATTTAAAGCACTGGACTTCATATGACCAACTGCATGGTTCAGGTCCTGGACTTGGGGGCTTGAAAATTACCCTGGGCATGTGTGTGTGCATGCCCAAAATCCTGAGGAGACTGGAGTAGGGGGAATTATTGCATGGCCACTGAGGTGGGTGAAATCTCATCTTTCCTCTGTCATCTCTAACCCAAAAAGAACATTTGAAGCCCCCTGAAAGCTAAAAATGTAAGTTAATATGTTCTTTTCAGGGAGGTTATAGTCTAATTCTTTCTCAAGAATACTGACTTCTGTGTTCAGAGCAGACACTAAAGCAGACAGGAGAAAGAGGAAGCAGAGGGAAGAGCTTTCTCTAAGCCCTTGTGGTTGTCTTAAACTATTTTAGTAAATGATCTTTGATTTAAACTAAATAACACCCTTATTTGTAAAAACAGTCTTTCCCACAGCAAAAAAAAAAGTCATTTTAATTTTTTTAAAGAATTATTTTTATTTAACTATTTATTTTAATTTGACCGGAGAGGAACAGAGTGAGAGTGTAAGAGAGAGAGAGAGAAAGTGAGAAAGCAAGCCACCAGGTCTAGGACTCAAACTGGGGTCGGCCATGTGGAGTCCAGTGCCCTTAACCACTATACCATCTGCTGGCCCCTCTAATACAGTTTCTCATTAAAATAGCAAAAGTAGATAGGATTGTGCTGTAAACTAAATTGGTGCTATGAATGGGTCACAGAAGTAATTTGTCTTTTGGAAGGAGAGTGCACTGGTGTCCCATAGAACTTAGGAAGAGTATTCATGCGTGACAACCTGGATAGTGCTAACTAATCCAATTTATATTGTATACTTCCAGGAATAATTTCACATAATTCAGTCAAGAACTTGTTAAGAGAAATTGGTCTTTTAACATTTAGTCTTTGACCCTTTTTTGAAGTTATTTTTGAGAGACACTATTTTTTAAAAGTAATTGTTTATTTACTTTTATTTATTATTATAATATTAATTTGGATAGAGAGAGAGAGAGAGAGAAAGAAAGCAAGCCACCAGGTTCAGGACTTGAACCGTGCTCGGCCACTTGGGAGGCCAGCACCTTAACCTCCACGCCACCTGCTGGCCCAGAGACACCAATTTTTGATAGGCTCTTGCCAAGGTTGGATCCAGCCTTCCAGCTTGATGTTTAGGTTTGGCTGGTAACTGAACCCAGATACCTCATGTGGCCTCAGCCTCCAACCAGCAGTGCTTTCAGTATGATCCATAGCAGCTGAGCTTGGCCTTTGACTTCTAGGTATGTTAATAGAGCCATATGATTTTAGAACAAGAAGGATGTTGAGATCATCTGTGAAATGTCCATACTTTATAGATGAGGATTCAGAGAGTTGGAGATCTATCACTAATTACTAGCAGTACCAGGGTAGAAATTCTTGCCTCCTAACATACATACATTTTATATCTGTGTGTGTGTGTGTGTGTGTGTGTGTGTGTGTGTACAGCGAGTTTGGCTGGTAACTGAACCCAGATACCTCATGTGGCCTCAGCCTCCAACCAGCAGTGCTTTCAGTATGATCCATAGCAGCTGAGCTTGGCCTTTGACTTCTAGGTATGTTAATAGAGCCATATGATTTTAGAACAAGAAGGATGTTGAGATCATCTGTGAAATGTCCATACTTTATAGATGAGGATTCAGAGAGTTGGAGATCTATCACTAATTACTAGCAGTACCAGGGTAGAAATTCTTGCCTCCTAACATACATACATTTTATATCTGTGTGTGTGTGTGTGTGTGTGTGTGTGTGTGTGTAATGTACAATTATTTAAATTAATGTAAACTTTAAAAGCGTATCTATTAGGCTAACTCCATGGTCTGGTGGTTGAGGCAGTTGGATTCCACATTTCCACATGGCTGACCATGCAGTTGAGTTTGCACCTTACAACTGGAGAAACATGCCTTTGGCATGTACACGCATGCCCAAAATCCTGAAAGGAGGAAGAGATGGAGGAGAAGGGATTGTGGTGTGACCCTTCCTTATGGGGATTGGTTTCTCTTCTTCCTCTCTCTGTTTTGCTGTCTCTGATGAGCACATGCACCAGCAAAAGAAAAAGTTAGCTATGTTCTTTCACATGAGAGGGCACCCCACAGGGTCTCACCATCTCATGATCTCCCTCCCCCCACCTTCCAGCCAGTCAGGATTCCTGGATGTACCTGGCATGTTTAGTTCAACTCAGGATTGGAATCCTGGGCCTTCCATGTAGCTCTGGCCTCATGTGGCAGCCCTCCACCACCCGCATCACTGTGGCTGAGTCTTGCCTCCTCATCTTCATGTTAAGCCCTTCCACAGCTCCATTCTGTCCATCTTACCCTTAGATTTGTGCTGTCTTTGAAAAATTAGATTTTTTTTTAAATTATAGACTTAAATTTTATTTTATATATTATTTTAAGAGAGATTTTTGCTATGGGGCGCATAGACTCACTGGTAAGACAGAGACAGACAGTGAGAAGTCATCTCTCACCACTGGGGTGGGGGATGGCCGTACTGCAGTCTCTTCTTCCATATTCTTCTCTCAGGATCTTGGGCATGCATGTGCGCCCGGCCTGAATTTAAGCTGCCGAGTCCAGGACTTAAACTGTGGTCAACTGTGGCAGTTGAGCAATGTAACCAGTATGCCATGTGCTGGTCCCGGTTTTATTTATTTCTTTTAAAATTGATTTTATTTAGGACCAGCAGTTGATGTAATAACTGTCACTGGACTCCCATGTAGTCAGCCACGGTTCAAGTCCTGGACCCGGTGGCTTGAAATTCATGCTGGGCATGTGCGCATGTGTGTCCAAGATCCCGAGAGGACAGTGAAGGAGAAGGGATTGTCATGTGGCCATCTCCCCTGTGGGGGGGTGATTTCTTGTTTTCTGTCTTTCTGGTGAGCACACGCACCCTATAGCAAAAACCTTTCCAAAAAAATTTATTTATTTTTTAATGGAACTTGATCTTTTTCTTTTTTTTTTTTTAAAGAATTATTTACCTTTATTTATTTATTCATTCATTTATTTTAATTTGACCAGAGATAGGGAACCAGCAGTTAGCGTAATGGCTATGTCGCTGGACTCCAATGTAGTCGACCGTGGTTCGTGTCCCGGACCCGGTGGCTTAAAACTCAGGCCGGGCGCGTGTGCGTGCGTGCCCAAGATCCCGAGAGGAGAATGGAGGAGAAGGGATTGCGGTGTGACCAT
>NW_006204205.1:1384078-1395615 GCF_000334495.1 Tupaia belangeri chinensis | reverse complement strand
AACTGGGGTCGGCCATGTGGAGTCCAGTGCCCTTAACCACTATACCATCTGCTGGCCCCTCTAATACAGTTTCTCATTAAAATAGCAAAAGTAGATAGGATTGTGCTGTAAACTAAATTGGTGCTATGAATGGGTCACAGAAGTAATTTGTCTTTTGGAAGGAGAGTGCACTGGTGTCCCATAGAACTTAGGAAGAGTATTCATGCGTGACAACCTGGATAGTGCTAACTAATCCAATTTATATTGTATACTTCCAGGAATAATTTCACATAATTCAGTCAAGAACTTGTTAAGAGAAATTGGTCTTTTAACATTTAGTCTTTGACCCTTTTTTGAAGTTATTTTTGAGAGACACTATTTTTTAAAAGTAATTGTTTATTTACTTTTATTTATTATTATAATATTAATTTGGATAGAGAGAGAGAGAGAGAGAAAGAAAGCAAGCCACCAGGTTCAGGACTTGAACCGTGCTCGGCCACTTGGGAGGCCAGCACCTTAACCTCCACGCCACCTGCTGGCCCAGAGACACCAATTTTTGATAGGCTCTTGCCAAGGTTGGATCCAGCCTTCCAGCTTGATGTTTAGGTTTGGCTGGTAACTGAACCCAGATACCTCATGTGGCCTCAGCCTCCAACCAGCAGTGCTTTCAGTATGATCCATAGCAGCTGAGCTTGGCCTTTGACTTCTAGGTATGTTAATAGAGCCATATGATTTTAGAACAAGAAGGATGTTGAGATCATCTGTGAAATGTCCATACTTTATAGATGAGGATTCAGAGAGTTGGAGATCTATCACTAATTACTAGCAGTACCAGGGTCGAAATTCTTGCCTCCTCACATACATACATTTTATATCTGTGTGTGTGTGTGTGTGTGTGTGTGTGTGTGTGTAATGTACAATTATTTAAATTAATGTAAACTTTAAAAGCGTATCTATTAGGCTAACTCCATGGTCTGGTGGTTGAGGCAGTTGGATTCCACATTTCCACATGGCTGACCATGCAGTTGAGTTTGCACCTTACAACTGGAGAAACATGCCTTTGGCATGTACACGCATGCCCAAAATCCTGAAAGGAGGAAGAGATGGAGGAGAAGGGATTGTGGTGTGACCCTTCCTTATGGGGATTGGTTTCTCTTCTTCCTCTCTCTGTTTTGCTGTCTCTGATGAGCACATGCACCAGCAAAAGAAAAAGTTAGCTATGTTCTTTCACATGAGAGGGCACCCCACAGGGTCTCACCATCTCATGATCTCCCTCCCCCCACCTTCCAGCCAGTCAGGATTCCTGGATGTACCTGGCATGTTTAGTTCAACTCAGGATTGGAATCCTGGGCCTTCCATGTAGCTCTGGCCTCATGTGGCAGCCCTCCACCACCCGCATCACTGTGGCTGAGTCTTGCCTCCTCATCTTCATGTTAAGCCCTTCCACAGCTCCATTCTGTCCATCTTACCCTTAGATTTGTGCTGTCTTTGAAAAATTAGATTTTTTTTTAAATTATAGACTTAAATTTTATTTTATATATTATTTTAAGAGAGATTTTTGCTATGGGGCGCATAGACTCACTGGTAAGACAGAGACAGACAGTGAGAAGTCATCTCTCACCACTGGGGTGGGGGATGGCCGTACTGCAGTCTCTTCTTCCATATTCTTCTCTCAGGATCTTGGGCATGCATGTGCGCCCGGCCTGAATTTAAGCTGCCGAGTCCAGGACTTAAACTGTGGTCAACTGTGGCAGTTGAGCAATGTAACCAGTATGCCATGTGCTGGTCCCGGTTTTATTTATTTCTTTTAAAATTGATTTTATTTAGGACCAGCAGTTGATGTAATAACTGTCACTGGACTCCCATGTAGTCAGCCACGGTTCAAGTCCTGGACCCGGTGGCTTGAAATTCATGCTGGGCATGTGCGCATGTGTGTCCAAGATCCCGAGAGGACAGTGAAGGAGAAGGGATTGTCATGTGGCCATCTCCCCTGTGGGGGGGTGATTTCTTGTTTTCTGTCTTTCTGGTGAGCACACGCACCCTATAGCAAAAACCTTTCCAAAAAAATTTATTTATTTTTTAATGGAACTTGATCTTTTTCTTTTTTTTTTTTTAAAGAATTATTTACCTTTATTTATTTATTCATTCATTTATTTTAATTTGACCAGAGCTAGGGAAACGGCAGTTAGAGTAATGGCTATGTCGCTGGACTCCAATGTAGTCGACCGTGGTTCGTGTCCCGGACCCGGTGGCTTAAAACTCAGGCCGGGCGCGTGTGCGTGCGTGCCCAAGATCCCGAGAGGAGAATGGAGGAGAAGGGATTGCGGCGTGACCATCCCCCCTGGGGGGTGATTTCTCGCTTTCTGTCTCTATGTCTCTCTCTGTCTGTCTGGCGAGCGCACGCGCCCTACAGTGAAAATCTCTCAAAAAAAAAAAAAATTTGACCAGAGATAGATACAGAGAGAAAGCAAGCAACCAGGTCTGGGACTTAAACCATGGTTAGCCATGTGGGAATGTCTGGCATCCCAACCACCATGGCACCTGCTGGTCCCCTTATTTATTTAATTATTTTTAAAATTTGACAGAGAGAGAGAGCGAGTGAGCAAGTGAGTGAGCGAGAAAGCCAGAAGGCAAGTCGCCAGAAGGCAAGTCACCAGTGTGGGGACTTGAACCCTGGTTAACCATGTGGAAGTCCAGTGCCTCAACCACCACTCCACCTGCTGGTCTGTTTTTTTCCTTTTAAAATTGCCTAAGGGTGCTGGTCAGAGAGAGAAAAAAAGAAAGAGGGAGAAAGCACCCCAGGGACATGGTATGCCACCATCTCTTCTCCCTTTTGTCAGGATTTGGGACACATATGCTCAGTGTATTTCCCAGCTGCTGGCATCAGGGCTTGAATTCCATGGTTGCCCACATGAGATCTGGCTTCCCTTAACCACTAGGCTATGGGACCAGTCCACTTGATTCTTGTTTAGTTGATTTTGACAGTTAACTGCCTTCAATAATAGTAATAATGGACTTCTTTCAATGTACAATGGAATTATAATCTGAAAGAGTAGCTCCTCACGGTCATTGAATAAATGAAAAATGTTCCCCTTTCAGGCGTTCCAGAAGTAGAGAGAGAGACCGAAGCCGAGAGCGAAGAAGATCTCGTAGTCGAGACAGGAGACGTTCAAGAAGTAGAAGTCGGGGCCGGCGATCTCGATCCTCCAGTCCTGGCAATAAAAGCAAGAAAGCTGAGAATAGGTAATGTTACTGGATTGGATTATGTTGGGAACTGGCTCTCTTATGCTTTCCTCTTTTTTTTAACCTTTAAATTATCTTTATAATTAATTGCTGAATTTGGCTCCTACTGTAAACTGTTGGCAAAATTTTATTTTACTAAGTTATGTTTATAATTCACTTGGAACATGCTAGATTCTGTTATTTATTTATTTATTTATTTGAGTTTTTTTGCTAAAGTTCATGTGCATTCACCAGAGACAGACAGACAGACAGAGGGACAGAAAACAAGAAATCACCCCCCAGAGGGGATGGCCATGTTACAGTCTCTCCTCCATTCTCTTGGATTTTGGGCACGCACACACACGTGCTTGATATGTTTAAAGGCGCTGGGTCTGGGATTTGAAGTGCGGTCAACTACATGGGAGTTGAGCGATATAACTGCTCTGTCCTCTGCTGGTCCCTGTATTATTATTTTTTTCTAAAGAATTATTTTATTTAGGGGCTAGCAGTTGGCATGGTGGTTAAGGCACTGGACACGCCCACGTGGCGAACCCTGGTTCGAGTCCTGGACCTGGTGCCTTGCTTTCTCACTTTCCCTCTCTCTGTCTCTCTCTAATAAAATTAAAATGAATGAATGAATAGATAAAAAGTAAATAAAATAATTCTTTTTTAAAATTATCATTTAAAAAAATAATTACTTATTTTATTTATTCATTCATTTATTTTTTAGTTTGAGCAGAGAGAGACAGAGGGTGATAATGAGAGAGAGAGAGAGGAAGTGAGAAAGCAAGCCACCAGATTCAGGACTTGAACCCTGATCGGCCATGTGGGAGTGTCCAGCGCCTTAACCACCACGCTACCTGCTGGTCCCCAAAATTATCATTATTTTTTTTTAAAGTTGGCCAGAGAGAAACAGAGAGAGAAAGGAAGGAAAGAAAGAAGGAAGGAAAAAAAAGAAAATAATTTTTTTCTAAAAAAAGAAATGCACATAATGAACAAGTTGGGTTTATTCCAGGAATAAAAGGTTCATTTAACATTAAAAAAAATCAGTCTGTAATTTTCTGTATCAATAAGGAGAATAGTAGTAATTATACAAATAGGTTCAGGAAAAACATTAAATTCAACATTTATTTACGTTTAAAACTTCTTAGCAAGGACCATCAGGTCCTTGGTGGTTAAGGCACTGGACTCCCACATGGCAGAACATGTTTTGAGGCCCGGACCTGGCAGTTTACTTTCTCTCTCGGTCTCCCTGTTTCTAGTGAGCTAATGTACTCTATAGCAAGGGCTATTCTTTTAAAAAAGCCTTCTTAGCGGATGGAAATATAAGGATTTTTTTTTTTTTAAGAGAGAGTTTGCTGTAGAGCGTGCTGTGTGCTTGCCAGAGAAACACAGAGAGAGACAGAAAGCGAGAAATCAGGCCCCAGTGGTGATGGCCATTCTGCAGTCCCTTCTCCATTCTTCTCTCGGGATTTTGGGCATGCATGCACACGTGCTTGGTGTGAGTTTTAAGACACTGGGTTCAGGGACCAGCAGTTAGGGTAATGACTATGTCGCTGGACTCCCACGTAGTCGGCTGCAGTTTGAGTCCCGGACCCGGTGGCTTGAACTCACAACAGGCGCGTGTGCATGCGTGCCCAAGATCCCGAGAGGAGAATGGAGGAGAAGGGATTGCGGTGTGGCCATCCCCCTTGGGGGGTGATTTATCGTTTTCTGTCTCTCTGTCTGTCTCTCTGTTTGTCTGGCGAGCGCATGCGCCCTATAGCCAAAACCTCTCCAAAAAAAAAAAAAAAAAGACACTGGATTCAGGACTTGAACTGTGGTCTACTATGTGTGAGCCCAGTGACGTAACCATTAAGTCATCCACTGGTCTTTAGAAGGACATTTTAAAGATTTATTTATTTAATTTTATTCATTCATTTATCTTAATTTGACTAGAAAGAGAGACAGATAGAGACAGAAAGCAAGCCACCAGGTCTGGGACTTGAACCGTGGTTGGCCCTGTGAGAGTGTCCAATGCCTTAACCACCATTCCACCTGTTGGATCACTCCCATGGCTGACCATTGTACAAGTCCAGGACCTGGCGGTTTGCTTTCTCACTTTCCTTCTCTCTCACTCTGTCCCTCTCTGGTCAAAATAAAAGTAAATAAATAAATAAAGTTAAATGAAATAATTACAAAACAGGTATGGAACACATGAACATAATCGTGAAGAACAAGTTTAGCAGACTTGCTCTACCAAGTCTATTACAACTTGTCCTAAAATTAGAGAAATTGAGACAATATGGAATTTGTATAGGGCTAGATAATAGATTGATGGACCTTTATAAAGAGAACCCAGAAAGAAATCCACACATATGTTGATTTGATAGATAAGAGAGATTATACTGCAGTCATTGGGGGAAAGTTTTATTTTATTTTTTTATATATTTTTTGAAAGAGGTTTTTGCCAGAGCTGGTAGATGGCCTGGTGGTTAAGGGCACTAAACTCCCACATAGCCAACCATGGTTCAAGTCATGGATTTGTTGACTTGCTTTCTCATGGTCAAGTTAAAATAAATAAAGTTAAATAAAATAATTTTTAAAAAGTCTTAAAAACATAGGATATGTGTGTTTGCTGAAGAGTGGGAGAAGAAGACAGTGAAGGAAAAAGTGAGTAATCATCCCCCCCTCCCCCCCAGGGATTATGGCCATGCCACAATTCCTTCACTACCATTCTTTTCCTAGAATCTTGGATATGCATTCACCCACACCCAGCATGATTTTTTTTTTTTTTTTTCGGGGGGGCTTTTTTGCTATAGGGCGCATGTGCTCTCCAGAAAGACAGAGAGAGACAGAGATAGAAAGTGAGAAACCACTCCCCGGGGGGAGATGGCCACGCTGCAATCCCTTCTCCTCTATTCTCCTCTCAGGATCTTGGACATGTACACACACACACCTGATGTGAGTTCAAACCACCGGGTCCGGGACTTGAACCATGATCGACAACATGGGAGATCAGCGACATAGCCATTACACTAACTGCTGGTCCCCCAGCGTGATTTTGAAAAGGTCCAGGACACTAACTGCAGTCAGACGTGGGAGTCCAGTGGCGTAACCACTATGCCATCTGCTGGCCCCATGAAAAGTTTTTAATGTGTTCTAGGGACATAGCTATCTTCTACTTAAATGAAACCATCTACCTTATTCTATAGTCAAACCAATTCTAGACAGATGAAAGACCAAATTAGATTGTAGAATGGTAAATGTTTTAGAAATTCTGGAGAATATCTTCATTTTTATGTTTCTTAATCAAATCTGTGAGGATTTTTAATTTGTCAAAATTTTCAGTCATTAAAGGGAGGACCAGCAGATGGCTTAATGTTTTCCTCTCTGGACTCCTACATAGTTGACTGCAGTTCCAGTCCTGGTCCTGGTAGCTTAAAACTAATGCCAGGTGTGTGTTTGTGCATGGCAAAGATCCTGAGAAGAGACTGGAGAAGGGATTGTGTTGTGGTCATTCCCCCAAGTGGTGATTTCTCGCTTTCCCTGTGTCTCTGTATCTATGGTGAGCTTGCTTATGTGCCATTTAGCAAAATTTCTGTTTAAAAAAAATCATTAGGGGCCAGCAGGAGGCGTGATGATTAAGGTGCTGGGATTCCCATATGACTGACTGGTTCAGTCCTGGACCTGGCAGCTTGCTTTCTGTCTCTGTCTCTTTCTCTAGCAAAACTCATGTAAAACAATACTCGCGCCCGGCGTGAGTTTTAAGCCCTGGATCCGGGACGTGAACTACAGTCTACTACGTGGGAGTCCAGCGACATAGCTATTACGCTAACTGCTGGTCCCAAATTATTAAATTTTTTCAAAAAGAATCATTTGAGGATCCAGCAGTTGGCATAATGGCTATGTCTCTGGACACCCATGTATTCTACTGCGGTTCAAGTTCTGGACTTGGTTGCTTAAACTCATGCCAGGTGCATGTGTATCTGTGCCCAAGATCCCGAGCAGAGAATGGAGGAGAAGGGATTGCAGCATGGCCTTCCCTCCTGGGGGGTGATTTCTCGCTTTCGATCTCTGTTTCTCTCTGTTTTTCTGGTGAGCGCATGCACCTTATAGCAAAAACCTCTCTAAAAAAAGGGAAAAAGATTACCAGGAGGTGGCATGGTGGTTAAGACGTTGGATCCTCCCACATAACCGACCGCAGTTTGAGTCCTGGACCTGGTGGCTTGCTTTCTCACCTTCCCTCTCTTTCTGTTTGTGGCTCTCTGTAGTCAAATTAAAATAAATGAATGAATAAATTTAAAAAAAAATTTTAAAAAAACAGTGATTTATTTTTTGTTATTATTTTAGAGGTTTTGCCTTAGGGTGTGTGTGCTCGCCATACAGTGACAGAGACAGTGAGGGAGAGTGAGAAAGCTCTCCCTGGGACCAGCAGTTAGTGTAATGGCTATGTCGCTAAACTCCCATGTAGTCGACCACAGTTCGACTTAAACTCATGCCGGGCACATGTGCGTTTGTGCCCAAGGTCCTGAGAAAAGAATGGAGGAGAAGAAATTGCGACGTGGCCATCCCCCTCGGGGGTTGATTTCTCGCTTTCTGTCTCTCTGTCTCTCTGGCAAGTGCATGCACCCTGTATCAAAAAAAAACCTCTCCAAAAAAAAGAAATCTCCCCCCAAAGGGAGGACCACAGCACAATCTCTTCTCCTCCATTCTCCTTCTGGATTCTTGGGCATGCACACACAAGCCCCTAGTGTGAGTTTCAAGCTACCAGATCTGGGTTTTGAACTGTCATTGGCCATGAGAGAGTCCAGTAATGTAGCTGCCATATCATTTGTTGGACCTATTGTTGTTATTGTTATTTAAAGAATTATTTTAGTTAACTTCATTTATTTATTTACTTATTTTAATTTGATCAGAGAGGTACATAGTGTGGTGGGGGAGTGAGAAAGCCAGCCACCATGTCCTGGACTCGAACCGAGGTCGAGAGCCCATTGCCCTTAACTACCATACCACCTGCTGGTCCTATTATTACTATTTTTCAAAAATTTCTTCTCAAGGGCTGGCAGGTAGCTTGGAGCTTGGGGCACTGGATCCCACATGGCCTAGCATGGTTCAAGTCCTTGACCTGTTGTTGGCTTGGTTTCTCTCTCTCTCTCTCTCTTGCTCTGATCAAATTGAAAAACGATAATAATAAATAAAATTGAATAATTCTTTAAAAATATATTGTTCTTGGGCACATGTATTCACCAGAGAGAGAGGGAGAGAGAAGGGAAGTGAGGAAGCAAAATGCCAGGTTTGGGACTCGAAGTATGGTCAGCCATGTGGATGCCTTAACTACCATGCTACATGCTTTCTCCTCAAATTATTAAATTTTAACTATTTTATTTAAATTTTATCATTGTTTTTAATGATATATACAGATTTTCTCAGTCAAATTTCCTAATATTTTGTAATGTTTGCTATTTCAATGTCATGAGATTAATTTTTTTATTACATTTTCATGATGATTATTAGTGGAAAATGAAAATGTAATTCATGCTTGGAGAATTTTCTTTTAACCTAAAAAGTACAACACAAGTCAATAAAAGTATTTCAAAATAAATTTTTCTAAGTCTAAATGGATGATATTTCTCTCTCTGTTTTTTTTTTTTGAAAGGTCTAGGTCCAAAGAGAAAACAGAAGGTGGGGAGAGTTCTAAAGAGAAGAAAAAAGACAAAGATGATAAGGAGGATGAAAAAGAAAAAGATGCTGGCGTATGTCTACTAAAGAAATAATTACATAATGTCACATGTGTTTGTATGATGCCATATTCTTGGTTTGTTTTAAATGGTTTATGCCTAATTTTCCCCCTTTCTTTATGACAGAAAGCATGCGCGTAAGAGAATGTAAGTTCACCCTTGATATGGTCTTATCACACTGCATTCTCTGTTCCCCAGCCCCCACTTCCCATGATTCCGTGTGCCCTCTACGTGCCCAGTGTTTTTTCAGGCTGACTCAGGACCCAGGTTCAGTTGCCATTTTGCTTCCAGAATGGCAGGCTACTGGTATTGCTGCTGGTCCTCAGTGGCTAGGCCTGTGTGCTTTATTTAAAAAACTATTTATTGGGCTGGCAGGTTGTGTGGTTAAGGCGGCTGGACTCCCACATGGCTTACTGTGGTTCGAGTCTTAGACCTGGCAGCTTGCTTTCTCACTTTCTTTCTCTCTTTCTGTGTCTCTCTGGCGAACTTCAAAATATAAAAAATAAAAATAATGATAATGAATAAAATTAAATAATTCTTTTAAAAAATACTTTTAAAATTTACTGTAGGGTGTATATGCTGACTCAAAAGTGATAAGGAGGGAAAGTGAGAAGGCATTCTTCAGGGATGGGGGAATGGCCACTCTGCAGTCCTTCTCTGTTTGCGTCTTGGGACTTTGGGCACGCATCACATGTGCCTGGCATGTTTTTCAAGTCACTTGGTCTGGGACTCAAAACCGTAGGCTGTCAGGTGGGATCCAGCTCTTTAACCACCATGCCACCAGCTGGCCCCATATGCTTTATTTAAGAATTATTTTATTTAACTTTATTTATTTTATTTTAATTTGACTAGATAGGTGCTGAATGAGAGCCAGAGAGATGGAAAGTGAGAAAGCAAACCGTCAGGCCCCAGTACTCAACCTTAGTTGGCCACGTGGGAGTCCAGTGCCCTTAACCACCATGACACCTGCTGGCCCCACTTTATTTTTAAATAAATGATAATGGCTCTGTAAGATAAACAGGAAGACAAAATAATAATTGCCACCAGAATTGGGTCCAGGAACTGGACTGCTGTCAGCCATGTGGTAGTTCAGTGATGTAACTGCTATGCTATGTGCTAGTCCCTTTATTGTAGTTTTTGAACTTGCATGTTTTGCCCTTATCAGAATATATTACAGCTTCTTGTCTGTTTGTTTTTGAGTTCTGTTTTGCTTCTTTTTAAAAGTTTTCTCAGGGACTTGTTTGTTGAGCAGGGTATCTAAGAAAGGACTTAAGTCTGGGAATCATGTTTTTTAATCTAGTTTCTTAAGTTGAATGGGTGATCGTGAAAAATGCAAATAAACTTTTTGGGACTTATGTTTAGAGAACAGAGTTTATGATATACTTTTTAAAAAAAAAGATTTTTTAAATTTGAATTTATTATTATTACTATTTACCAGTTTGATCAGAGAGAGACAGAGAGTGGGACCGAGGGAGAGTGAGAAGGCAAGCCTCCAGGTCCAGGGCATGAGTCATGGTTGGCCATGTGGGAGTCCAGTGCCTTTAACCTCCACGCCTCCTGCCAGCCCCAGTTTATGATATACTTGTAAAGTATATCAGTTGAAAAGCAAAGTTTTTCTTTTGTTTAAGAAGCGAACTTATTTGTTTTTAAAATACAAACATAACCTTGTCTCCAAATATTTGCTTAGTCAGAAGTAATTCTGTGTAATCCCAAGTACCAAAAACATCTTTATTAAAGTTTTGCAATTTTTTTTTGGAGAGGTTTTTTGCTATAGGCCGCGTGCACTCTCCAGACAGAGAGAGACAGAAGAGACAGCGAGAAATCACCCCCCAGGGGGGATGGTCACGCCGCAATCCCTTTTCCTCCATTCTCCTCTAGGGATCTTGGGCACACAGGCAGACGCACGTGGGGTGAGTTTTAAGCCATCGGGTCCGGGACTCAAACCGCGGTCGACTATGTGGGAGTCCAGCGACATAGCCATTACGCTAACTGCTGGTTCCCTTGCAATGTATTTTTCATCTGTTTTCTTATATGTATGTTTCTATAAGTAGCTATAGTGAAAGCATATGTAAAATATTAATTCTTACAATGCTTGATCTTTGAAGTCCCTGGTTATGGCTATGAAGGTGATTTACTTTTTCTCTTTTGAATGTATTAACAGTATTTATTTATTTTTTTAGAGAGATTTTTTACATAGGGCACGTGTGCTCGGTGGAGAGACAAGAGGCAGACAGAAAGCAAGAAATCACCCCCTAGGGGGATGGCCGTGCTATAATCCTTTCTCCTCTCAGAATCTTGGGCATGTACACATACACGCGCCCGGCGTGTGGCGTGTGTTTTACACCTCTGGCTCCGGGACTCAGACTATGGTCAACCATGTGAAGTCCAGCAATGTAACCATTATTCCATCTTCTGGTCCCGATATTAATAATCTGATGAAATCTTTAGATTATGTCTGGGGACCAGCAGTTATCATAATGGCTATGTTGCTGGACTCCCATGTAATCGACCACAGTTCGAGTCTCGGACCCAGTGGCTTAAAAGTCACGCTGGGCACGTGTGCGTGCATGCCGAAGATCCCGAGAGGAGGAGGGATTGCAGCATGGCTAAGCCCCC
>NW_006204205.1:1364274-1383977 GCF_000334495.1 Tupaia belangeri chinensis | reverse complement strand
CCAAAAAAAAAAAAAAAAAAGACTATGTCTAAGAAATTTAGACCTAATACCTAAAAGACAGAAAGTTTTTGTTTTTTTTTTTTTTTAGATTTTTTTCCATAGGACGTGTGCTTGCCAAAGAGGGGGAATAAATGAGAAATCACCCCCCCCCAGGGGATGGCCCCGCGGCAATCCCTTCTCCCTTTACTTCTCAGGATTTTGGGAATGTACAAGTTGGCGCCTGGCCAGATTGTCGGGCCACCAGGTCCAGGACTCAAAGTGCAGAGTTGGCCATGGAGATCCAGTGCCTTAACCATGTCGCTACTTCTTGTCCCCCAGAATCTTCTTAATTTATGTTGAAATATATGTATGTTTATGTCATTTACTCATTACTTTGTAAAAGTAAATTGCTTTTCTTAGAGGTAATCTTAAAAGAGTTCAGAGGATATAAAATTGAGAAGAATTGGGGGAAGTTTGTTGTTAATTGTTTCAGTATCTTTGTGAAAAAGAAAAGAAATTGAGTTTATGTTTACAGATTGCTTATATCTAAAATATTAATTTTGGTGCTTGAAATCTGTTTTTCGGCTTTCTTAGTTGAACATGCTTTTTCTTGTGATTAGTTATGATTATCATGAGTATATTTTTTAAGTTGTGTATTATGTGGTCCGCATTGATTGAGCTTTTCATGTTTTATGTTCGTTTTTTATTATTAGGAGAACTTGAATGTGAAAGTAAAGTTGTTAATACTGTTTTTTCTTTTCATTTTTCCTTTCTTTCTTTTTCTCCCTAAGAACTTTGACCAGAATAAGCTGGAAGAAGAAATGAGAAAACGAAAAGAAAGAGTAGAAAAGTGGCGAGAAGAACAGCGGAAAAAGGCCATGGAAAACATAGGGGAACTGAAGAAAGAAATTGAAGAGATGAAACAAGGGAAAAAGTGGAGTTTAGAGGACGATGATGGTATATTTGTTAGCCTAAAAAAACTTACAAAATAATTTATGGGGACCGGCAGGTGGCATGGTGGTGGTGGGTGCTGGAATCCTACACGGCCGACTTGATTTCTCACTTTCTTCTCTCTCTGTCCCTCTGTGGTCAAATTAAAATAAATGAGTAAATGAATAAGTAAATAAAGTTAAATGAAATAATTCTAAAAATAAAAAATTTACATAGATATTTTTAGAACTATGAATAATTCTTTTTTTCTTGAGAGATTGTTGCTATAGGGTGCATGTGCTCATCAGAGAAAGAGAGACAGAAAGCAGGAAATCATTCCCTAGCAGGGATGGCCATGCTACAATCTCTTCTCTTGGGATTTTCGGCACACACGTACTTGTGCCCAGTGTGAGCTTTAAGCTTCCAGGGTCTGGGTCTCAAACTGGAGTCAACTATGTGGGAGTCCAATGATAAAACCATTACACCATCTACTGGTCCCTACAAGTAATCTTCCATATTGGGGTTTTTGGCTTATTTATTTTAGAAATATATATGTAATATTTGCCATTTTAATCATTTAGAAGTGTCCACTCAGTGATAATATGTACAGCTATCACCACAGTCCAATTCCAGAACCTTCTGTAATTTCAAACAGAGCCTCTAAACCCATTAAACAGCTTCTTAATCTTGCCTCCTCCTGGCTCCTGGTAATGTCTGTTCTATAATGTTGCCTATTGTAGGTCCCTCATATAAGTGGAATCATATGGTATTTTTTCTTTTTTATCTGGCTTATTTTAATTTTTCAAGGTTCACTCATATTATAGAATGTGTTAGAATTTTTTTCTTTCTACAAATGAATACCATTGTATGTATATGTCACATTTCGTTTACTCATTTATGTGCTGGACATGGGGGATGTTTCAGCTACTGTAAATAACGCTACTGTGAACACTAGTGCGGAGATAATTGTTTTTGGTTCTCAATTCTTTTGAGTTTATACTTGAAGGTGGAATTGCTGGATTCACACTGAGATTTTAAATGTCCCTTTTAATGTTCATGTAAAAAATCAAATTGTAGTATTCAGTAAGAATAATTGATTTTACTTTAAAATTAAGAGTCGATTGCTTATAGGCGTAATTAGTAAATAGCTCTTAATTTTTTTAAAAGTATAAATACAGATACTAGTAATGAGAGTAAATTAGGGCATGCTCTCTCAGGTCCTTCTGTGACTTTTCATAATTTAGGAGAAAAGCATTTCCCTTCTGTATGTTACTTGGACTTTTGAGGTTTTAGTGACGGGAAAGGTTGTGGGATTTTATCTGAAGGTAAAAGTGTGGTCCATTTTCTTTGAATGTTTGACAGAGGAGTATAGACAGGCGGAGTCTGTGTAAGTGGTCACGATGGTTTAGTTATGTAAAAGATAAGCTTGTTTAAAATTGAGAGTGAGCTGCTTTTTTTTGTGATTGAAAGAAATAATTTTAAAGGTTATTTAAAAGAGAATTTCTAGTTCTGCTTCCAGCAGTGTAGCTGTAAAATGTGATAGTGAGCCATCAGGTGACTTGGAGGTTAAGGCATTGGATCCCACATGGCCTACTATGCAGTTTGAATTCTGGATCCAACACCCTGAAAAACATGCTGGGCATGTATGTGTTGCATGCCTGGTCAAAATCCCATGAGAAAGGAGGAGAAGGGATTGTGGAGTGGCCATACCCCTGGGAGGATGATTTCTTACTTTCCCACTTTGTGTTTCTCTGGTGAGCGCATATGGCTTATAGCAAAAACTTAAAAAAAAACAGGTGATAATGAAGATTCATTTTTTTTTAGGTTTAATTTTTTTCAATGAAATAACTTGAAATTTATTGGCATTTGATTCTTTTATCGTTTTAAAGTAATTTACAAGTATGCGTATTTCAACTGTAGTATGGCCAGACGGATTTGAAAGGGGAGTGTTTGGTTAGTGAGAGAAAAGGTTAGAAAGGTGAGGTGTGGTCTAATTGTGTTTTACTTTTGAAACAAATGTTCAAAGAAAGCATATTTCGAAATTTTAGATGATGAAGATGATCCAGCAGAAGCTGAAAAGGATGGAAATGAAATGGAGGGTGAGGAATTAGATCCATTAGATGCTTACATGGAAGAAGTGAAAGAAGAGGTCAAAAAGTTCAACATGAGAAGTGTAAAAGGTGGTGGAGGAAATGAAAAGGTATGGAATTTTCTCTTTAAAAGATTCATATTTGTATTTCTTATGGGATAACTTGAATTCATCTAATGGTTCTAGTGACATCAGATACTTTGTAAAAGTAATTTCTTTTTTAGCTTTATTTATGCATTTATTGTGGCCAGAGAGGGACACAGTGAGAGAAAGAGAGACAAAGTGAGAAAGCAAGCAGCTAGGTCCAGGACTTGAACTGCGGTCAGCCATGTGGGAGTCCAGTGGCCTTAACCGTCATGCCACCTGCCGGTCCCTAAAAGTAATGTTTGTATTTTCTCTGTCTCATAGATGACAATAGTCTTCCTTCCTTTACTTCCTTCCTTATTTGCTAGAGGAACATGCATTCACTAAAGAGAGAGAGGGAGAAGGTGTCAATGGAAATGTGTGAGAAGCACCCCACTAGGATGGTGTCCATGCCACAATCCCTTCTCCATTCTCCTCTTGAGATTTTGGCCACCCATGTGATAACACCAGGTATGTTTCCTAAGCCACCTGGTCCAGGACTTGAACTGTGTAGTCAGTCATGTTTGATCCGTCCTCCTTAACCACCAGCAGTACTTATTTCTGAGTGCCAGAGAATGGTGAATATTAGCTGCAAATGTTCTCTTTCAGAAGCCACTCTTGGCCATCTTTAGGTGTACAGGGAGAATTCAGAAATCCTAGAATGCTAAGGCCAAACAAGAAGGTCCCAGGTTCACATCCTTAGGCTTCCCTGCGTATGCCAAATGTGTGCATGCTTGTGATCCTGGCTTACTGAGGTTGGTTGTGGGTTGTACTTTTTTTTTTTTTTGCCTTTTTTTCTGTCTCCCCCCCTTTTTTTTTTTTAAAGAATTTATTTATTTAATTCCATTTGTTATTATTGTTGTTCTTAATTTGGCCAGAAAGAGACAGAAAAGGTGAGAAACAAAGCCGCTAGGTTCAGGACTCACTTGGGAATCCAGCACCTTTATCTACCATGCCACCTGCCGGCCCCTTTTTTTCTGTCTTTCATGGAAGAAATAAAAATAGACTTTTAAAAAGTTACTATTCCAGGGCCGGCAGGTGGCGTGGTGGTTAGGGGCACTGGACTCCCATGTGACTGACTGCAGTTTGAGTCCCAGACCTGGCAGCTTGCTTTCTCTCTCTCTCTCACTCTGTCCCTCTCTGGGCAAATTTAAATAAATAAATAAATAAATAAATAAATGGATAAATAAAGTTAAATAAAAATAATTCTTAAAAAAGTTAATTTCCTCTCAACATTTTTTTTTTTTTTTTTGAGAGGTTTTTACTATAGGGCGCATGCGCTCGCCGGACAGACAGAGAGAAACATAGAGACAGCAAGAAATCATCCCCCCCAGAGGGGATGGTCACGCCGCAGTCCCTTCTCCTCCATTCTCCTCTTGGGATCTTGGGCACGCACGCACGTGCGCCCGGCCTGAGTTTTAAGCCACTAGGTCTGGGATGCGAACCATGGTTGACTACGTGGGAGTCCAGCGACGTAGCCATTACGCTAACTGCTGGTTCCCCCCTCAACATCTTCTTTGTTCAGTGTTGTTGTTTACATGTCACCTTTTTTTTTTTTAAACAGAGAAATAGAGTTTATTCAGTTCATGGTTTGGGGGTCTGAGTTCCAGGTGCCAAATTCTGGTGAGGCTATAACATGGCAGAAGGCAGATCTCAAATGGATAGTCTGTCTTTCTCTCATATGTCACTTTTTTTTTTTAAGTTATCTGCTTTTTCTTTTTTTTAAATTAATTTTTATACATTCATTCATTTATTTTTAATTGGACAGAGAGAGAGAGGGGGAGAAAAAGAGCGGAAGTGAGAAAGCAAGCCACCAGGTCCAGGACTTGAACCATGGTCAGCCATGTGGGAATGTCCAGCAGCTTAACCACCATGCCATTTGCTGGTCTCCTACATGTCACCTTTTTGATAAGTCGTCTTCAGATTTTAACAGCACTCCCATCTTTCATACTCTTGAACTCCTCCCACCCTGTTATTATTTTTTAAGTTTATTCATTCTGTTTATGAGGGAGCAAAGATATGAAGAGCATCCTTACCATGATCTCATTACTCCACAGTCCTCTTCCTGGAGTCCTCTAGCTTGGCAGGATCGTGGGTGCATGTGTTAGGTTAACTGGGGATTTATACTCAGAGTTGACCGTGTGGTTTCCAGCACTGTAGTTCAGTGTGGTACTGCATGTGCCGCTGGACTTCCTCACCCCATTCTGTTTTTATTTGTAGAATTTATTACTTTGGGTAAGTTATTTTATTTACTTTGTTTTGGTGTTTATGGTTTTGTTCCTTACCACCTCTAAAAATATGTGCTCTCCAAAGATAGTGCTCTTGCCCTTCCTTTTTTTTTTTTTTTTTAAAGAGTGATTTTTATTATAGGGCATATGCGCTTGCCAAAAGGACAGAAAGTGAGAAATCACCCTCCAGGGGGATGGACACACCACAGTCTCCTCTCCTCCATTCTCTTCTCGAGATTTTGGGCACACACGCACACAGGCCCAGCATGAATTTTGAGCTGCCAGGTCCAGGCCTTGAACTGTGGTTGACTGCGTGAGAGTCTAGTGATGTAACCACTACACTATCTGCTTGTCCTTCCTCCCTTTTTTAAAAAAGTTTTGCTATAGGGCATGAGTACTCATGGGGTGTGGAGGGGTGTGAGTAATCAAATCCCAGGGGCAAGGGTCACTCCATAGTCCCTTCTCCATTCTCTTCTTGGGGTTTTAGGTATTCATGCACATGTGACGGACATGTTTTTTTTTTTTCCCCCCTTAAAGAATTTTTTAATTCTACTTCCTACTATTGTCATTCTTAAAAATTATTTATTTAACTTTATTTGTTCATTCATTTATTTTTAATTTGACCAGAGAGAGACAGAGAGAATTGGTGAGAAAACAAGCTACCGGGTCCAGGACTTGAACTGTGGTCGGCCATTTGGGAGTATCCAGCGCCTTAACCAGCATGCCACCCACTGGTCCCTATTATCATTTTTTTCTTGAGAGAGAGATTTTTGTTATAGGGCATGCACTTGCCTGAAGAGATAGACAGAGAGACAGAGAGACAGAACCTGAGAAATCACCCTCTGGGGGGATGGGCCGCACCACAGGCCCTTCTTATTTTTGGACATGCATGCACACATGCCTGGCATTAGTTTTAAGCCACCATGTCCGGGACTCAACATTCCTTTATGGGGGAGCCCAGCGCCTTAACCGCCACGCCTCCTGCTGAACCTGCCCTGCATGTGTATCAAACCACCAGTACTGCGACTCAGCCTCGCAGCTGTCCACATACAATTCAGCTGCCTTACTACCACACCACTGTCTGGCCCACAATAGTGATCTTTGCCTGCAATTATTTTTTTTCCAAAGAACTATTTTATTCAACTTCCTTTATTTTTAAAATTTGACCAGAGAGGCATAGAGAGAGAAAGTGAGAAAGTAAGTTACCAAGTTGAGGACTTGAACCGCAGTTGGCCTTTTGGGAGTCCAGCGTCCTTTACCATCACACCACCTACTGGCCCCACCTGCATTTTTTTATAGATTGGTGTAAGCTCCCAGAACAGTTCCTGACTTGTCTAATGATTGAAAGTACCCTTTTGTTGTATTTAAAATATATTATTATATAAAGCTATATAATACATAATAAACTGTATGTATGAATGTATTAGATTTCACTTAAACTGTATGTATGAATGTATTTTATTTCACTTAAAAAACTACAGATAAATTGTGGAGAGCAGCCAATCTAAAAACATGTGATTAAAACATGTGGCCTGTAGACACATGCAAATATGCGCTTCAGTAAGCTACTCTAGCATGACTATTAAAAACATCTCCATATGAAAGCAGTACCTGCCTGTTGTCAATTATTGTCTTCCTGTTATCGTTGATACCCAATACCTTGATACTGCCCAATATCAGGCTAAAGGAAGTCCTAAGCGTTTATCAGATTGTCCCCCAAAAAATCAGAGAAATTATATGGTGCCAGTCATTTTCACATTTTTAATTTACATCCCAAAACAACTGGCTTTACATTCCAATTTCTCCTCCCTTATTCTTTATATTCTACTTCTTTATTCCCCATTCCTTTTACATCCCATTTTCCCCTTCCCCCATTTTCTGCCCTATAAGAAGGAAACCTGAGGCTGGTTCTGGTTGCAACTTCTCCATCAGAGAAGCTGTGCCCACCCAATGCTGGCTTTTCTATACCTGTGTGTCTGTGTGTGTTTGTTATTGCATCTATTTCTAATCGGCAGCCTTCCCCACTCAGAGAAACGTGTTCATGCCGAGCTAGTCCCAACAATGAATAGAGCAGTAGATTACTGCTTGTCTTTTTATTAAATTTTAACTAATAACAAAGTTAATTTTAATTATAAATTGTGACAGATATCATTGTGTTCAGTTGGTGTATGGCTTGTGTTTCAAGTTTGCAAAATATTTACTGTTCTTTTCTATTTTAGAAGTCCGGACCAACGGTAACAAAAGTTGTCACTGTTGTGACAACCAAAAAAGCAGTCGCAGATTCTGATAAGAAGAAAGGCGAGCTGATGGAGAATGACCAGGATGCCATGGAGGTGATTCTTTCTTAATTTTGACTTTGTTCCTGATCTAGACGTATTAGAAAACATTGATAGAGATGAACTTTTCAGTTGTGCAAACTATTAGGAGGAATTCTTGCTATTCTTAATATAATAGTTTGTGGCTAAATATCCAGTTGATAGAGTGATCTGGCATCTTTCATCCCTTGTGAATACTCGTTTTTTGATACCTTTGTATCTTAGATATATAATGCAGAGAGAAGAAATTAAGTTACAGAATGAGTTCGATTTCTTCATATTAGTATGTATTGTGAATTTTTTCCCCAGAAATTAAAAAGAATTTATTATTATTTATACATTTAATCACTACATCATTTAGATTATAAAGAGACTTTACACAGCAGGATATGCACCTCAGATTTCAGAAATATTTTTCTATAGGGCGCATGAGCTTACCATACAGACGGACAGAAAACAAGAAATCATCCCCTTGGGCGATGGCTATGCCACAATCCCTTCTCCATTCTCTTCTCGGGATTTTGGAGATACATGCACATGCATCTGGTGTGAGTTTTAAGCCTTCAGGACTTGAACTGCAGTCCACTATGTGGGAGTCCAGTGATGTAATCATTATTGCCATTTGATGTCCCTGTAAAGGTGTATATAGCAAGAATAGTAGCAAAATTTGATTGAAGTCATCTCTGAGAATTATTATTTTAGCTTTATGTTGGTATTATCAATTTCTTTTTCTTTCTTGGAGAGGTTTTTGCTATAGAGCGCGTGCGCTTGCCAGACAGAGACAGAAAGCGAGAAATCACCCCCCAGGAGGGTTGGCCATGCCGCAGTCCCTTCTCCTCCATTCTCCTCTCGCGATATTGGACACACACGCACACGTGCCTGGCGTGAGTTTAAGCCACCGGGTCCAGGACTCGAACCGCAGTCGACTACGTGGGAGTCCAGCGACATAACCATTACGCTAACTGCTGGTCCGGCATTATAAATTTCTGTAGGGTCAGAAGAAAAGAAACTAAGTCAAAAAATTCTTTAGGTGCTGATGTGTTTCTATTTATTGTGATACGTCATTAGATGATTTTGAAATTATCCAGCAGTTCACTGGAGTATCATGAAAATCTTATAGGTCAAATAAATCTGTTTAGAAAGTAAAAGTAGGAAACTAACAAATAGTTTCTAGGAGGAGGATTTTAAAATCTAGAGCTGTTATTTCCAATAAGGGGAAGATAGTAATGAACTTACCTCTTTTCTTTTTATTTTTACTATAGTATTCTTCAGAGGAGGAAGAAGTTGATCTTCAGACGGCCCTTACAGGCTATCAGACAAAACAAAGGAAGCTTCTTGAACCAGTTGATCATGGAAAAATTGAATATGAACCATTCAGAAAAAACTTCTATGTTGAAGTTCCAGAACTAGCAAAAATGTCTCAAGAGGGTAAAAATTATTTACTCACATAATGACTATGGGGGAATGGAGGGGAATCTGCTTTACGTTGTCTAGGAAGAGTGCAGATAGACCTGTGAGTTGAAGGAATGTCTTTATGCGAGTGTCTAAAAACTGAACAGACCTGTGAGTTGAAGGAATGTCTTTATGCATTTGTCTAAAAAGTGAGCAAAAGGTAATCTAGCTCATGTAGTTGCAATTTTTAAGGCTGAAGATAGTCTATTTCTGAAGTTGCAAATGAAGTATTTCTGTGAATGTTATTCTCCTGCGATTTTTGAGTTAGGAACCTCCGTGAAACTGTATTATTGGTTGATTAAAAATAACCTGGGCAATTCTTGGTAGGAGAACAAGTGGTTGTATTATTTGTCAGTCATTGTTCTTTTTCTTGTGCTTTCAATTTAAGGTTAAAAAAAAATGGGGGCAGCAGCCCTGTTGTGCAGTAGTTAAGGACTGAGTGTAGGAATGCTAGATTTTGCATGACCAATCAGGGTTCGAATCCCAGCCCTGATGACTTGTAAAACATGCTAGGCTTGTGTTCGTCCCTAGGATCCTGACAGGGTGGAGAATTAGAGGAAAAAGGATTGCTGCACATCAGACCTCATTAGGCGGTGCTTTCTCTCCCTGCCCTTCGTTTTTTGTGTGTGTGAAAGAAATCTTGCTAGACCTATTTGAAAAGTAAAAGGCATCAATAAAGTTATTAATTTGGTTTTTGTTTTGTAGAGGTGAATGTATTTCGATTGGAAATGGAAGGCATTACAGTCAAAGGAAAAGGTTGCCCCAAACCAATTAAATCTTGGGTTCAGTGTGGAATTTCTATGAAGATCCTAAATTCTCTCAAAAAGTAAGTTGTGATGGCTGTCTACATTTTCTAAGTATTGGCACTCAGTTGAGCCTTTCACAAAAATATCTCCCAAGGTTACAGTTTTACTCTAATAAAACAAAACTTCTTTTTCTTAAACAGCTTTATCGAGATAATTTACATATCGTAAAGTTTATGCTTGAAAGTATACAATTCAGTGGTTTTTAATATATTTGTGTAGTCGTAACCATCATCATAATTAGAACAGTTTTATCATCCTCAAAAGAAACCTGTGTCTATTAGGAGTCAATCTTCTCTTTTCCCTTGCTATCATCAACAGTCAAGTCTACTTTTTGTCTCTGGATTTGACTATTGTGGACATTCCATATAAATAAGATATAATATATATTTTGTGACTAGCTTTTATTTACATAGCATAATGTTTCAAGGTTTATCCACATCATAGAATATATTAGTACTTAATTTCTTTTTATTGCCAAATATTTTCTTATATAGATATATCATGTATGGGAAGAGCTTATTCTAACAGAATTCTGAGAGTCCCAGATACTCCAATTCATACCTTGTGTTCTTTTGGTTTTCTTTATAAGGCACGGCTATGAAAAGCCCACACCAATCCAAACTCAGGCGATTCCTGCTATAATGTCTGGACGAGACTTGATTGGCATTGCTAAGACAGGAAGTGGGAAGACCATTGCTTTCCTGTTGCCTATGTTTAGACACATCATGGATCAGAGGTCATTAGAAGAAGGAGAAGGACCAATAGGTACAGCTTTTTTCATTAATCTAGTTTCTTCAGTTTACAGCTTTGTCATCAGTTAATCAGAAAGTCCTGATACTTTATAATGTTCTTAATTATGACAATAAAGATGTCTTTATGTACATTTCCTTTATCAATTTGGCATCTTTGGGGCTGATTTCCCCTTACCAGCAGGTGGAGTGAGAATCTTCAGAGCTCTGGACTGACATCTCAGAAGTACAAAAACAGCCTCTCCTGGCACAGCTCAGTTTTTAAACTCTGACTCGGCAGGTAGACCCCTCGTGCATCTATCTGTTTATTTATGTTGAGGTTTGTTCTTAGCCCCAGTATCAGTGGGTATATAAACTCAACATGAAAGATAATAGGAAAATATATTTTCCAATTTTTTTTTTTCCTTAAAGGGCTATGTGAAGTGCCAGCATTTCATTTAGAATTAAGTCTTCAGATCCAGATTTCTTAATTCATTTTATCAGAGATATCTTCTGCAGATTTGAATAGGGTTTTGGAAAATTGTTCACCTCTTCTCTTAGGAACACAGGGCAGGTCTGTTTCTTCTTTGTGCCCCTCAGACCAAGGTTGTTTCTGGAAGCAGTGGTATGGCTTCTGAGCACAGTGAGTTACTTGATTTTTATTTGTTTTGTGATTTGCAGTTGAGAGCTATTTGCATTTTGTTCAACAAAGTATTTTCCTGAGGGTCGAGCGAGGCATTTAACTTGTCACTTGCCTTCCTGTAGTGTTTTTAAAATCTGCTTATTCTTCAGCACAATCTCTGCCGTTACAGTTTTTGAAATGTAATTGTCAGAGATGCATAGAACAAAACAAAAACTAAGAGATTTGAACTTTATTGCAGAGCTAAAACTTAACACATTAAAGCATAACCTCTCAAGAATTTGGTGGTTAGGCCACTGACATGTTTATCTTTTCAGCCGTCATCATGACTCCAACTCGAGAACTGGCTTTACAGATTACTAAAGAATGTAAGAAGTTTTCAAAGACCTTGGGACTTAGAGTGGTCTGTGTTTATGGAGGAACAGGAATCAGTGAACAGGTAGTTAAGAGAAAGAAACACTTTTTTTTATGTTTTCTTCAAATTGAATGATTCAGTAAAATACCATAAAAGTGATTTTTCACTACAGTGTTTTGAATAGTACTTGCTTCTGAAGTTTTAAAAAAGGTGAGGTGTGAAAATAACAGTAAGAATTAATTATACTAGGCAGGATGATTACATTCTAAAGATCTAGTTTATCGCATGATGGCTATCATTAATAATACTGTGTGATATACCTAAAAGTTTATTAAGAGGATGGATTTTTTTAAAGAATTATTTAACTTTACTTATTATTATTGTCATTATTATTTTCTAGTTTGGTCAGACAGAGAGAGAGAGAAAGTAAGCCATGGCCCAGGAATTGAACTGTGGTTGGCCATGTGGGAGTTCAGCACCTTTAACCACCATGCCACCTGCCGGCCTGAGGGTAGATCTTAAATGTTCTTATCACACAAAAAATAAATCTGTGACTATGTTTGATAATGATTAACTCGATTGTGGTAATCATTTCATAATGTACTTGTAAATCAGAACATTACATTGTCTACCTTAACTATATATAATATCATTTGTCAGTTATACATCAGTAAAGCCATAGGGGAAAAGGCCAAATTATGCTAATGCTGTACTTTAGGTTCTGTGAGTCATTTTTACTTAAGTTTGTTCCTCCTCCTCCTTCCCCTGCCCAGGGAAGGCAGATACTTTTTCCATTTTACAGATGAGAAAATATTCACAAAAAGTAAGTTGGTCAGTTAGGTTAGTAAGTACTAGAGTTTGACCTAGAACCTGGGCTTCATTCTAAACCATAATGTTTTTCTCTTAACACATGTGGACTTCTTTAAAAGGTAGAGATGAGTGGGATACGTTAGTATCCGTGTTTTGCCTATGGTCTTAAGTAATTCTAGCACTGGTGATTTAAAGAAACCCTGACTCTATTGCCTTTTTAATTTGTTTCTAAGGTTTTTTTTCTCCTTTTTTTGGCTAGGGTGCATGTATTTCCCAGAGAGAGAGTGAGTGAGAAAGCACCTCCCAGGGAAGATGGCCATGCTGCAGTCCCTTCTCCATTCTTCTCCATTCGTCTCTTGGGATTCTGGGCACACATGAACCCAGCATGAGTTTCTAACTGCTGGGTCTGGATTTTGAACCATGAAGTTGGCCATGTGGAATCCAGCCGCTTAACCTCCACACTGCCTGATGGCCCAAACCCTGACTCTTTTTAGTTTGGCATTTTCTGAGTGTCTTTTTTTTTTTTTTTTTAAACAAGAACACAAATTCATTTTTATTCATTTACTTTTCATTATTTTAAGTCCTTGAGGATGCACAGTATCACTGATTCTGTGTCCAATGGCCTTAGGAGGAAGGTTGCTTCAGAATTTGACTCGAACAATGGCTTGAACCATGTCATTGTTTCCATGGGGATGAGTAACCTTTCTCCAGATGAATCTGGTTTTATTTGGTTTGCCACCAGGAGCCATTGTGTTGTTTTTGCTTTGTACTCATAAGTACACCTCTTGCCTGAATAGAATTCTGTTTCATTTCGGCATAAATACCTTCAATGTTAAAAAGAACTGTGAACTCCCTTTGGTTCATGAGACCCCACCGATAGCCTGGAAAAATGGCTGTGCATCACAGCCTTCCAGACACAGTTGCTGTGTAGAAGTTCTGTTTCTTCCAGGCCCTGGTTATTTGTCCCCAAAGCTCAGTAGCAGAACCCTCCTCTGAGTGTCTTCTAATGAATAATAGTCAACAGATATTTAACTTAAATAGAAAAAGGAAACAAGTGGGTTTTATGATCAGTAAGTTTTGGAATTATTAAAAAAAAATAGGTTTTGTTCTTGCAAGACCAAAACCTCTTTTTATTTTTTTTTTTTTTTTTTTTTTTTTTTTTTTAAGAATTATTTATTTGGGGGTTGGCAGATGACATGGTGGTTAAGGTGCCGGACTCCCACATTGCTGACTGCGTTTCAAGTCCCAGATCTGGCAGCTTGTTTTCTCATAGAGTCCCAGATCTGGCAGCTTGCTTTCTCATAGTATCTCTCTCTGTATCTCTCTGGTCAAATTGAATAATAATAGTAATATTAAATTAAAAATTCTCTTCAAAAGCGTTTTTATTATATTCTATTTGTTGTTGTTATTATTATTTAATTTGACCAGAGAAAGGGAAAGTGAAAAAACAAGCCACCAGTTCCAGGACTCGAACCTTTGTTGGCCCTGTGGGAGTCCAACCACTGTGCCACCTGCCAGCCCTAGACTTACGGAGACAGAGAGACAGAAAGCAAGAAATCACTCCCCAGGGAGGATGGCCATGCCACAATCCCTTCTTCATTCTCCTGTCTGGATCTTGGGCACGCACCCACGCACGCACATGTGCCCGGCGTGAGTTTTAAGCCACCGCGGGACACGAACCGTGGTCGACTACATAGTCCAGCAACATAGCCCTTACGCTAACTGCTGGTCCCATAGACTTCTTAATCTTTAATGAGCTAATGTATTGTGTGATAGTAGAAAAATGGGATAAGTTAGTTGACATTTTCTTAACCACAAAACTCCTTTTTTAGGATAAGGGTTACATGAACATACTTTGGGAATATTTGCTTAATGTTCTCTTAAACACTTGAACTTGGTTTATTTTCTAAGTTTATCTAAATGTCATTTTCTTAATGATAGCTTGTAGTAAAAAATATGCTTAAAATATAACTCGGAGGGGCTAGCACGTGGCGTAATGGTTAAGATGCCGGACTCCCATGTGGCTGACTACAGTTTGAGTCCTGGACTTGGTGGCTTACTTTCTCACTTTGGTGAGTACATGTGCCATATAGCAAATTAAAAACAAACAAACAAATAAATAAATAAATAAAATAATCTAATACATACATTGTACATATGTGTATACACACACATATAAATAACTTGGGGGCCAGCCAATGGCATGGGAATTAAGGTGGCTGTATCCCTCATGGCCATCTGTGTAGTTCAAATCCCAGACTTGGTGGCTTGAAAATCATACCTGCTCAAAATCCCAAAAGGAGACTAGAGGAGAAGGAATTGTGGTGTGGCCATCTCTGTAGGGGGTGATTTCTCACTTTCTCTGTCTGTCTCTTTTGTTTTTCTCTGGTGAGCATGTGTTCCCTATGGCAAAACTAAAAGAAAATAAAAAATTAAAATTAAATTACTTGGTATTTGCATGCGTATTATAGTTATGTAGGAATGAAACAAAAGTTTTGTGATGTCTGTGGCATTCTATTATTTAACCTTTCTAGTTTTTCTTTCTTTTTTTAAAATTTTTATTTAGTTTTTGCTATAAGGCGTGTGCGTTTGCCAGAGAGAGTGAGAAAGCGAGAAATTTATTTATGATTAAATAGATTTTATAGGGGCCGGCAGATAGCGTGGTAGGTAAGGTTGCTTGACTCCCACATGGCCGACCGCAGTTCAAGTCCTGAACCTGGCAGCTTGCTTTCTCGCTTTACCTCCCTCTCTCTCACTTTGTCCCTCTAAATAAATAAATAAGTAAATGAACTTAAATAATTCTTAAAAAAAATAGATTTTATAATTGTCTAATGGTGGCAGTTTGAAAAATACTAATCTGTATGATCACTTGTTTTTATTGTTCTTTTACATTTCTTTCTTGATTTTGAGGGAAGAGGCAAATTAAAATTGGTAAAACCACTTTTCTTTGGTTCAAAATTTATGGCATCCTACTGCTGCTACCTATCTCTGTAGTAGTGCTGCAGCATTCCAGTGAATTCAGTCGGAGGCTTTGGTATCTTCTAATCAGACTTCATTGTTTTTTCTTGGAGAGCTGTGCAAGAAGGACCATCTGTAATATTTTGTTTATTTATTTTTACTAGAGGGCATACATGCTCGCCAGAGACAGACTGAGAGAGAGGGAGGAGAAATCATCACCCATAGGCAGTGGTCACACCACAGTCACTTTCCTATCTCCCTGCTTTTGGGATTTGGGGCATGCATGTACATGTGCCTGGTGTATTTCTCAAGTTGCCACTTTTAGGACTTGAACCACATGGTCAGCCATATGGGTCTGGTTGCCTTAACCACTAGACCATGGAGCCAGCCCCAGATGTAATATTTTCAAATCTTGAGTCAACCTCAAAAGCCTAGTGGTATAAGAAACAAGATTCCATGGTTGACTGTGGTTTGAATCCTGGCCCCAGTAGCTTGAAAACATACTTTTATGCGTGTGTGGGCACTCAGGATCCCGACAGGACGGAGAAATGGAGTAGAGGTTGGGGTGTGATTACACCCCATGAGGGGAAGTCCTTTCTCCCTCCATCTCTTTGTTTCTCTGGTGAGCACAGGTGCCATCTGACAATTAAAAAAAAGAAAGTAATAATAAAATCTGTGTAAGCCCATACTTAGTAATACCCCACTGCATGCTGTTCTTCAACATGCTGAGGCCATATGGAAGACCTTAGGCCAGTTCCTGTCCTACCTTAAATAAAGAGTCCATAGGGTGGTGCATGCTTATAACCCCAGCTACTGGGGAGGCTCAGGGAGGAGGACTGCAACATAGCAAAACCTTCAGTACCTCCCCCTCCCACACACATATGCAAGTGATAAAAAAAGCTACTTAAGCAATATAGTATAAAATGTCATCTTTTTCATTAGATTGCTGAACTGAAAAGAGGTGCTGAAATTATTGTTTGCACACCTGGTCGAATGATTGACATGCTTGCAGCTAACAGTGGTGAGTTGGGGGTATTTTTTGTTCTTTTTTTTATCTTTGAATTCTATACATTTTTGTTAAACCAGATACAAGAAACCATCAAAGGGTTTCTGCATTTCTTCTTAAAGCTGTAATATCTTAACATTTGTATTGTAACAAGTTTTTTGTTATAAGCATTGGTCATATTTTAGCAGTTTAAAATTTCACAACCAACTCTGTTTATCTTAACTCAGATTCTTAATCCAGTTTTGACCTACCTTTGCTCTTAAGAAAGTGGGGTACTATCTTTTACTATGAAATTTAGACTTTCTCTGCAGGAGGCTAGTATTTTCTTACAATACTAGATAAATTAAAATATTGCAGCTTCAAGAAATTTAATCTTTTGTAAATATTGCATGTTTTTAGCTCAAATGTTATGCTTTGTTAAATTATTCCCTATCAAAACTGTTACTAAACTGTTGACATTATTTAACTTCTGTGGAGAAAGGCCCTTCAAGATTTATAGAACTGGGCTTCCGAGACTTAAACCATCAAAGGTAGGTAATTTAATGCTGTTCCTAACCTTGAAAAACTAATTGGAGCTGCAAATGTTAGTGTGGAAGACTTAAATATTAGAAAGCACTTATATTGGCTCATTTTTTATTTTTTGAAGGAAATGCTTTCAAAAGTTCCATTGTAGTATTCATAATTTACACAGTAAAATAGTAAAATTTGTGAGAAATGCATGTTTCTAATAGCATTATGCTTGAATTTCTGTATAAACCTAATGAAGTTGGCAAAATTGCATCAAAATTGTTTTGAGTCATTGTGCTTGTACAACATATACATAGTTTTGGGTTGAATGCTGATGAAATAATTCCTTGTTTTTTCTCAATGCTGCATTAAGTGTTCTCTTGAAATTCATCTTGATTAATTTTACCTTTTTTCCCTTATCTGTCCTTTTGGTTTACCTTTTAATAACTATTTTATACATGTTTTTGCCAGGTGATTAATACAACAGTTAATAGCAATATTTGTTTAATCTGTTAGAAAGGGTTTTCTGTGTAAATATATCTATATAAAAATTTCACTGGTTTAGAAGCCAGGTACATTTGTTTAAACCAGTGGGAATATTTAATAAAATTAGATTTATATCTTCGTGTATAATAATGTATTTATGTAATGCATTAAATATGTAAAGCTTTTATGTAATACTCTAGTTACCCAGGGACGTTGAGTTGAGTCTCAGTAGTGGTTTAACATGCCCATATAAGAAGCTTCTAACTATATGGAAGTAAGCTATAAAGTAATACAGAGAGAAGTTTTCTGCGTCTGAAATAGTTAGCACTGGAACTTGCTTTCCACACATACGCTGTAATCTCTAATATGTTTTTTCCTAGGTGATGCTGTCAGATAATGGCTGATGTGGCTCGATGCTTCATCTCAGTCTTAGTTTTATGATGTGTTTTGGAGAGGGCTGTTTTCTGAATTTTACAGGTTCTTCAGGCCCTATGATGGTATGCAAGAGACGAGTTTGACAAAATAAAGGGCCTCATATACCCATTGTCAGAAAGTATTTACCATTAGATTAAAGCATTGTAGACCAAATTTTTTTTTTTCACTTTTTAAAGATAACTAACGTACCCCTCTGGTTAAGTCAGGCATTTTAGTTCCCTTTACAGTTTTTTAAAGTTCTTGGTAGTCATAAAATGAATTGTGATTGATTTTAATTTTTTTTTTGTCTTTATTTTTTTCTTCTCCTCTTAGGTCGGGTCACAAATCTTCGAAGAGTGACATATGTTGTATTAGATGAAGCAGATAGAATGTTTGACATGGGTTTTGAGCCACAGGTAATCATTACATTTTGTAAGTGTTTTGATATGTAAAGATAATCTTGTAACTACTATGCGAATGACATTTTTGTGTAGTTTCTGAAATTCTATTTCATGGTAATAGAGAGTATAGGGAACATATGGAATTCAAATAGATATTTAGGTTTAGATTCTTCATCCTAAACTTGTTTAGGATGTAGTTTTGAAAGTTTCCCTTAGCCTTCTAAAACCGTAATTAGTAAAAGTTGAATTAGGGGGACCAGCAGTGGCAAGCTGGTTCAGGGTGCTGAACTCCCACATGGCTGACCATGGTGTGAGTACTGGACCTGGCGGCTTGCCTTCTCACTTTCTCTCTTTCTGTCCCTTTCTGATCAAATTAAAATAAATAAAATAATTCTTTTTTAAAAAGTTGAATTGGAGCACCAATAACAAAACCTTAAGTGTTCATGTGTTTCAGTTTTCATTGTCTTTCCAACTAAGTGGCTTTAAGTCATGCTTTTAACTCCCTAATGATTATTAGATACCATGTTAAGTTATATTTACCAAATATAAAAACTAAGGCCCAAGACATTTGCGCTTAGATTTTTAATATTCCTTATACATGCTATTTGCTGAAGTATAATAGTTTAGTGATCGAATTTATAGAAACATGTTAAAAGGTGTTAATAGAAGTTTTTTTAACTACAAGAGCAGTGTGAGTTTTCAGTAGACTATGGATGCCAAAAAAAATTCACATTCGCAGACGGCAGTAATAGAAATGGATGTGGAGAAGGAACAGGTAAAAGACATTTATTTATGTAGTCTCCAAAAAGGTATTTCCTGTCATATGATGGTTTATATATTCTGTTTAGGTTTGGGAACTGCATTTAATTTATTTCTTTTTAAATAGTTAGTTAATTTTATCTATTAATATTATTTTTTAATTTGCTTTAGGGCATGTGTGCTCATCAGAGAGAGAGAGAGAGAAAGCTGCCAGGGACTTGAACCATAGTCTCTCATATGGAAATCCAGTACCTTAACCACCATGCCATTTGCTGGCTCCCAGGAACTACATTTTACAGAGATCTAAATAGAGAAGCACTAAGGAGAGTAAACCAGGATTATAGTATTGATTGAACCACAGGAGAAACAGTTTAAAGAATAATGGGGGCCGGCAGATGGTATGGTTGTTAAGGGCGCTAGAATCCCACATGGCCAATCATGGTTCAAGTCCTGAACCTGGTGACTTTCCCTCCCACCCCCCACTCTGTCCCTCTCTGGTCAAATTAAAATAAATAAATAAAAGTTAAATAAAACAAGTCTTTAAAAATAAGTAAGGATAACTAATATTGGAGCCAGCTGTTTGTGTGACAGAGAGACAGAAAGTGAGAAACCACTCCCCCAGCAGGACGACTATGCAATCCCTTCTCCTCCATTCTTGTCTTAGGATTTGAGACATGCACACACATCCACCTAGCTTTTTTTTTTTTTTTCCTGGAG
>NW_006204205.1:1338156-1361432 GCF_000334495.1 Tupaia belangeri chinensis | reverse complement strand
TCTGTCCCTTTCTGATCAAATTAAAATAAATAAAATAATTCTTTTTTAAAAAGTTGAATTGGAGCACCAATAACAAAACCTTAAGTGTTCATGTGTTTCAGTTTTCATTGTCTTTCCAACTAAGTGGCTTTAAGTCATGCTTTTAACTCCCTAATGATTATTAGATACCATGTTAAGTTATATTTACCAAATATAAAAACTAAGGCCCAAGACATTTGCGCTTAGATTTTTAATATTCCTTATACATGCTATTTGCTGAAGTATAATAGTTTAGTGATCGAATTTATAGAAACATGTTAAAAGGTGTTAATAGAAGTTTTTTTAACTACAAGAGCAGTGTGAGTTTTCAGTAGACTATGGATGCCAAAAAAAATTCACATTCGCAGACGGCAGTAATAGAAATGGATGTGGAGAAGGAACAGGTAAAAGACATTTATTTATGTAGTCTCCAAAAAGGTATTTCCTGTCATATGATGGTTTATATATTCTGTTTAGGTTTGGGAACTGCATTTAATTTATTTCTTTTTAAATAGTTAGTTAATTTTATCTATTAATATTATTTTTTAATTTGCTTTAGGGCATGTGTGCTCATCAGAGAGAGAGAGAGAGAAAGCTGCCAGGGACTTGAACCATAGTCTCTCATATGGAAATCCAGTACCTTAACCACCATGCCATTTGCTGGCTCCCAGGAACTACATTTTACAGAGATCTAAATAGAGAAGCACTAAGGAGAGTAAACCAGGATTATAGTATTGATTGAACCACAGGAGAAACAGTTTAAAGAATAATGGGGGCCGGCAGATGGTATGGTTGTTAAGGGCGCTAGAATCCCACATGGCCAATCATGGTTCAAGTCCTGAACCTGGTGACTTTCCCTCCCACCCCCCACTCTGTCCCTCTCTGGTCAAATTAAAATAAATAAATAAAAGTTAAATAAAACAAGTCTTTAAAAATAAGTAAGGATAACTAATATTGGAGCCAGCTGTTTGTGTGACAGAGAGACAGAAAGTGAGAAACCACTCCCCCAGCAGGACGACTATGCAATCCCTTCTCCTCCATTCTTGTCTTAGGATTTGAGACATGCACACACATCCACCTAGCTTTTTTTTTTTTTTTTCCTGGAGAGTTTTTGGCTATAGGGTGCGTGTGCTCACCAGAAAGACAGAGACAGAAACTGAGAAATCACCCCCCAGGGGGGATGGCCACACCACAATCCCTTCTCCGTTCTTTCCTTCGGATCTTGGGCATGCACGCACACGCACCCGGTGTGAGTTTAAGCCACCAGGTCTAGAACTCGAACTGCGGTCGACTACATGGGAGTCCAGCAACATAGCCATTACGTTAACTGCTGGCCCCAACGCCTAGTGTGTTTTAAGCCTCCGGGCCCAGGACTTGAAACACGGTTGACTATGGGAGTCCAGTGACAGTAACCATTACGTCATCCGTCATCTGCTGTTCCCTTTTCTTGTTTTTTTTTTTTTTTAAGAATTATTTATTATCGTTATTTTTCAATTTTGACCAGAGAGAGAGCAAACCACCGTGTCCAGGACTTGAACCATGGTTGGCCATGTGGAAGTCTAGGAGCCTTAACCCCATGCTACCTGCTGGCCCCTCTACTTGGTCTTTAATATTGTGTAGATTTTGAGACTACACTTACCATATTGATTTGTACTTTTTTCTCAGGTCATGCGCATTGTGGATAATGTCCGTCCTGATCGTCAGACGGTTATGTTTTCAGCTACTTTCCCCAGAGCTATGGAAGCTTTGGCTCGCAGAATCTTGAGTAAACCGATTGAAGTACAGGTTGGAGGGAGGAGTGTGGTTTGCTCAGATGTGGAACAGCAAGTGGTGGGTACTATCTTCAGGAAATCCCCAGTCCCCTTAATGTTTAGCTGGTATGTGTGATTCTTTTGATATCACTGTAAGGTGTGATGATAATTTTTATAAGTATATGTCAACTGTAGCTTCAGTAATTTTACTAGATACACTTGACTATGCTGTTTCATGGAGCTGTTTAAAATGTGCTTTTTCGTTTCACCAGAAGGTATAAGTGGGTAGGTATAAATGCCACGTACCTGTCTTACATGGTTACTAGGAAATGAAGAGGGAAATAGTAGCAGATGATGATTGGACCACATTTACAAGCCTCTTAATCTCTGAGAGTTTACCAGAAAAAAAAAAAACAAACAATATTTTTTAGTCCTTTTTTAGTCCTTCTTAGTTGTTTCTTGAATATAGTAAGATGTCACTAATTCATTCACAAGTAAAATGAATATTTCTGTCTGAGGGATGTATTTGTATTTTCACTCCATTAACTTGGTGCAAACTGATGTTTTCAGATTGTGATTGAAGAAGAAAAGAAATTCTTGAAGTTACTTGAGCTTCTTGGCCATTATCAAGAATCAGGATCTGTCATTATATTTGTGGATAAGCAGGAACATGCCGATGGTCTTCTGAAGGATTTGATGAGAGCATCTTATCCTTGCATGTCTCTTCACGGAGGTAATATTTAATTTCATTCACACAGAAAATATCCGTTAAGTATTTCATGTGTCAAGTACTGTACAGTTTTCTGAATGATGGTATTTACTTTTACTTTATAATTTAGGACTAAATTTTATCCTTTGTTTTAGTTTTTACTCATAATAACTCTGGGGGAAGGAGTAAGCGTTATTAATTCATCTTAGAGATAAAGAATATTAGACAGACATAGATTAGTTTGGTCAAATTCCATTGCCATTAATTAGCTAAGAAAGAACTGAACTTAAACATTTCAGACTCATGTTATACTCTTCCATTGCATGCTACCTAGGACTTTTCATGATTCACCTTGTAGTTTTCTTTTTCTTTTTTTTTTTTTTTTCAAATAATTATTTATTTTTCATTTATTCATTCATTTATTTTTAATTTGATCAGAGAGAGACAGAGGGTGAGAGAGATAGAGGAAGTGAGAAAGCAAGCCACCAAATTCAGGACTTGAACCTCAGTCGGCCATGTGGGAGTGTCCAGCGCCTTAACCACCGTGCCACCTGCTGGTCCCCTACCTTGTAGTTTTCATTGAAACTTTAGCATTATAATTTCTGTGTAGCATTGTCTTGTTATGTATATTTGGGGCTAGAATACAAACTGTATGGAACACAGATGTTTTGAATTACCCTCAGTAACCAGGTGTTCAGGCTTTTTTTAATCTTTGTAATGAATCACCCCAAAATTTAGTGGACAACAGAGCTAGCTAGCTGCATAGCCTCATAGTAAAGGAAGCCATAGCTCATATGGTCAGCCATGGTTTAAATCCCAGCCATGGCAGCTTGAAACACCTGCTAGGTTCATGTGCAGGTGTGCCCAAAATTCCAGCAGAAAGGAGAAATGGAGGAGAAGGGACTGTGGGGTGACCATGTCTTCTTTCTCTGGTAAGTGCATGCATTGTGGTAATTAAAAACAAAACAAAATTTGAGGCAACCAGTAGTGTGCTGGTTAAGGTGACAGGATTCTGCATGGCCAACTGTGCAATCTGAGTTCTGGACCTGGTGTCTTGTAAAACATGCCAGGCATGTGAGCGTGCATGCCCAAAATCCCTAGAGGAAAACGGAGAAGAAGGGATTGGAGTGTGGTTGTCCACTCCCTGCCCCACAAGGTGATTTCTCACTTTCATTTTCACTGTCTTTGTCTGTTTCTTTAGTGAGTGCACGAACATCCTATGACAAAAACCTTTAAAAAAAAAAAAAAGAAAGAAAGAAAAGAAAAATGTATTGGCCATGTTTGCGCGCACATATGCACATAAAATTTCCAACGGAGGGAGAAAGAGAAGAGAAGGGATTGCTAGACGACTATCCACCCTGTGGGGGAAATGTCGTCTTACTTTCCCTCTCTGTCTCTCTTTGGTGAGTGCACATGCCCTCTAGAAAAATTAAACAACACAAAATCCCTCACTCCAAACTAAAGAGTTTTGGTTTGATTACAAACCTTGTCATTAAGCTCTCTTAATGTAAAAGTAAATAAGGGCCTAGTTGATTTGTAAGTGTATAAATATAGAAGATATTTAAGACTTTTTAAGTATAAAAATGTGTAGCCTTGAAATTTGTTTTTTAATATTTAATTTGATTTGTTATTATTTTTCTAATCTAGTAGGGCATGTGTGCTTACCAGAGAGGGAAAAAAAAAAAAGCCACTAGGTCCAGAACTTGAACTGTGATTGGCTACGTGAGTGTCCAGTACCCTAACCAAATGCCACCTGCCAGCCCTGAACCTTGAAATTCTTAAATCTGTACATGTAGTTAATACAATTTTATAGGTGATACGGAAGTATACTGGCATTGACATGTCTGAAATGCGTGTATGTGTGTGTGTATATATACATATATATATATGTGTGTGTATCCTAAAGTCATGTCTATCAGATTACCTTCCTTTAAGCCCTAATGGTTATCTTTCCTTTAAAATGCATATCTTTTCCTTAAGTTGTCATCCTGCAAGATATTCTGGAGAAAAACTTACGAATTAAACACTTAACAAATTCTTCTTGATGTCTATTATAGTGTAGCAAGTTATCATCTAACCTATAATGGTCTATCAGTAGAGTAAGGCTTAGTTTCTTGTTCTCTTCAGACATAGCTGACTACAACTCAGAAAGCAACAGCTGGCTACAGCTTCTCCACTTCTTTATTAACGACTGTAATTGATCCAGGTCATTCCTTGATATATACACTTTGACTAGTTTTAGCCTTCAAAGAAGCTCTCCTTTCTCCTGAATCCGCTTCATCAATTTTGCTTTTTCTTCATCTAATGCTTGTTAAGGATAACTCTCCTTCAAAAAATTAGTTTGGAGAGCATTTGTATCAAGTGATTTTGATTCACATGTACTGATATTCTTGAAGGCATTTTTCAAATGTGCATTTTCTTCAAATTCACTGGGACCAGCAGTTAGCGCAATGGTTATGTCACTGGACTCCCATGTAGTGACTTTGGTTAGCGTCCCGGACCCGGTGGCTTAAACTTACACCGGGCGCATGTGCATGAGTGCCCAAGATCCCAAGAGGAGAATGGAGGAGAAGGATTGCGGCGTGGCCATACCCCTGGGGGGTGATTTATCGCTTTCTGTCTCTCTGTCTGTCTCTGTCTGTCTGGTGAACGCACGCACCCTATGACGAAAACCTCTCCAAAAATAAATTCACTGTCTGTGTTTAAAACTTGCTTGAAATTCCAAACAGTTTCCTTTCATTGAAGAAGGAAGTTTCTCTGAAAAGGTCTGACCCCTTTCTTCAGTCTCTACTTTAAGATGCTTTACCACACTGCAGTGGGAACTAAATCAAGACCTTGTTTTCCTTAATTTTTCTCTAAGTATGGCACTCATGGGTTGTTTTCATGAACTATTTATATGGGGTGAGGGTGGATTCACACAGGCCGGTGGAGTGCCAGGTGAAATCACAGTGGGTCTGAAGGACTTTCCATCTTGAAAATGAAATGTTAGTTTACCTCTCCCTCCGCCATGCCCAAAGGTCATTGTTATTTTTTAATTTGCTACAGGATATGCTTGATCACTGGGCAGGGGGAATGTAGGGGGCAGAGAAAGAGAGAATCTCCCCAGGACGAATGGCCATGTTGCATTCTCCATTCTTGTCTTAGGATTTTGGGACACATAAGTGCAGGTTCCTGACATGTTTTTCCAGTTGCTGAGTCTGGGATTTGAACCAGTGAGCCATGCGGGATCCAGCTGCCTTAACCACCATGTCACTGTCTGGCCCTATAGTGTCATCTTGAGAGTCTTAGCTTAGTTTTTAAGATTCCTCATGGGAACAAAAAGGCTTTGTAATTTCAGTCATCACTTCCAGTCAAGACAACTTCCAGGGAACCAGCAGTTAGCTTAATGGCTACGTCGCTGGATTCCCATGTAGTCGACTGCAGTTCATGTCCCGGACCCGGTGGCTTAGAACTCACACCGGGCGCGTGTGCATGCGTGCCCAAGATCCCGAGAGGAGAATGGAGGAGAAGGGATTGCGGCATGACCATCCCCCCTGGGGGGTGATTTCTCGCTTTCTGTCTCTGTCTCTCTCTGTCTGTCTGGTGAGTGCACGCGCCCTATATCGAAAACCTCTCCAAAAAAAAAAAAAAAAAAAAAAGACAACTTCCAGAGAAAAAAGACTTTTCCAAATGCTTTTGCAAATGTCTTGTCTTTCCCATTTTTTTTTTTTTATTACTAAGGTTTTTAAATCCAGGTTATCTGAGAAATTGTGTAGCCCATTCAGCAGTTAGCGTAATGGCTATGTCGCTGGACTCCCACATAGTCGACCGCGGTTCGAGTCCCGGACCTGGTGGCTTAAACTCATGCCGGGCGCGTGTGCGTGCGTGCCCAAGATCCCGAGAGGAGAATGGAGGAGAAGGGATTGCGGCGTGGCCATCCCCCCTGGGGGGGGATTTCCTGCTTTCTATCTCTCTGTCTGTCTCTGTCTGGCGAGCGCACGCACCCTATAGCAAAAACCTCTCAAAAAAAAAAAAAAGAAAGAAAGAAAGAAATTGTTTAGTGAACACCCATATGTACAATACCAGATTCTACAGTTAACGTTTTGTTATATTTGGTTTTCACATATTCAGCTATTTGATCTTTTCCCCACTCACCAATCTTTCTTTAGTATTTTAATGCAGGTCAGCACATTTCACTTCAATGTCTATCATTAACATTAGTCTTAAGTAAGTTTTAAATGAAAAAAAATAGTATAGATAGACTGCAGGTAAAATGTAAATCTTAAGCATAATATCTGATGAGATTTTTTAAATTATATATAAGCTGTGAAACTCAAACCTATATTAAGATATAACAGTGAGACCAGTGGATGGCGTATGGTTACGTCCCTGGACTCCCGCATGGCCAACTGCTGTTCATATTCCTGACCAGGCGGCTTCAGATTCACTTCAGGTGCGTGTGCATACGTACCCAAGATCCTGAGAGGAGAATGGAGGAGAAGAGATTGCAGTGTGGTCATGCCCCCTAGGCAGGTGATTTCTTGCTTTCTGTCTCTCTGACAAGGGCACTCACCCTATAGCACAAATCTCTTAAAAAATCGCAAAGGACTGTCGTCACCCCCACCCCCCGCCCCCAGCCTTGTAGTTAGGGAGCCAGATTTAAAATGTCCAACTGCAGTTCAAATCCCAGCCCTGGTGACTTGAAAAGTGTGCTTGGCACTTGTGTTTCCAAAATCCTGACAGGAAGAAGTAGAGGAAAAGAGATTGCAGTGTGATCATGTCCTGTGGGCTATGCTTTCTTCCTTTCCTTTAATTTTTTTTTAATAATTATTTAACTTTATTTATTCATTTATTTTGATTTGAGCAGAGAGGGAGAGAGAGAGACAGAGAGGGGACAGGGAAGCGAGAAGGCAAGCTGCAGGTCCTGTACTCGAACCACAGTTGGCCATGTGGGAGTCCGGTGCCCTTAACCACCTGCTGGCCCCAGGGTATGCTTTCTATCTTGTTCTCTTTCTCTGGCAAGTGCAAGCATCCTCTGGCAATTTAAAAAAAGTAAAATATGGAGCCAGCTGGTGGTGTGGTGGTTGGGGTGCTGGACTTCTGCATGGTTGACCGCAGTTCAAGTCCTAGACTTGTCAGCTTGCTTTCTCACTGCCCCCGCCTTCTCTCTTTCTCCCTCATGAGCACATGTGCCCTATAGCAAATTTAAAAAGGGCACTCCTAACAAAGGCAACTAGTTTTGCCATTTTCATCCACCTTACAGTATTTCAGGACGGCCAGCTTAACCTTCTTTCTCTTATGCTGCTGCTTCTTGGGAGTGGTATACGTCTTCTCTCTTGTCTTAGCACCACCACGAAGTCTCAACACGAGATGAAGCATGGATTCCTTTTGGATGTTGTAGACAGAGTACGCCGGTCAGGAGGAGTTCCTTCCTTATCCTGGATTTTGGCTTTCACATTTTCTGATATATCCAGTGGTTAAGCCTCAAGGGTGATGGTCTTCCCTGTAAGCGTTTTTACAAAAATCTGCTTCTTGATGGCAGTCCCACCGCAGATGGCGGGTTGGAAAGGAAGTTTTCCTATTTTTCTTTAATGTTTAAACATTTCTTTATCTGGAACCAGCAGATTCATCTTATAATTGATTAGGAATTCCAATAAGATCTTTTATTTAGACAACATGCTAGGGACAACATCTTCAAATAAACCAAATGTAACAGCTTTGTAGTGAGCTGTTTTAAGTACTTATTGTATTATACTCAAAGTTTTGCTATCACTGCTATTTTTCAACATTTAACATGAACTTACATTCATAGCATGATAGATTTATGATTGTGAAATGCAATGCCAGAACTGAAATGATGATAAAAAGAGTTGATCAAAAATGGGAATGAATACAAAAACGTAGTTTTGTTTATGTAAAATTTTGATCTTATTGAATATAAAATTTAAAAAAGCAAACAATGATAAAGGTAAAATATCATTGATTTATGCTTTTTTTTTTTTTAGGAGATTTTTGCTGTAGGGGTCGTTAGGTGGCATGGTATTTAATGGTGCTGGGATCCCACTTATCTAGCCATGGTTTGAATCCCAGACCTGGTAGCTTGCTCTATCACTTTCTCTTTCACTCTCTCTGTCCCTCTCTGGTCAAATTTAAATAAATAAATAAATAAATAAATAAATAAATAAATAAATAAATGCAAATTCAATGAAATATTAAAAGAAAAAAAGATTTTTGCCATATAGTATGTGTGCTTATTGGAGAGACAGAAACAGAGAGACAAAAAGCAAGAAATCAACCCCAGGGGGATGGCCATGCCACAGTCTTTTCTCCATTCTCCTCTTGGCATTTTGGACATGCACGTAAATGCGCCTGGTGTGAGTTTAAAGCTATCGGGTCCAGGACTCAAACTGCAGCGAGCCATGTAGGAATCCAGCAACATAACCATTTTGCCATATGCTGGTCTCAAATTTTTCTTTTCTGTTTTGAGAAATTTTTTGCTATAGGGTGTGTGCGCTCGCCAGAAAGACACAGAGAGATGGAGAGACAGAAAGCGAGAAATCATGCCTCCAGGAGGGATGGCCACGCCACAATCCTTTCTCCTCCGTTCTCTCGGGATCTTAGGCACACACGCACACACGCCTGAGTCTGAGACTTGAACTGCTGTCAACTACATGGGAGTCCAGTGACATGGCCATTATGCCAACTGTTGGTCCCGAATTTTTCATTTTTAACAAGCTCCAAGGTGGTGCTGCTTCTGGTCCTTAGATAAAACTGAGTAGCAAGACTCTCAGTAATTGACAAGAAAAGGAGAATGATCTGAATCCTGTCAGCATCGGTTGGATGTTCCTACTTTTCTGCCTTTTTTCCCCAAAACAGGTACAGGTTAGTGATTCTGAGATTGAACCTTTGCAGTTGTAAAAGCCTTATATTCTAGAAGGTCAACAGAACAAGGGTAGATTGGGGAAATTTATAAATGAAATAAAAGCAGTAACCTTTAATCTTGCTGTTAAATTTTCTTAAAATTTTTTCCCTATGTTGTAGGAGTTAGAAGTGTTGATTTGTTCTTTACTCCAAGTTTTGATTCTTTATCAAAGGGAATAAAAAATTTAATTGAATGTGTTGTCTTACATCTCTTCTCTGATTTAATTGCAGGCATTGATCAGTATGACAGAGACAGCATCATAAATGACTTTAAGAACGGGACGTGCAAGCTTCTTGTGGCCACTTCTGTAGCTGCCCGAGGTCTAGATGTGAAGCATCTGATTCTTGTAGTAAATTACAGCTGCCCCAACCATTATGAGGATTATGTGCACAGGGCTGGACGGACGGGACGAGCAGGCAACAAAGTAAAGAGAACTTTTTTTAGAAGATTTCTAATGTATTAAAATATAAGCAGTCCATTAGCATTGTAAGGACTAGAGACTAGGAGTTATGGGGACATTTAAAATTAATTACTGAAAATAATATGGTTAATGATTGATTTTTTTTAAAGAATTATTTTATTACACTTTATTTTTTATTTATTTATCTCAATGTGACCAGAGAGGGACAGAGAGAGAGAAGGGTGGGAGTGAGAAAGCAAGTGGCCAGGTCCTGGACCCGAACCATGGTCGGCCATGTGAGAGTCCAGTGCCCTTAACCACCACGCTACTTGCTGGCCCCAATGATTGATGTTGATCATTTATGTACAAACACAGTTATGTGTTGCTCATTGACCAGGGTAGGTACTGAGAAACGTGTTGTCAGGCAGTTTTGTGTATGAAGATCGTGGAGTATACTTACACAAACCTCGGTGGTAGTGCCTGTGGCACACCTAGGCTGTATGGGATAGCACGTTGCTTCTAGGCTATAACCCTGTACCACATTGCTGTGCTGAGTACTATAGGCATTTCTAACAGTAGTGAGTGTTCGTTTACCTAAGCACAGAAAAGATACAGTAGAGATGCAGTGTGAAAGGTAAAAACTGGCCTGGGCTGGTGGTGCAGTTGGTAGCAAGCTTACCCGCATTGTTGGAAGCCACATGACCTACCTACCGTGGGTTTGGATCCCCTAGTTGGCTTGAAAACATACTGGGTGTGTTTACTTCTCCAAGATCTTGACAATCTGGAGTGCCAGGGATGGGCGATCATGGTGTGATGATACCCTCTTGAGGTGCTGCTCTTTCTATTGTGCATGTGCATGCCCTCCATCATGATTAAAAAGTAAACTTTAAAAAGTTTAAAAAATGGTATACATTAATGGGACGCCCACTGTGAATGGAGCTTGCAGACTAGAAAGAAGTTAGTTGCTTGGGGTGAGTCACTGAGTGAGTGAACGTGAAGGCCTAAGATACTACTGTAACACTGATATAGACTTTAGGCTACACTAAATTTATAAAAACACTTTTTTTCTTTGATAAAAAATTAACCTTAGCTTACTGTTCCTTTTTTATCTTATAAATTGGTTCAGTTTTTTAAACTTTTTGACTCTTGTGATAACACTTAGCCTTATACACACACATTGCAAGACTGAAAAAATACAAGTCTCTGTGTTAATAATCCCATAAAAGCGTAAATATACTTTTCTTAGCAGACTGTGGATCCAATGTGGTAACTATTTAGATATTCCTTATACAAAATCTCAGTGACTTAAAATATACATTTCCCTGTTGGGGCAGTATTTTGGGAAGAAGGCAATCTGTGTGTGGTCGGTAAATCTTCTGTTTTTGGCTCCAGTCTTTATCTTGCCTGAATCAGAAAGGCTGCTGGGGGGGGCACGTGGAACCTTGGATTTTAGAGTGTTTCAGGGAAGTGATATAGCTAATGTCATTTGTTCAAAGCAGTTTCAAAAATAAATACATAAAGGGGCTAGCAGGTGGCATAGTCTTTCAGGATGCTGAACTCCCACATGACCGACTGTAGTTCAAGTTCCAGACCTGGCAGCTTGCTTTCTCAACTTTTCCTCTCTCTCACTGTCTCTCCGCTGGTCAAATTAAAAAAAGAAAAAAAAGTTAAATAAAATAATATATTTTTTAAAAAAGTAAATACATAAAAACATATATAATTATATGTGTATATTATCAAACATATTTCATATATATACACATACGTTTTTGTATCTTTTATAGAATTAAAGAAGTAGATAAGCGGGACCAGCAGTTGGCCTAATGGCCATGTCACTGGACTCCCATGTAGTTGACTGTGGTTCGAGTCCTGGACCCAGTGGCTTAAACTCACACTCAGCACATGTGCGTGCGTGTGTGCCCAAGAATCCCAAGAGGAGATGGAGGAGAAGGGATTGCGACGTGGCCATCCCCTCTGAGGGGTGATTTCTCACTTTTTGTCTCTCTGTCTGTCTCTGTCTTTCTGATGAGCGCACATACCCTATAGCAAAAACCTCTCCAAAAAAAAAAAAGTAGTAGATAAGCTACAGTTTAGGAAGTTAATATGGGTGAGAGTGGTACAAACAGGTAGCATAGGAAATAGATGCAAGCAGAAAAAGAAGAAAAATAAAATACCATATATGAGAAAGTTAGTGTGTGGGACCGGCAGGGGGCTTAGTGGTTAAGGGTGCTGGACTCCCACATGGCCAACCACAGTTTGAGTCCTGGACCTTGTGGCTTTCCTTCTTCTCTCTTTCTCTCTCTCACTCTGTTCCTCTTTTTGTTACAATAAATAAATAAATAAGTAAAGTAAAATAAAATAATTCTTTTTTTAAAAAATGAAAGTTAGGATGTAATGATAATTGTCCATTTGTGTGAAAATGCATAGATTTCTTCTTAGGCCTAACAAAATTAGAAATTTTCTTCTTTTGCCTATCTTATTTAAAAATATTAAACCTAGATGTTTTACCTGTTAAAGAATTTAGTGGAATTATTTTTTGGCCTTTAAAATTCTTTAGTGATGGTGTCAGTCTTAAGGATTCATTAGCTTTTCATAATATTAAGTTACCAGTGATCTAAGTAGGTTTCATCTTGTTAGTATCTAATAATTCCTCATTTTTATCATCCATTAGGGTTATGCCTATACTTTTATCACAGAAGATCAAGCTCGCTATGCTGGTGACATAATTAAAGCTCTTGAATTGTCAGGAACTGCAGTACCTCCTGATCTGGAGAAACTTTGGAGTGATTTCAAAGATCAACAGAAAGCTGTGAGTTTTTTAACATCTGATATTTTTATCTTTTTATGAAAGGGGAGAAAAAGTGAAAAAAATTCTGGCTTGAATTTACTGTTTTGTAACATGTATACATGCTATCCGAAGTGTTTTGACACTTTACATTGACATACCCTATCTTTAAAAATATTTAATTGCTATAAATTTCTAATTAATAATGTTTTTACTGTGATATTAACATTTTTGTTTTTTCTTGAAAGGAGGGGAAAATAATTAAAAAGAGTAGTGGGTTCTCTGGTAAGGGATTCAAGTTTGATGAAACAGAGCAAGCTCTGGCTAATGAGAGGAAGAAGTTACAAAAAGCAGCTCTTGGTCTGCAAGATTCTGATGATGAGGATGCTGCAGTTGATGTAAGTATTACCGATTTAAGCCTCATTCCAGCTATTCGAAGCAGTTATTCCTTTTATACTGGGCTTTGCCTGTGCATTTTTAAAAAGATAATTATTTTATTTAACTTTATTATTATTATTTTCCAACTGGACCAAAGACACAGATAGACGGAGAGAGGGAAAGTAAGAAAGCAAGCCACCAGGCCCATGACTTGAACCATGGTCAGCCATGTGTGAGTCCAGTGCCTTTAACCACCATACCACCTTGACTGTGCATTTTGAGATAAGTCATTTAACCTGCGGAGATTTAATTTGTAACTTTCTTGGCATGCACCCCTCCCAGTGTGTGTATTTGTTCACAAACATTTATATTTGTATTTTCATAAAAATGTGGTTATACTGCTTTATAGGCTTTACAACAGCATGTAGAAATCTTTACATTTTATCTTTATTCTTGATAGCTTTATTATATGTGTGCTTCATAATTGAATGAATCAAACAAACCTGGCACAGTGTATGGCACTTAGTAGCAAACAATAAATGTGGACTATTACATTAATATGTTCTGTAATTTTCAAATTTAAAAAGATACATAGTCGGGTCCAGCAGTTAGCGCAATGGCTATGTTGCTGGACTCCCACGTAGTCAACCACGGTTCGCGTCCCGGGCCCGGTGGCTTAAAACTTACGCCGGGTGCGTGTGCGTGCGTGCCCAAGATCCCAAGAGGAGAATGGAGGAGAAGGGATTGCGGCGTGGCCATCCCCCCTGGGGGGTGATTTCTCGCTTTCTGTCTCTATGTCTCTCTCTGTCTGGCGAGCACACGTGCCCTATAGCAAAAAACCTCTCCAAAAAACAAACAAACAAACATTTAGCTGAGAAAAATTGTTTTAAATTAAACAACATGTATGTAATGAAAATCTAAACACATGCATAAAATCAAGAGTGGAGAATGTATACAATGCCAGTTGATATGGCTAACTACTTTTTACTTTAGTCAACTAAGTATTATTCTAATTTTTCACAAAAATCACATTACTTCAACCACCAAAGAAGGTATTAACATATTTGATCAAAAGAGTTTACAAAATTCTGAAAATGACAGGAGTTTACAAAATTCTGAAAATGACAGGATTTTTTTCCCCACGAGGTGGTTTTAAAACATGGCAATTGTGGAATGGACTCAGTGACTTGGTTCTAACAGAAGAAACTGAAAGTGACTACAGAAACTTGTCATTAAAAAACACTAAGGCGGGGGAACCAGCAGTTAGCGTAATGGCTATGTCACTGGACTCCCACGTAGTCGACCACGGTTCGTGTCCCGGACCCGGTGGCTTAAAACTCACGCTGGGCGCGTGTGCGTGCGTGCCCAAGATCCCGAGAGGAGAATGGAGGAGAAGGGATTGCGGTGTGACCATCCCCCCTGGGGGGTCATTTCTCGCTTTCTGTCTCTATGTCTCTCTCTGTCTGTCTGGCGAGCGCACGCGCCCTACAGTGAAAAATCTCTCAAAAAAAAAAAAAAAAAAAACACTAAGGCGGGACCAGCAGTTAGTGTAATGGTTAGCGGTCGACTACGTGTGAGTCCAGCGACATAGCCATTACGCTAACTGCTGGTTTTCAGCTAAATGTTGAGTTTAAAACTAAAATGAACTAAAATCCCTTATTAGATAATGAGTTATTATTATTATTCAACTTTCTTTCTTCCTCCCTCCCTCGTTCCCTCCCTTTCCCGCCCACCTGCCTTCTTTCTTTCTTTCTTTCTTTCATTCATTCATTCATTCATTCACTCACTTGGCCAGAGAAGGACAGAGAGAGAGAGAAAGAGAGAGAGAAAATGAGAAAGCAAGCTGCTAGATCTGGGACTTGAGCTGTGGATGACCATGTAGGAATCCAGTGCTCCCAGCTGCCATGCCACCTGCCAGCCTCAGTAATGAGTGTTTTGAAAAGAAGCCAAGTTGGCTGTTTCAGTTTCAATAAACGGACTTTCTAAAGTAACCTTACTAATTTTTAAACCCTGAACAAGTTTTTCTCTGCTGTTGAAATTTAAAAGATAGAACCATATTAACCGTATCTGATTTATGAAGGGGTTTACATTTCCTTAGTCAGTGTTGTCATTTTTGGGCAAAAGACGTCTTTTGAAAAAAATGTCCTTGCGTTTTTCTGGTAGGCAGATGTGGTTACCGAAGACTGGCTGTGATTGATCATGCTGTGGCAGTAGGGCTCTTGTGACTCCTGGAGAACTAAAGCTTTCATCATTGTTCTTGCCTTCATGGGGAAAGCAACCTTCATTTCACTCCTTTCTAGATACAAAAGAAGGCAATACTCCTTTTTGATTCTGCTCTCTGATTTTTAAGGCAAATCCAGTTGCATTTTAGGAGTTGGGTTAGGGTTATGAGAGCCTGCCTAAGAAACATGTTGTATTCATGCCATTTCTCCATGGTTATTTTATTTATGTATTTTTGCAATGGGGGGCTTGGGAGATAGGATCCTACTGCCTTTGCCCCCCCTCCCTCTTTTTTTTAGATGTTTTTGCCTTGCAGTGCATGCACATACCAGGGAAAGACAGACATAGTGAGAGGGAAAGTGAAAAATTACACTCTGAGGGATGACCATGCCTCAATCCCTTCTCTATTCTTGTTCTGGGATCTCGGGCATGGACGTAATTTCGCCTGGCATGAATTCCAAGTCACTGGATCTTGGGCTGGAACTGCAGTCGACCATGTGGGAGTCTAGCAATGCAACTGCCACACCACCTGCTAGTCCTTTCAGCCTCTTGAGTAGCCGGAACTATAGGCTTCTTTTTTTAAATTGTTATTTTTAAGTTTGCTATAGGGCATCTGTGCTCACCAGAGAGACAGAGAAAGAGAAGAAAAGTGAGAAAGCAAGCTGACAAGTCTGGGCCTTGAACTATGGTCAGCCATGTGGGAGTCCAGTGCCTTAACCATCACATCAGCTACTAGCCCGTGGAACTCCCATATGGCCCCAGCCTGCTGCATAGTAGCATCAACTAGCATATGCTCCCATGACTGACCCCATGTGACAGTTACTGACTGTTGTAATTTTGGTTGTTCATTGCACTTGAGTTATCATGCTTCTTCCAGCTTTCATCGCAGTATAATTTGGCCGTAAGGCCTGAGCACTGTAGCAACTCAGCTGCATCATATTTCTGCCTTGACACACACACACATGCACTTCCTCATTTATGGAACCAAGAAGGATATTTTGACCTCACACAAATCTGGTGGCTCATGCAGTATTGTTTCTGTTTTCCTTTCTTCCCACCAAAGACAACTGATTTTTGAAATGAAGTGTATTGGTCTTAGCACATAGTTTTTTTTTTTTCTTTAATTGATCATTATGACTGAATTTATATAAATATGCCTATCTCATTCTAGCCTTTGGGTGGAAACATTGCTTATTTCTGTAAATATACCTTAATTGGCATTTCTAATTCAGTTCATACTAATTCTCTTTTGTTTTCTTTGATCTAGATTGATGAGCAGATCGAGAGCATGTTTAATTCAAAGAAGAGAGTAAAGGATATGGCTGCTCCTGGAACGTCTAGTGTTCCTGCTCCAACTGCAGGCAATGCTGAGAAATTAGAAATTGCTAAGAGATTGGCTCTTAGAATCAATGCTCAGAAGAATTTGGGCATCGAGTCTCAGGTATTAAGTAATTTTCCCAAGTCCCAGTCAATACTTTTTATAAGTTCTTCAGATTTGTACTTTTTAGGAAATATGTCCAGCCTGAGTGAACAAATTGTTCTAAATACTAGAGTTTGTGAGAATTTAATATTCTCAATAAAGAATTCCTTGATGATCACATTTTGATGATTTCTTTACTGTGATTAACAGAGGACTTTTTCTTATTCTGGAATGTCTGTTAGGTTAACATTAGATGTTTTATAGAATAGTATTTTGATTGATCTTAGTCTTCTGATTGATCTTACCAAAATCTTAAAGAAATAATTCCCCTTTTTCCTTTCTTTAAAAAAAAAATGTGTGTGTTTATGTGTGTGTGTGTGTGCACACGTGTGCTCGTAAGGATTCAGGAGTGGGGGAAAAGCACCCTTCTCACGGGGGCGTGGTCATACTGCACTCTCTTCTGCATTTCTCCCTTCTGTTGGGATTTTAGGTACCTGCATACATGTGCCCTGTATATTTTTTGAGCTGTCAGAGCTGAGATTTGATGTGCAGTTGGTCACATGGGATGTGGCTTCCAACACACTGCTTAACCACTGCATCATGGGACTGGTTATCTCTTTATTTTCTTGATCTGCTCTTATTGGATGGGTTATTGGGCACACAGACAATTCCCTAAATATACAAAAACGCAGTTATGTGACTCATACTAACTTGCACTGGAAGAGTAGAGAAGTGTGTTTTTAAAATATTTTAACGGCATGTTTTGCAAGTTTTGTTTTTTGTTTTTGTTTTTTTGTTTTGTTTTGTTTTGTTTTTGCTGTCTAGTTTTTAACTAAGTGTAAATTTTCATAGTATTCCCAAAGACTGTTTTGTTTGATGATTTCGTTAACATTTTGAAGATTTTGAGTAAGCTATATAGTTCAGCTTACTGACTCTTGGGTTTTGCCATGGAAGAGGAGGAACTCAGTGATGGTAGTGGTAGAAAGATTCTGGTTCAGAGGAAATTACTAGGAGTTACAAAGTTTGTAAGTTATTCTGGAACTAACGCAGTGTATCCGATCTCTAGAGTTAGCTAATTATCAAGAGAGTATCTATGATCCAGTGGGAGTTTTGTTTTTGTTTTTAAGAGGTTTTTGCTATAGGGCACATGCGCTCGCTAGAATGACAGAGACAGAAAACGAGAAATCACTCCCCACGGGGTATGGCCACGCTGCACCTCTTCTCCATTCTCCTCTCGGGATCTTGGGCACGCATGCACATGCGCCCAGCGTGAGTTTAAGCCACCCAGTCTGGGACTTGAACTGCGGTCGACAACATGGGAGTCCTGCAACATAGCCATTACGCTAACTGCTGGTGCCCCCCTTTTTTTTTTAAAGAGATTTTTTGCTATAGGGTGCATGTGCTCACTGAATAGACAGACAGAAAAGAAGAAATCACCCCCACCCCAGGAGTATGGCCATAACACAATTCCTTTTCTATTCTCCTCTTGGAATCTTGGGCAGACATGCACTTGCGCCTGGCATGAGTTTAAGTTGCAGGTTCTGAGACTCAAACCATGATTGACTGCGGGAGTCCAGTGATGTAACCATGACACTACCTGCTGGTCCTGAAAGTTGTTTTTATTTTTATTTATTTAAATCGTTAGTGGCTTTTCAGAGAATAACTTGTCAGCGTTATCTCTGATCCTATTTCTGTCTGTGTTCGAGATTTGACTGGAGATTTTCTTTAACTACAGGACGTGATGCAACAGGCCACCAATGCAATCCTTAGAGGAGGCACCATTCTGGCTCCCACCGTGTCTGCAAAGACCATTGCAGAGCAGCTTGCCGAAAAGATCAATGCCAAGCTCAATTATGTGCCTTTAGAGAAACAAGAAGAGGAGAGACAGGATGGCGGACAGAACGAATCTTTTAAGAGATATGAAGAAGAATTAGAGATCAATGACTTCCCACAGGTAAGTAACAGGTTTTAAGCTTTTTTCTTTCTTCGGTGAACTAGAAACTCTTGCTTCTTCAGGAGCAAAAATGTCTTCCTTAAAATCCATGAACATTTTAATAAATACTTCTTTTTCCTCAGTAGCGGACACAATAATAGGAATTTTATTTTTATGAATATATTCAAGTACTTCAGTATCTAAATGAATTTATGTGTTCACTATGGTTGTAATATGAACTGTAATATATCAGTAAAGCTCCTCTTTGTCAACATACTCCTCCATTTTTTTTCCCTGTTAGTAAGTGGTATTTTTTTCCTCCATCCTTTCTTTTTTAGACTGCTAGGTGGAAAGTTACCTCTAAGGAGGCTCTGCAGAGAATTAGTGAATATTCTGAAGCCGCAATTACCATCAGAGGAACATACTTCCCTCCTGGCAAAGAACCCAAGGAAGGAGAACGGAAAATATACTTGGCAATTGAAAGTATGTATACTTGGTGCTGTTTTAGGTTTGGCTTGGATCAAGGTTGACATAGATGTAGTAGACACAGGACACGAAGGCAATTCTGGAACATTAATAGGAAAAAACAGTTTCATGTATCATTAGGTCTTTATTTAGAAGTTCAGTACAAGGACCAGCAGATGGTGTAATGGTTACATTGCTGAACTCCCACATAGTCAACTGTGGTTTGAGTCCTGGGCCCGGTGGCTTCAAAATCATGCCAGGTGCGTGTGCATACGTGCCCCAAATCCCGAAGGAGAATAGAGGAGAAGGGATCACAGCATGGCCACCCGCCCTGGGTGATTTCTCACTTTTTGTCCTGTCTGTCTGGCGAGCACATGTACCCTATAGCAAAAATCTCTCTTTAAAAAAAAAGAGTTCAGTACATATAGAGGTGAATCATCTCTGTAGGACCCTTTCAGTTTGACAGTTCAATCACATTTGAAAAGTCATTTAAAAGCTTAAATTTTACATGAAGTCTTAGTTATGCTTCTAGTAAGTAGAATATTCTGATCATAGTTTTGGCTAAAAAGTAAATTATCAGGCCAGCAAGTGGTGTGAAGGTTAAGGCATCTAGATTCCACATGGCCAACTGTGTGGTTTGAATCCTGGACTCAGTGGCTTGAGAAAAATGCTGGGGGCATGTGTATACCTGCCCAAAATCCCTAGTGGAGAAGGGATTGTGGCATGACCATCCCCCCTAGGGAGTGGTTTTTCAAGTTCTCTCGCTCTTTCTCGGGCATGTGCCAGTTTGCAAGCCCTACAGCAAACAGAGAGGGAAAGAAAATATACTAGCAATATTAGTCCATGTAATGTTTAAACAAGTTTTGTTTCTGAAATTATGGCTGTGAAAGTTCATTTATACTTTTAACAAAAAAAGAGGAGACAATACCATAACCTAAAGGAAAAAAGTAATGCATTATTTAAGAGCTGTCAGTGATTTTCAACTCTGGAATTTCTATTTGATTTTTTTATTTCTGTCTCATTATTGCTATGTTCTCTAGTTAGTATTTTCCTGATTTCCTTTAGTTCTGTGTCTATGGTTTCCTTTAGTATATTTATTTATTGTTTGAAAAACTATTTATTTGATTTTATTTAGTCATTCATTTATTTTAATTTGGCCAGAGAAAGAAAGTGGGAAAAGCAAGCCACCAGGACCGTGACTCGAACCATGTTTGGCCATATGGGAGTGTCTAGCGCCTTAACCACCACGCCACCCACTGGTCTCCTCTTTAGTATATTATAACAGTTGTTAAAGACTGTCTATTAAGTCCGGTGTTTGAGTTTCCTTAGGGAAAATGTCTGTTAACCTTTTCTCCTGTGAATCGGTCACTCTTTTGTTAAAATGTGGCCATTTTTTAATAAGTTTATAAGATGGTAACTGGAAATTGGATTCTCCCTGCTCCTTATTGTTTGTTGCTGCTTATAGTTTATTGACTTTTCTGAGCTACACAGCAAGTAGTCTGTATTCTTTGTCATATATAGCTAGTGATTTCCTTAAGTGCCTAGGGAAGGAAAAAAAAATCTTAGTCTTTGCAAGTGTGTTCTTGTGTATTCAGATAGGCAGTCCACTCTCATTCGGCAGCTTCTGTAAGCTTTCTGCTTGCTCAGTCTTGAATATCAGTTAAGAGGTTAGAACTTAGCGCCTTCGTGAGTCTTTTTCTAAGCATATGCCCAGCCCTGGCCATGCACATGGACTTCTAAATTCCCATGAATATATGGAGTTTTGCAAAGCCCTTATTCTCTAAACTATTTTATCTCCCAGCTTTTTCTCCCAAGCTTTTTGTTTGTCTTTTGCCTCAGATGTTTTTCCTTGTCTCAGGGGCTAAGTGACTAATGTGTTTGCATTTTGACATATCCCTCCCCCTAAGCTTTGGGAGAGTTCTAAGGTGAAATAAAGGCAAACCTTTGACCTGCTTTTCAGGGAGCCACCAGACAGGTCAAAACAAACAACCACATTTCTTTGAAAATAGAGTTCTTTCTGGTACAGAGAATGCAGGCTGTTGTTTTCAAAGCTTTGGGTGGGGAATGGATGGTGGGTGGGAGGGCGATGGGGTCAGGTTAAAACACTGAAAATGTTTGTTACCAACGTTCAGCTTTGTGTGGTGGTTTTGTCTTGTTTTATTTTGGCGTTTTTATTTATCTCTTATTTTTTAAGTGTTTCCCTTTTAAACTTTTGATTGGTTTCTGGAGTTTATATAAAGTTGATGTGGCCAGCTCCATATAGTGCCTAAGGAAACCAAATCCCACATGGTCAACGAGGATTTGAATTTTGGCCCCACGAGCTTGACAAAATATGCCAGGGGCCTGTGTCTGCATGCCCCAAATAAGGACATGGTCCTGCATGACCAACTGCAGTTTGAGTCTTAGACCTGACAGCTTGCTTTCTCGCTTTCTCTCTCTCTCTCTTTCTCACTCTATCACCGTGTTACTATCTGGTCAAATTAAAATAAATAAAGTTAAATAAAAGAATAATTTTTTTTTAAAGTTGGATTTTGACAAGTTTTGTAAATTATTTCCTACTTTTGTGGAGGAACAGTGTTTTGGAGTTCCTTAGCCTGTCGTTTTTCATTGACTTGCTAAGACTTTCTGAGTTAATAATGACTAATTGTGGCAGTTTCATGAAACTCAAATGCAGTCCTTACGTTTTCCATGTATTTACCGCTCTACTGTTGCTGTACAATGAATTTCATATGTATTTTTCTTAAGAATTATTTTACTTAATTTTATTTATTTATTATTTTTTGGAGAGGTTTTTGCTACAGGGCACATGCACTCACCAGGAAGACAGAGAAACAGAGAGACAGAAAGTGAGAAATCAACCCCCCCCAGGGGATGGCCATGCTGCAACCCCTTCTCCTCCATTCTTCTCTCGGGATCTTGAGCACGTACTCAGGCACACGTGCCCAGCATGAGATTAAGCCACTGGGTCTGGGACTCGAACTGTGGTCAACTACATGGGAGTCCATCGACACAGCCATTACGCCAACTGCTGGTCCTTTAATTTTATTCATTATATTATTGTTATTATTTTTAATTTGACCAGAGAGAGACAGAAAGTGAGAAAACAAGCAGCCAGGTTCAGGACTCGAACTGTGGTCAGCCATGTGGGAGTCCAGCACCCTTAACCACTACTCCATCTAGTCGGCCCCTGCATATATATATTTTTTAAGTGGTAAGCAAAGGATGTGGCTCCAGAACTACGTAAGTTTGCATTCTTTTGTTAATGTTTAAATCTGTGAGAAACTGACTCACATCTACTTCATGCCAGGTTTTTTGTGGGGATTTTTGTTTTTATTTTTAATTTTGCAAGAGAGCATGTGTGTTTGCCAGAGAAAGAAAGTGAGAAAGCACCTCCCCGCCACCCCCATGCCATGGGGAACGGTCACATTACAATCCTTTTTTCTTCATTTCTCTCTTCTTTTGGACTTTGGACTTGCACACACATGTGTCTGGTGTGTTCAAGTCTCCAAGTCCTATACTTGAACTGCATAGTTGACCACTTGTGATCTAGCTGCCCTGACACCCAGTCCATGGGTTGGCCCCTAGGCGGGTTTTAAACTCATCCTTTCGTGTGTCCTGAAAGACTTAGTCTGCCAGTGACTTGGTGTGTTTCTAAATCATGTGACATGTTTCCTTATTACATATTAAAATGGGGGTTGTTGGCACCTGAGTCTTCAAGCAGAAAGAACTAAACTGGCATGTTTCTGCACTCAGAACTGGAGAGGGCTTTGCCTATGTGTTCATCAGGCTGTATGGGGTGGAGATAGAGCAAGAATTGGAAAAAATCTGGTGTTAAAAGTTTTGGCATACAAGGAGTCATTTTTTCCCCTCTGTTTGGATGTTATAGGTGTAATTTAAGCAAAACCAATCTTTTAAAAGCCTGCCTTATAAAGAGACAAATCAGATATGTGATTGCTTTGGAAAAAGAAGCTTTTTGAAATTTATTAATTTAAAGGTAGCCATGCTTATCTGATACAGTAAAATTGCTACATCAAAGCTTGATTTGTGTGTAACTATCAGAACACATGTCCTATACTACCAAGTGACCTGAAATGAGACAGTCACTGTACACGGTCACAGCTTTTATTTACTTTTTCTTCCATCTAGAATGGCTCTGATCACTTCTTCACTGTGAACTTGTACTGAGGAAATAAAATCTAAACAAGTTTCCTTTTCTCTATAAAAGGGTAACTTATAGAGAACAAGTCTGTTTTGCTTTTTTTTTTTTTTTTTTTTTTTTTTCTATTTGTGCTTGTC
>NW_006204205.1:1308435-1336846 GCF_000334495.1 Tupaia belangeri chinensis | reverse complement strand
TTTTTTTTTTTTTTTTTTTTTTATCATAGGGAGCATGGGATTTGGGTGTGCTGCAGTTCATTCTCCTCTTAGGATTTTGGGTGCATGCACACATGACATGATTTTCAAGCTGTCGGGCCCAGGACTCAAACTGTGGTTGACTGTGCAGGAATCTAGCATTTTAACCACTGCTCCACCTGCTGGCCTCAAGAACAGATCTAAAATGTATTCTAGAAACATAATGATGCTAAGAGATGGGGACTGGTAATTAAAAGGATCTAAAGCTTTAAGAATATTTTAGAGATAATTAGATTTTTAAAAATAATTACGTATTTAATTTCATTTATTATTGTTATTTTCACTATAGGGCATGTGAGCTCACCAGAGAGAGAGGGAAAGTGAGAAAGCAAGCCACCAGGTCCAGGACTCAAGCAGTAGTTGACCATGTGGGAGATCAGCACCTCAACCACCATGTCATCTGCTAGCCCATAATCAGTGTGGGTTTTTTTTTTTTTTTTTTTAAAGAGATATTTTCTATAGGGTATGTGTCCTTGCCAGAAAAGAGAGAGACAGCAAGAAATCACCCTCTAGGGGGGAGGGATGGCTACGCCGCCATCCTTTCTTTTCCATTCTCCTGTACCCAGTGTGAGTTTCAAACTACAGGTCCAGGTCTCAAACTGTGTTCTGCCACATGGGAATCCAGTGCCTTAACCACTATACCACCTGCTGGCCTTGATCGATCAATCGATCGATCCATCTATCTATCTATCTATCTATCTATCTATCTATCTGAGAAAGAGCGAGAGAGAGAGAGAGAGAGAGAGAGAGGTTTTTATTATAGAGAAAGTAAGCTTATCAAAGAGAGAGAGAGACAAAAAATGAGAAATTGCTCCTGAGGTGGGGGTTGGCCACGCTGCAGTCCCTTCTCCTCCATTCTTCTCGGGATTTTGGGCACACATGCACTCATGCCCTATGTGAGTTTTTGGTTTGTTTTTGAGAGGTTTTTGCTATAAGGCACATGCACTCACCAGACAGACAGAGACAGAAAATGAGAAATCACCCCCCAGAGGGGATGGCCAAGCTGCAATCCCTTCTCCATTCTCCTCTCGGGATCTTGGGCACGCACGCGCATGCACATGCGCCTGGCCTGAGTTTTAATCCACCGGGTCCGGGACTCAAACCGCCGTCACTACATGGGAGTTCAGCAACATAGCCATTATGCTAATTGCTGGTTCCCCCCTATGTGAGTTTCAAGCTGCTGGGTCTGGAACTTGAACTGCAGTCGGCCATGTGGAGTCCAGTGACGTAACCATTATGTCATCTGCTGGTCCTGAGAATTAAATTTTTTAAAGGATCATATGATTTTTGAAACTCCAGTGAAATTCAGCTATGCAGTAACAGGATGAAAACAGGTGTTGCTAGTGTGAAAGGAATATCTTGTCATCTGTTTCTACTTATGCGGTTGGAGCGCTTCTTCTGCTTGACTCCTTTTAGGCTGTGGGTCAGAAACTTTGGGCCTCCCACAGGCAGAGGGAAAGAAAATAGGAAGGGCTTACATGTTTGTTAGATAGTCTGTTCTGTGACCCTCTCTTTTTACTAGTGGACAATCCCTTAAAAGCAGGCAGAGTTGTTGTAGTTGTTCAGTGAAAGGAAATGCCTTTTTCATGACTGTTTATAAACATATGTAGTCTATTAAACCGGTCCAAATTTCTCTCTAAGGTGAAACTGGTCTTTCTCTCTATAGAGAAATGATTCATCCACTTGAATTATCTGTGTGACAGTGTTGTTTCCTACTTTTTTAAAAAAATAATTTCTGTTTAATTTTATTTATTGTCATTATTTTATTTTTTTGAAGTTGACCGGAGAGAGACAGAGAGAGAGAAGGAAAGTGAGAAAGCAAGCTGCCAGGTCCAGGACTCGAACTCTGGTCAGCTATGTGGTCAGCTATGTGGTCAGCTATGTGGGAGTCCAGCTGCCTTAATCACCATGCCACCTCCTGACCCCTGTTTCCTACTTTTTTTGGAGAGTTTTTTTTTGCTATAGGGCTTCATGGGCTCGCCAGCCAGCCAGCCAGACAGACAGAGACTGAAAGTGAGAAATCACACCCCCTGGGGGATGGCCACGCCGCAATCCCTTCTCCTCCATTCTCCTCTCGGGATCTTGGGCATGCATGCACATGCACCCGGCGTGCGTTTTAAGCCACTGGGTCTGGGACGCGAATCGTGGTCGACTACGTGGGAGTCCAGCGACATAGCCATTATGCTAACTGTTGGTCCCGTGTTTCCTACTTTTTAAAATAGCACAAGAACATCAGCATCAAGCTTTGAACTAGCTCATACCAAGGAACATGTTTTCCTTCTGAATTTCATTTCGGTTGTAATTTTCATTCTGACTTGACTTTTTTTTTTTTCTTTAAAGAGGGTTTTGCTGTAGGGCACGTTCGCTTGCCAGAAAAACAGAGACAGAGAGATAGAAAGCGAGAAATAACCACCACCACCACCACCACCACCACCACCCGGCGGGGATGGCCCCGCCGCAGTGCCTTCTCCTCCATTCTCCTTTTGGGATCTTTGGCATGCACGTACACGTGCCTGTGTGAGTTTAAGCCACCAGGTCCGGGACTCAAACCGTGGTCGACCACTTGGGAGTCCAGCGACATAGCCATTACGCTAACTGCTGGTCCTGAATTGACTCTTGATTATACCCTTCCCCTCACCTTTGTCAGCCTTTCTTCTCTTATAGCACCCTTCTTTCCATTACAGCTTTAAGTGTGGTGGTTAGAGGTTGGTGTATAGAGAGAGAGGAGTTAATTTAGATACATTACTGTGGCTTCACAACCATACCGTCTCTTGGCCTTCTCCTTCCTGATGTTAAATTGATTTGCACCTTTCTTTTAGGTAAGAAAAGTTATTCATTTCAAACAAGGGGAAGCTTTCTCATTTCTGTTTTTTTTTTTTTTTTGAGAGGTTTTTGCTATAGGATGTGTGCATTCACCAAAGAGACAGAAAGTGAGAAATCACCCCCCAGGGGAGACGGCCATGCCGCAATCCCTTCTCCTCCATTCTTTGAGGAGATTGGGCATGCACGCACATGCGCCTGGTGTGAGTTTAAGCCACTGGCTCCGGGACTCGAACTGTAGTCAACTACATGGGAGTCTAGTAACATAGCCATTACACCATCTGCTGGTCCCCTGTTCATTCTTTTTATAATTTTTTATAGATATAGAATGATAAAAGTGTAACTCTTTACATTACAATCTCAGTTCTCATCTTATTCTTTGACATCTTCAGTCCCTAGTTCTTCAGTCCAGCTCTTTTCCTCTCAGCAGTGTGCACTACTGTGCTATCTCTCTGTATGTACCTACTTCCTGGCATTGCCCCCTAGCTTCTGATCCTACCCTTGATGTCTATTGCTGATCTCTTCCAAACGTCTAGTGTGTATTTTTTTTTTTTAATTTAATTTTTTTTTTGGAGAGATTTTTGCTATAGGGCGCATGCACTTGCCAGAAAGAGAGAGACAGAGAGACAGAAAGCGAGAAATCATCCCCCGGGGGGATGGCCTCGCCACAATCCCTTTTCCTCTCGGGATCTTGGGCATGCACACACACGCCCCCCGCGTGAGTTCAAGCCACTGGGTCCGGGACTTGAACCACAGTCCACTACATGGGAGTCCAGCGACATAGCCATTGTGCTAACTGCTGGTTTGTATTTTTGTTGGCCTCATTTGTGCTTTCATCTAGATGTCTCAGGAAGACAGGAATCTCAGAATTAAATTTCACCACTTGGGGGCTGGTAGGTGCCATGATAGCTAGAGAGTTGAACTCCCACATGGCTGACCATGTTTTGAGTCCCAGACCTGGTGGGTTGCTTTCTCATTTCTCTCTCTTTCTCTGTCTCTCTCTGATGAAAACTGGGAAATAATAGTAATAAAGTTAAATAAAAAATAATTTTTTAAAAAAGATTTCATCCCTGTTGCTGTTCAAACTCCTATTCTTTCCTTTATCATCTCTCTCTCTCTCAAATAAATAAATAAATAAACAAAAATATCTATCTAATCTATCGAGACTGGCAGGTGTTGTGGTGGTTAAGGGCGCTGGACTCCCACATGACTGACTGCAGTTTGAGTCCCAGACCTGGCGGCTTGCCTTCTTACTTTCTCACTCCTCTCTCTGACTTTCTCTCTGTCCCTCTCTGGTCAAATTAAAATAAATAAATAGGAGACCAGCAGTTGGTGTAATGACTGTGTCGTGGACTTCCATGTGGTTGACCGTGGTTCAAGTCCTGGACCCAGTGGCTTAAACTCAACGCTGGGTGCATGTACTTGCGTGCCTGAGATCCCAAGAAGAGAATGGAGGAGAAGTGATTGCTGCGTGGCCATCCCCCCAGGGGGTGATTTCTCTCTTTCTGTCTCTCTGACTCTCTGGTGAGCACAGGCGCCCTATAGCAAAAACCTCTCTAAAAATATATAAATAAAAAGATAAAGTTAAATAAAATAATTCTTAGAAAGTGTTGTTGGGACCAGCAGATGGAGTAATGATTATGTTGCTGGACTCCCATGTAGTCAACCATAGTCTGAGTCCCAGTCCCCGTGGCTTAAACGCACACTGGGTGCATGTGCATGCATGCCCAAAATCCCAAGAGGAGAATGGGGGAGAAGGGATTGTGGCATGGTCATCCCCTCTGGTGGGTGATTTCTTGCTTTCTGTCTCTGTCTCTCCAGCAAATTCATGCGCCCTATTGAGAAAAATCTCTCTTAAAAAAAAAATGTGCCATCATGGTGATATGAACACAATATTGTAAGAGCATGGAAAATAAAACCACTTTATCTAGTGACATTTAGAACTTTTTCCTATTATATCTTTACAAGTTTATTTTTCTTGTACTTCACAAGATTTTAAAGAACATGACTGAGTTTTTTTGTATAATGAATCTCTCAATGGTGTATCATACATGGTGGGTTTCTTGAAATAAAACTACAAATTAATGTCTCCAGGCTTCCTCATCCAGTCAGCCATCTTGCTATATTCTTCTCACTTCTTTCCAACCATGCTACATTTTTTTTTTTTTTTTTTTTAGGAGTGGTTTTTGCTGTAGGGCGTGTGCGCTCGCCAGACAGAGAGACAGAAAGCGAGAAATCACCCCCCAGGGAGGATGTCCATGCTGCAGTCCCTTCTCCTCCATTCTCCTCTTGGGATCTTGGGCACGCATGCACACACGCCCGGCATGAGTTTAAGCCGCCGGGTCTGGGACACGAACCACGGTCGACTACGTGGGAGTCCAGTGACATAGCCATTACACTAACTGCTGGTTCCCCAACCATGCTACATTTTTTTTACTCTTCAATAATTAAACAGAATTTTATTATTTCTATACCATTGCACATATAGTTCATTTTTAGAAAACACTTCCATGTCATCTCCCTTCCCTCTGCTTAGGTAATCTTTCATTCATCTTAAATCTTTGTTCAGATTATACCTTTCTGAAATATTTGCAACTTCAAAGACTATAATAAACATCTAGTAAATAATATTAAAGGGATAAATCATGGAAGGTGTTTTTCTCTTTTCATTCTCTTCTGGACAGATTGCTAAGTATTGTCTCACTTTTATTTTAAATAATTATTTAATTTTATTATTATTATTTTAACATTTGCTACAGAGTACATGCACTCACCAGATAGAGGCAGTGTGAGAGAGTGAATGATAGAAGTGAAAAAGCAAGCTGCCAGGTCTGGGATTTGAACCGCATTCAGCCATGTGGGAATGCCTTAACTACCATGCAACCTGCTGGTCTCCTCTTCACTTCTTTTCTTTTTTTTTTTAATATTTTTTAGAATTATTGTATATTTTTTAACTTTATATATTTTTAATTTGACCAGAGAGGGACACAGAGAAAGAGATGAGACATTAGGTACAGGACTTGAACTGCGGTTGTCCATGTGGGAATCCAGTGCCCTTAACCACCATGCTACCTGCTGGCCCCCTTTTCATTCTTTTTTCAAACAAATTTCTTTCTTTCAGATGACCAGTGGGTTGTACGGTGTTAAGGTGCTGGACACTCCCATATGGCCAACCATGGTTCAAGTCCTGGACCTGCTGGCTTGCTTTCTCAAATCTCTCTCACAGTGTCTCTCTCTGGTCAAGTTAAAATAAATAAATGAATAAATAAGATAAAAAATAAATTGTTAAAAAGAAAGAAATTTCTTTCTTTCTTATTTTTAGAGAGATTTTTGCTATTGGGCACATGCACTCACCAGAGAGATAGTGAGAAATCACTCCCCAGGGCAGATGGCCATGCTGCAGTTCCCCCTCCATTGTACTCTTATGATTTTGGGCACTCATACACATGCACCAGGTGTGTTTTAGCCTCCGGGTTTGGGACTGAAACCATGTTCAACTACATGGGAGTCCATTGATGTAACCATTATGCTATCTTCTGGTCTCTCTTGACTCTTTTTAATCAACATACCAGGAATTCTTTTTTTAGTTTGTCACAGGGCCTGTGCACTTGCCAGAGAAAGACAAGGAAAGAGAGAAAGCACTTTTCAATGGGGTGTGGTCATGCTGCATTCACTTTTCTTCCATTTGTCCATTCTTTTGGGATTTGGGACTTGCCCAGTGGGTTTTCAGATTTCCAGGGCTGGGATTTAAACTACACAGTTGGTCATGGGAGACGTGATCCCTTTAACCACTAGGTTATGGTGCCAGCCCATGGAACTCAACACTGCATGTAATAGGGGCAATACTCCATGACAAGGATCTCAAGTGTAATTCTAGGACTGTCAGTAATGTTTTTCACTCACTCATCAGGTGCCAATGAGCTGGCTGTGCAGAAGGCAAAGGCAGAAATCACCAGGCTTATAAAAGAAGAACTGATCCGACTGGTGAGTAAAATACTTCAAAGGCTTGGGAGGTTTTTTTTGTTTTGTTTTGTTTTTCTTTTAAAAATTTTATTTACTAAGTGTTTTATAGAACAAGAATATAAATACAAATACACAAAATAATAAACATGTAGCCCAATGAATATTCACAAATTAATAAGCATACCGATGTAATCACCACACAGATCAAGAAATATGCAATGTCAGTAGCTTCTCAGAAGCCTTTCCTATGTCCCTGCTTGTCACTGTTCATGTCCCCCAAGTGTAACCATGGTTTTTTTGTTTTTTTTTTAGTGTAACTCTGTTTTATGACTTGTAAACTTGATTAGTTTTGCCTGGTTTTGAACCCTAAGTAGAATTTATGTTTTATACTCCTTTGTATCTAGTTTCCTTCGTTCAACATCATTTTGAGGAGATCGGTCCATGTTGTAATATCTACCCATTGTTTTCATGACTGTACAGTGTTTATATGTATAACAATTTATGTCCTATATTAAACTTTGGGATTATTCTAGTTCTTGATTTTTATGAATAACAGTTCTATGAACATTCTTCCATGTCACTGGTGTACATTAGTATGCTCTTTTCTTGGGTATTTACCTTATAAGACTGTTGTTAATTATAGGGGATATATACACATGTACATACACATACACACATATACAATATTTATATGTACATGGGGGACCACCAGGTTGGCATGGTGGGTAAGGTTGTAGACACTCCCACATGGCAGACCACGGTTCAAGTCCTGGACCTGGTGGCTTGCTCTCCCGCTTTCTCTCTTTCTCTCTTCTTGCACTCCTCGCACTGTCTCTCTCTCTCTCTCTGGTCAAATTAAAATAAATGAATGAATAAATTATAAAAATTAAATCAATAAATAGGAATGCTGGACCGAAAGCATCAGGAAAATATAAAAATATATGTATATAAAGCTAATTTTTACAGAGTATATATATATTATATATATAGTTTAGCTTTAGTAGGTATTGCTAAACTGTTTTCCAATAGGTTGTATCAATTATACTCCCTCTATCACCTCATCATATGAAAATTCTAGCTGTTCTCCATCTTTGTCAACACAACCCTGACATGGTCTTGTTAGTGTCTCTAAACTTAGGCCATGATTAGTTTTGATTCTGGGAAAAGCAGCCGTCTGTGGACCACTTTCCCAATGGGCAGGCACCTCCCAGTGTCTAGTGCCAGTCAGAGATTGTCAACTCACCCTACAGCATGCACATGGGGATGAGGGCCCTTTCAAGGGAAACCTTTTTTGTCCCCTGAGAATATGTTTTTTAGGTGTTTTCTAAATTCTCAATTACAGAATATTATTTTGGGCAGGATAAGAGGTTTGAAGAAAGAGAGTATGTAAAACAAGAGGGAATAAAAAAAACAGCCTTTAAATCAAGTGCTTAAGACCACTTCACCAAGGAAATGCCTATAAATGCCATCACTGTTGATTCAGAGAGTTTTCAAGTAGTTGAATGAACAAAGATAAATTGTTATTGAATAACTCCTTCTTAACGCAATACTATTTTTATTATAAATATTTGAGTTTTATAAATTGTCAAAGGAAGTAACCTTAAATGTATCTTTTTAATTTTTCTTTTTCTTACCATGTATCTTTTATTTTCTATTATAGCAAAATTCATACCAACCAACAAACAAAGGAAGATACAAAGTCTTATAATCATCTGCAAAAAAACCTTTTTCCTGTGCTGACCTGTGATACACGTGACAATGTTGTCTGCAGTTTACAGTGTATTGTAAATTAGGATTTTTAAAATTCTGTCTTGCTGATGTTTTTAAATACAAGAATCCAGTATTTGCTAAAGAAATCTGTCAGGAAGTACCCCCACAATTAATCAAACTATTTAAAGAAACATTGTTTTCAGAATATGATGCTCTCTAAAAGAACACTTAAATATCAATATTTTAAATATCTGGAAATATTTTAGAGGCTTGAAAAATGAAAATATTTGGACTTTCTATTGAAGGTAATAAAGTACACGTCACAGAGGGCTATTCTCCTTATCCTATACTTTCAGTGAAATTGTGATCATCTTCTGAGAAAAGGTAAAATTCTCTGTCATATTTTGTGTCGTCATCCCTATGAGTTTAAATGTTGCTTGATTCAGTGGAACAGTATGAACTGGATTTAGAAATGTTACAATAGAAATTTGGCAAAATAGGTTCAGAGTTTTTGTTTCCATTTTTATCATCATAAGTGGGCAATACTTGGACTACTTTTGGTTTTGTAAAATTAAAGATTTATAGTATAAGTATTTTTTGCATTTCTTGATACTGAGTATAAAGACTCTACGAAGAGCTTTAGTATTTACTACTTTTAGGTTCCCTTTGCAACCTCTGGCTCCATGCCTAGCTACTAACTCTTTTTCAAATCTTCCTTTAAAAAGTGACTGTAGTCTATAAATATTAAATATGAATCCTTTATCCTCTAAAAGTGTTTGTTTATACATCTATAAATATGGTATGTACAAATACTCTACTACTTTTAATCTGATTTTCCTTCAGGATTATTGAGTAGATTGCATATTTTCTTTCTTGACGCATAATAGTACCCAAGTTTTGGACTTCAGCACCTCTCAATGAAATTTAATTCACAAGGAATCAAAATTTCTATTTTTAAGCCCTGAAGATATTGTTCTTGAATATTCCAGTTTTCATTATTACAATATTACCTAATGTTCTTTCAATATTCTTGGTGTATTAGAACTTCATATAATTGTTACTTCTTGAAGAGTTTGTTCCCCAGGAATTAAATATATACATATATTCCTTGAACCAAGAGACACAGAAGTTCTTGAAATATTCTTAACAGTTTTTTAAAAAGGAAAAAAAAAGATCAAAATGTTCTATAGTTGTTAAGTCATATTAAAACAAGTTACATTCAGTGGCTGAAGTAGCAGGGAATATCACTGTTTCTTCGATATGAAGTTATGTGTCTGAAAAAGTAAGATGTAGCTGGGAAGAATTTTTGGATCCCTCACATCTAATTACTGTCTTGAAAGAGGACAGACAGAATACGTATAGCAGCAAAACCAAATAAATAACTTTCTCTAAAATTCCAGGCACTGTGGGCTCCTTTCCCCCCAGTTTATTTATTTGCTTTGATAGACTATGTGGCAGTCCCACATTGGTGACAATCGGTGCTCCCTTCAGTCCACTGGATCATTTTCACAGATTCGGAGTTTTGCATCATTTTAGCATTTCCTTTATGCTTATATATCCAGTTGCAGAGAGCCAGTGATAGAGAATTTAAAGACCGTATTACTTGGTAGTACATTTGTTGGTGTCATACTGACTGGATCTTAAAGTTTAAATGATGTACAGACTTTTAATTTTTTTTTAATGCAACACAAATATTTGCTCCTGTTTTCTAAATTCCTTACAAAAAATAAAGGTAATCCAATCTGCATTTTTCTAAAATGACTTTTCTTCAGATGCTTTCTGTTTTTTCTGTTTCTCTAATTTGTTTATATTGTTAGGATGTAAGAGGAGAATTATACACTCTGTATTTTTAGTTGAAAATTTTAGCCACTTATTATCCAAAATATTTCCAGTTCTATTCCTAAAGCTTCTTCCTAAAGAAGCCTCTTAGTCTTTGATGTTCTTTGTATTTGGCATAACACAAATATAAGTGAAATAATAGATTTATTTGCCAATTGTAGTTTTAGTACAAAGATAATCTTAGAGGTGTAGAATGAAGGACAGCAGCTAAGCTCTCCCCAGTCCCTTTCGGTACTTTACTAGTTGCTGTATTTTGTGTCTTATTGGCCTCATTGGTATACACTTTCTGTTCACCTGGAGTCAGACGGACCTATGACTGCTGAGCCTTTTTTCTCTTTAAAAAGAATGACTTATTTATTTGTTATTGTTTTTTAATAATTATTTATCTAATTTTATTCATTCATTTACTTTTTTTTTTTTTTTTAATTTGACCAGAGAAAGACAGAAAGAGAGATGGAAAGTCAGAGAGCAGGCCACCAGGTCCGGAATTCAAACCATGGTCTGTCATTTGGGAGTTTCCAGCACCTTAACCACATGCCACCTGCTGGTCCCCCTGTTATTTTTTTAAAAAAAGAATTATGTATTTAATTCCATTTGTTATTGTTAATTTTTAAAAATTTGATAGAGAAGGAGAAAGCGAGAAAGCAAGTCTCCAGGTCCAGGGCTCGAACCGCAGTTGACCATTTGGAAATCTAGTGCCTGTAACCACCATGCCGCCTGTCGGCTCCTTATTTTTAAATTTGACCAGAGAGAGACCGAGAGAGAGAGAAAGAGATAGAGAAAGTGAGAAAGCAGACCACCAGGTCCGGTATTCAAACCGTGATCGGCCATGTCAGAGTCCAGCACCTTAACCACCATACCAGCTGCTGGCCTCAATTGCTGATCTTTCTCTCGAGTGAGTCAGTCGTTACTTATAAAATCATGGTTGTTTTGTTTTGTTTTGTTTTGTTTTCTTAGTTTAGTTTTGCTATATGACATGAGAGGAGGAGTATGGGGAGCAAGGAGCCACACCCTAAAAGGGAGGGCCATGACATAGTCTCTTTTCCTTTACTCTCCTCTTGGAATTTTGGGCACACATGTACACACACCCTAAGTGATTTCAAGCACCTGGGTCCACTCACTCAGCCATGTGGAACTCAGCCACCTTAACCTCCATACCACTTGTTAGCCCCATTATTTGTTTGTTTTAAAGGAAAACCAATTCTTAAATATTCAGGATTTATAAATCCTAGTAAGCCAGCTGTGAGGGGCTGGCAGGTGGCATGGTGGTTAAAGGCACTGGATTCCCACATGGCCAACCATGGTTCAAGTCCTGGATCTGGCAGCTTGCTTTCTCCCTTTCCCTTTTTTTCTCTCTGTGTCTCTCTGGTCAAATTAAAAAATAATAACAAATGGAATTAAGTAAGTAAATAATTCTTTAAAAAAAAAAGGAAAAGAAAAGAAAAACCAACTGTGAAATCTGCTTCTAAATAACACGTTAGCATCCTGAGTATCACAGACCAAAAAGCAAGATCTCCCTCCTCCCTCTGAAGTTGGATCTCAGCTTTGTCTAAGCTCTTTTCTTTGCATTGCCTTGCTGTGCTTTGTAAAGCTATGGCCTTTTTTTAAAAAAAAAAAAAAGAAGAAGAAGAAGAATTATTTATTTAATTCTATTTGTCATTGTCATTATTAATTTTTTTTTTTTTGGAGAGGTTTTTGCTGTAGGGTGTGTGCACTCACCAGAAAAAGAGACAGAAAGCGAGAAATCACCGCCCCCCCCAAAGGGGGGATGGTCATGACACAACCCCTTCTCCATTCTCCTTTTGGGATCTTGGGCATGCACGCACACACACCTGACGTGAGTTTAAGCCACCAGGCCCGAGACTTGAACTGTGATCAACTACATGGGAGTCCAGCAACATAGCCATTATGCCAACTGCTGGTCCCTATTTATATTTTAATTTGATTGGAGAGGGACAGGGTTTGAGAGAGGGGGAAACTGAAAAAGCAAGATGCCAAGTCCAACACTCAAATTGTGGTTGGCCATGTAGGAAGGAGTCCAGCGCCCTCAACTACCATGCCACCTGCCAACCCCCAAGCTATGATCTTTTAGTGACAGATGTTTTGTAACCAAGGAGGTTGGAGAAGGGGAAATGGTAGTTGAAATTAAATCTAGAGAGGGGCCAGCAGGTGGCATAGTGCTTAAGGTACTGGACTCCCACATGTCCAACTATGGTTTGAGTCTTGAAACTGGCAGCTTGAAACTCAGGTCAGGTGCATGTGCGTGCATGCCCAAAATTCTGAGAGGAGAATAGAAGAGAAGGGACTGTGCGTGGCCATCCCCCTGGGGGGTGATTTCTCACTTTCTCTCCATCTCTTCTTTTTCCCTGTAGGCCCACGCACCCTATAGCAAAAATCTCACAGAAGGAAAAAAAAAAAAGAAATAAGAAATCTAGAGTAAATAGCTATATTTTATTGAGTAAAATGTCCCATTTCACTGTTTCATATATCATTCTAAGTTCTTTGTAAAGAATTATTTTATTTATTATTAATTTTTAATTTGACCAGAGAGAGACAGAGAAGGGAGAGAGAGAGAAAGCAAGCCACTTTAACCGTGATTGGCTACATGGAAGTCCAGCACCGTAACCACCAAGCAGCCTGCTGGCCCCCATGCTAAGTTCTTGTAGCAGGCGAGTGTGAGTGACTTAGTCCACTGTGGGCCATCTGATACCTTTCCACTTAGATTTCAGTTTGGAATTGGAGTGTTTTATATCTTGTTACACAGTTTTATGGAAGAATGGGAACCTGCTTTCTCACTTTTTCCACCCTTTCCTCCCTCTCTTCTCTCTCCAGTCACAGCTCATATGTTGACATGTTTCACAAGGAATATAAAATTTATTTATGTGGACACTTAAAGGGTAAGAAATTTAAGGAATAGAGGCCAGCAGGTGGTGTGGTGGTTAAGGACACTGAACTCCCACATGGCTGACCGTGGATCAAGTCCCAGACCAGGCAGCTTGCTTTCTCACTTTCTCTCTCTCTTTCTTTGTCCCTCTCTGGTCAAGTTAAACAAATAAAGTTAAATAATTAAAAAAAAAAAATTGGGGGCAACCAGCAGGTGGCATAATGGCTATGTCTCTGGACTCCCATGTAGTCGACCGTGGTTCAAGTCCCAGACCCGGTGGCTTAAACTCATGTTGGGTGCATGTGCATGCGTGCCCAAGATCCTGAGAGGAGACTGGAGGAGAAGTGATTGCAGCGTGGCCATCCCCCCTGGGGGGTGATTTCTCACATTCTTGCATTCTGTCTGTCTCTGTCTCTCTGGGGAGCACACTGACCCTATAGAAAAAACTTCTCCAAAAAAAATTGCGGGTCCAAGATGACTTTTTTGTATTAGAGAGGTTTTTGCTATAGTGCACATGTGCTCGCCAGAAAGACAGAGAGAGACAGAAGACGAGAAATCACCCCCCAGACGGGATGGCCATGCCGCAATCCCTTCTCCATTTTCATCTCGGGGTCTTAAGGCACTCACACACACGTGCCCAGCGTGAGTTTAAGCCACGGGTCTGGGACTCGAACCACGGTTGGCTACATGGGAGTCCAGTGACATAGCCGTTATGCCAACTGCTGGTCCCCCAAGACATTTTTAACCAACTTTTGAACAGGCATTGGGTAAATTAGCTTAAATAGAAAACACTTTTCCCATAGCATTGCTAAGGTAGTTTAGTCAAGTTGGTGATGCTTGTCCAGTAATGATTTATGCATTGCTCATAATAATTATAATAGTAAAACCCAGGTTGTGCTACATCACAATCCTGCCTCAGCCTCCTAAGTAGCTGGAACTACAGACATGCACCACTACATCCAGATGTTTAAGGTAGCCAGGCAATTGCACCTGGGCCTCCGATGCTGCCTCAACTGCCGAGTAGCAGCATCTACCAATGTGCAGTACGGCCGTGGAGCTTGTAGTGGCATTTTTCTCATGTCTTTTACCTCTGGCATAGAAAATTGGAGTATATCCTTAAAAAGGTGTGTGTGTGTGTGTGTGTGTTAGTGAAAGGAAGGAGAGAGAAAGATACTTAGTATATATGCTGGTGGAAAGGTCATGGGGTCTTTTTATTTACTAGGTCATTTTTTTAATTTTAAGTATAACCATCAGAAAACCTTAAAGGGAGCCAGTAGGTGGTATATTACTTAAGACTCTAGATTCTAATGGCTGACCACAGTTTGAGTCCCAGACTTGACAGCTTGCTTTCTCTCTGTCTCTCTGGTGAGCACTTCTTCCCTATAGCAAATTTTAAAATAATAATAAAATGAAATCAATAATTATTTTAAAAAATAAGAAAACCTTAAAGAATGTAATATTATGGGGTGGAGTATGTAACTTAAACTGTAACAGCATCATCTTACATATCATGTAATGAAATATCAATCCTACTCTTAGGCCAGCTCTTTGGAGTTATAAAAGTGGCTGCATTTTCTCACTGGGTAAAGATTTGCTAATATGTTGGCATTTGTGGATTTTTTTTTTTTTAGAGGTTTTTTCACTATAGGGCGTGTGTACTCGCCAGACAGAGAGACAGAGAGACAGAAAGCGAGAAATCACCCCCCCGAGGGGATGGCCACGCTGCAATCGCTTCTTCTCCTCTCGGGATCTTGGGCAAGTATGCACACGTGCCCGGCGTGGGTTTTAAGCCACCGGGTCCAGGACGCGAACCGCAGTCTACTACGTGGGAGTCCAGCGACATAGCCATTACGCTAACTGCTGGTTCCCGGCATTTGTGGATATTTTAATGCTTCTGTTTTTCTGTATCAATTTATAATTTGCTTTGTGGCGTAGGTGGTATGAATGTGTATGGGTGCATACTAACAAGTCACAGCACTGGTGAAGAATTTATCTTTATTTTTTATTTTTTATTTTTAAGTTTTTTGCCATGGGGTACACATGCTCTCTGGAGAAACACAGATAGTGACATTGAGAGGGAAAGTGAGAACTCACCGCCCTCCCCAGCATGGAAAGCCACACTGCAGTCTCTTCTCATTCATTCTACTCCTGGGATTTTGGGCATGCACGCACACGATCCCTGTGTGATTTTCAAGCCGCCAGGACCCATACTTAAACTGTCATCAGCCATGTGGGAGTCCAGCACCTTAATCACTATGCCACCTGCTGGCTCTGAAGAATTTTATTTTATTATATTTTTCTTGACATTGTTCTTTTCCAAATAAAGCATCAGCTTTTAGGATTTTGATTTTTTTTGGAGAGGTTTTGCTATAAGGTGCATGTGCTCGCCGGAAAGAGAGATACAGACAGACAGCGAGAAATCACCCCACAGGGAAGATGGCCATGCTACAATCCCTTCTCCTCCATCTCCTCTTGGGATCTTGGGCACACACATACATGTGCCTAGTGTAGTTTAAGCCACCGGGTCTGGGACTCGAACCACAGTCGACTACATGGGAGTCCAGAGACATAGCCATTACACTAACTGCTGGTCTCAGGAGTTCGATTTTAAAGCTCTATCTTTTAAGAAGGAATTCTAACTTTGCATTAACCCTGTTATGTTGGGAAGAGAAAAAAAGGCATGAAATAAAAAGGAAAGTTTAGTCCTTTTGGAGAATTGGAACAATTTTGCATGTTATAGAATAAAGGAAATGTAAGGATGCAGGGTAAAAAAAAATATGTTCTTGGGACCAGCAAGTGGCATAGCAGTTACACCACTGGACTCTCACATTGCTGATGACCTTGGTTCAAATCCTGGGCCTGGTGGCTTAAAAATCGTGCTGGGTACGTGTGTATGTGTGCCCAAGATCCTGGGAGGAAAATGAAGGAGAAAGATTGTGGCATGGCCATCCCCTCGGGAGGTGATTTCTCACTTCCCTTCTCACAGTGCCTGTCTCTCTCCCTAAGACAAAAACCTCTTTAAATAGTTATTTTCATGTTTTTTTTTTAATCGCTTTTTATTTGAACTTGGTGTAGTGGGTAGATTTTTTGCAAACACTTTTAGCAGTTTGGCTGTTAATGTGTCCTTGACTTTCATCCCTGAATATCTAGGAGCTCTCAGGCCTTCTAGACAGCCTAAGGATCCTTCACGGGAGCATCTTTCTCCGTGCCTTTATCTAAAGGAATCTAAGAGGATCTGAGATTCCCGAAGCCATACTGTGAACTTTGAAAAAGAGTCCTCCCTGTACCCTAAACCAGCCCAAGGCCCAAATCTCTGGCCACAGGTCTTGGATTTAGAAAGCTTGGTAGAGGGGGGCACTTCAGAGATCATTAAGTTCCTTTGTAACTTTTTACTGGTTTAGTGTTGCTGTTGAAAGTGTGTCCCGAGGACCAGCAGTTGGCATAATGGCCATGTCACTGGACTCCCATGTAGTCGACCTCGGTTCAAGCCTGAACCTGGTAACTTAAACGCACACTAGACGCATGTGCATGCGTGCCCAAGATCCCGAGAGGAGAATGGAGGAGAAGGGATTGCAGTGTGGCCATCCCCCCAGAGGGTGATTTCTCGCTTTCTGTCTCTGTCTGTCTGGCGAGCGCACGTGCCCGATAGCAAAAACCTCTCCAAAAAAAGAAAAGATACAAGTATGCATATTCTTAAGCTAAACGTAAGTATGATAAAAGTTCTTTGTCAGGGTCCAGAGATGACGAATAATTACATTGCTCGATGCTTACATATCGACCATGGTTCAAGTCTTGGTCCTGGCAGCTTAAAACTCCTATCAGGCATGTGTGCATGCATGCCCAACACCCCAATAGTGGGATGAAGAAGAAGGGATTGCAGCATGGCCTTCCTCCCTGAGGAGTGATTTCTTGCTTTCTGTCTCTCTTGTTCTCCGGCAAGTGCACATGTCCTATGGCAAAAAAAATCTCTTAGGAAAAATAAAATGCTTTGTCATTGTGGACAGGACCAGTGGAGGCATTCCAAATGTTAATCTTACAAAACTGGAAAAAGCTGTTGGTAAGTTTTATTTACCTTATTTCTAAATATAGAGGGGGAAAAAGCAGCAAGATGGCCCATAATGTTAACACTGATAGTATAAAAACAAAGCTTCCAAATCACTGGTTGTGCAGGCAGTAGACAAAACCTTGTTTTATGTATATGTTCCTAAAAAAAAAAAAAAAAGTTCTCTGTGTCATTTAATAGTTTGTATAAATAAATTTGACATTGAGATATGTCTTAACAAAAGAATATATACATTCATTTATTGGATTAGAGAGAAATGGTTAAAACACAAAAGGTAGGAAAATAAAAACATTGGGACCAGTGGTGTGGTAGTTAAGGCGCTGGACATTCCCATATGACCAGCCACAGTTCAAGTCCTAGACGTGGTGGCTTGCTTTTTCACTTTTCCACTCTATTTCTCTCTCTCTCTGTCTCCCTCTAGTCAAAGGAAAATAAATGATGAATAAATAAAATAAAATTAAATAATTTAAAAAACATTAAGGATACAGAAAATTAGCATAAAATAGATTGACAGAGGTACCGAAGAGTTACACTCACATACTGGTTGAATATCCCTATTGAAAAGATTCATATTGATTCAGGAACCAGTCTGTAACCTAGGATGTTCTGATTTGTGTAAAACAGGATAAAAGCACTTAAAGATTAATGGAAACTAAGTCATAGAAATAGAGTGCAACTTTTTTATTAGCATCCACACATGTAACAAGGTAATTTGTATTTATAAAACAGACAATATAGACTTAACACTTAGAGACCATGTATTAAGTAGTGTAACATTTACATGCAAATGTTCCATATCTTGATGTGATTGGTAGTTTCACTGATGTAAAAAGATATATGTATATTTTAAACATTGTGCATTTAAAATTTCTATTTTATGTACATAAAATTCAGAGTAATCTTTCAGTTTAAAAGAATACATATATGGCCAGCAGATGGCGTAGTGGTTACTTCAGTGTACTTCCACTTGGCCAACTACAGTTCAAGCCTTGGACCTGGCAGCTCGAAATTCATGCTGGGCGCATGTGTGTGTGTGCCCAAAATCCCAAGAAGATAATGGAGGAGAAGGGATTGCAGCATGGCCACCCCCCACAGGGGGGGATTTCTCATTTTCTGTCTCTCTCTCTGGCAAGCACACAATAGCAAAAATCTCTTAAAAAAAAAATTCTAAAAAGCACAAATGAACAAGTTGCAAAAACGCCTAGTAAATAAGTTTGAGCACGAAAACATCAAAAAAAAAAAGTTTGAGAACCACGTACCATCTTCATTTCTTTTGCTCTTTTATTTTTGACTGCCTATTACCTAATGCAGTGATACGCAAAGTGTGGTTTATTCACAGTACTGTATGGGAAAGCAGGAAAAAATATTTTTAAATTTGAGAGATTTTTGCTATAGAGCATGTGCATTCACTGGAAAGACGGAGAGAAAGGGAGAAATCACTCCTCAGGGGGGATGGCCATACTGCAATCCCTTCTCCATTGTCTTCTTGAGATTTTTGGGCATCCATGCATATGGGCCCAGTGTGAGTTTCAAGCTACTGGGTCAGGATTCAAACCACAGTCGACTGTGGGAGTACAACGCCTTAACTACTATGCCACCTACCGGCCCCAATAACTGGTGTTTTATTTATTTTTTGTAATTTATTATTAAAGAAGTTTTTGCCTTAGGGCACGTGTGCTCGCCAGAGAGACAGAGACATGAGAGGGAATGTGAAGAACCACCCCCCTGGGAGTATGGCCATACCACAATCCCTTCTCCCTTCTCCTCTTGGGATCTTGGGCACGCATGTACACGTACCCGGTATGATTTTCAAGCTACCTGATCTGGAACTTGAACCATAATCGGCCATGTGGGAGTCCAGCCTTATAACCACTACACCATCTGCTGGTCCCAATAACTGGTGTTTTTTGTTTGTTTGTTTTAATATTTATTTGTTCATTTATTTTAATTTGACCAGAGAAAGACAGACACACAGAAGAAAAGTGAGAAAGCAAGCCACCAGGTCTGGGACTCAAACTGTGGTCAGCCATGTGGGAGTTTCCTTAACTACCACACCACCTGCTGGCCCAGTAATTGATGTTTTAAGTCGTATCCCTTTTTTAAAAAGAGATATTTTGCTACAGGGCGTGTGTGCTCACTGGAGAAACAGAAAGTGAAAAATCAGTCACCCCCCAGGAGAGATGGCCAAGCCACAATCCCTTCTTCGTTCTTCTCTTGGGATATTGGGCATACACACTTGTACCTGGTGTGAGTTTTAAGCCGCTGGGTCTGAGGGACTCGAACTGCAGTCAGCTGCATGGGAGTCCAGTGACATACTATCACTCTATCTGCTGGCCCCAAATCACATCCTTTAGAAATATTTTTTGTAGGGCCAGAAAGTGGCTTGGTGATTGAGGGCGATAGACTCCCCACATGGCCAACTTGTGGTTCGAGTCTCTGACCTGGAGACTTGCTTTCTCACTTTCCCACTCTCTCTTGCACTCTGTCTCTCCTTTATACACATTTAAATAAATAAAGTTGAATAAAATAATTCTTTAAAAGAAAATAGACTTATTTATTTAATTTTGTTACTGTTGTTTAATTTGACCTGAGTGAGAGAAAAAGGGAAAGTGAGAAAGCAAACTTCCAGGTCTGGGATTCGAACCTCAGTTGGCCATGTAGGAGTCCAGTGCTCTCAACTGCTATGCCACCTACTGGCCCTTAAAATAATACTTTTTTTTTTTGAGAGATTTTTGCCATAGGGTGTGTGCACTCACCAGAAAGACAGAGAGACCGAAAGCGAGAAATCATCCTCCAGGGGGGATGGCCATGCCGCAGTCCCTTCTCCTCCATTCTCCTCTTGGGATCATGGGCACGCACGCACATGTGCCTGGCATGAGTTTAAGCCACTGGGTCTGTAACTCGAACCGCAGTCAACTACATGGGAGTCCAGTGGCATAGCCATTACGCCCTGTGCTGGTCCCTAAAATAATCCTTAAAAAAATTGTGTGTGTTTTTCTATGTTATATAATATTTATTATACATAATATGTTAAAGTATTTTTTAACAGTTCATATACATAAATGCAAGTAAGTTAACATTGGAGACTGGTGATTGAGGGCGATAGACTCCCCACATGGCCAACTTGTGGTTCGAGTCTCTGACCTTGGCGACTTGACCAAGACTTTGGGCAAGTTGCTTAAATGCTTTATGTCTCTTCGAATATAAAACAGGATATGATAATACCTATGTCTTGGAGTTGGGAGGATGTGAAGTAATACATTTAAAGCATATAAGGATAGTGCCTGGTATATGATAAATATTGAGTAAATGTTAGCTACCTAGTACTATTATCGTTACAGTAGGTGAATGAGGCTGGGTTTTCTTTTCTTGTTTGTTTTTAGGTTTTTGCCATAGGGTGCATGTGCTCACTAGATAAAGAAAGGCAGAGAGAGAAGGAGAGTGAGAAATCATGGGGTGGGGAGGCGGGGCGGGGAGTGGTCTTAGGTCAGTGGGTCTGGACCTGGACTGCAGGGAGCCCAGCGCCTTAATTTACCATGCCACTGGCTGGCCCCAAGAGTAGGTTTTCTTTGTTGTCTGTTATAGGCGAAATTTTTGTGTTCTTCAGAAAATCATGTTTAAATCTAATCCCTGATGAGATGGTATTTTGAGGTATGGCCTTTGGGAATTGATTAGGTCACGAGGGCTAATCGGATCAGTGCCTTTATGAAAGAGACCTTACCTTTATAAAAGACTCATTCCTTCTACCATATGAGGATATAGCAAAAAGATGTGTTTTTGAACCAGAAAACAGGCCCTTGTTATAGTAGCCCAAACAGACTAAGATACTGCCTTTCCTTTCAGTGTTGATATAAAACTATGTTTTGGGGACCAGCAGTTAGTGTAATGACTATGTCACTGGACTCCCATGTAGCCGACCGTGGTTTGAGTCCTGGACCCAGTGGCTTAAACTCATGCCGTGCGCATGTGCGTGCGTGCCCAGGATCCCGAGAAGAGAATGGAGGAGAAGGGATTGCGGTGTGGCCATCCCCTCTGGGGGATGATTTCTCGCTTTCTATCTCTCTGTCTTTCTGGTGAGCGCACACGCCCTGTAGCAAAAACCTCTTTAAACACACACACACACACACACACACACACGCACACACACACACACACACACAAAAACTATGTTTTGCAAGGACAATTAGCTACTACTGATAAGCTCAAATCTAGAAAGTGATGGGCCAGCAGGTAGTATGGTGGTGAAGGCACTGGATTCCCACATGGATGACTGCAGTTTGAGTCCCAGACCTGGTGGTTTGAAAAATCATAGCAGGTGTGTGTGTGTGTGCATGTCCAACATCTCAGGAGAAGGGACTGCGGGGTGGCTATCCCCTGGGGGGGGGGAGTAGTTTCTCACTTTCCCTCTCTCTCTCTCTCTCTCTCTCCAGCGAGTGCACACACCCAATAACAAAAATCTTTTGTTGGATTGAATTCAAAGTGTATTTCAGTTATTTTACGTATTTCTTTTTCTTTCTTTTTTTTTTTTTTTTTTTTTAGTTTTTTTTTTTTATTTTTTTTATACAGGGCACTTGTTCTTCGTGTGCTCACCAGACAGACAGGGCACGTGTGCTTGCCAGAGAGACAGAAAGCGAGAAATCACCCCCCAGGGGAGATGGCCATGCCGTAATCCCTTCTTCATTCTCCTCTCGGGATCTTGGGCACACATGCACATGCACCTGGCGTGAGTTTAAGCCACCGGGTCCGGGATGCGAACCACGGTCGACTACATGGGAGTCCAGCGACATAGCCATTACACTAATTGCTGGTCCCTATATATTTCTTTTTAGAGAGATTTTTACTATAGGGTGCATGTGCTTGCAGGAGAGACAGAAAGAGCAAAATCACCCCACAGGATGGAGGACATGCCACAATCCCTTCTCCTCCATTCTCCTCTTGGGATTCTGGGCACACATGCTTCGTGTGAGTGTCAAGCCTTCAGGTCTAGAACTCGAACCATGGTCAATCCTGTGGGAGTCCAGTGATGAAACCATTACACCATCTGCTGGTCCCTGTTACATATTCTTTTGAGGAAAATATGCTGGGAGGTAAGTCAAATAGTGTGTCCTTGTGGCAAATGAAGTGATAGTAAATGTCTGTGCTCTTTAAAGGCTTCTACATTCAACACCAGATGTACACGGAACCTGAATTGTGTGTACTATAGCACTTCAGTAAAACAGACCTCAGCCGTTTTTCAGGAAACAGGCCTAGTGTTGGTGCACACTGGTACGACACTGCTCTGCAGGCCAGGACCATGTGGGAGAGTGGGTTCTATTCCTAGTTCAGCCTGCAGGTTGGGAGCGTGTGCCTGCCATCTCAGTGACTCAGGAGGCTCCTGCACTCCAGGCTGTCTGGGAAATGCAGGCCCTGTTTATAAAACAAGTTGTGTACAGGTAAGTGTCTCTCAGGAAGTGCCGTTGGCGCCCTCTCCCTGTGCTCCCCGCCATACCTTGGAAAATTGAGGAAATCAAAGACTTTCTGCTAACAGCCTGACGAGAGGACGCCAAATCTGTCAAGATCAAGAAAAATAAGGATAATATGAAATTAAAGTTTGATGCAGCAGATACTTTTACACCTTGGTCATCACAGACAAAGAGATGTCGGAGAAGCCGAAGCAGTCCTTGCCCCCAGGTTTGGCCGTGAAGGTGCTAAAATGAACCAAATGCTCTTTGAATTACATTTAATGTTTTTGTTTTTGTTTTTGTTTTTTAATTCTGGGAAAAAAAGAAAGAGTTGCGTATAGTGGTACCTGCCTGTTGTCCCAACTGGGAGGCTGGGGCAGAAGATTGTGACTTGGTAAAATGCTGTCTTTGTAAAAAAAAATTAACAAGTACTCTTTATTTTAAAAAAAAAAAAATTCATTTTATTGCTATTTAATTTTCATGTGCACTCATCAAAGAGCGAGAGAAAGCAAGCCACAGGTCCAGGACTTGAACCATTGTAGGCCATGTGGGAGTCCAGTGCCTTAACCACCACACTATCTGCTGGCCCCATACTCATTGTTTAGTTCATTCAGTACTATATCCCAAGGGGGTCAGCAGGTGGTGTTGTGGTTAATGCGGCTGCACTCTCACATGGCTGACTGTGGTTCAAGTCCCAGACCTGGCAGCTTGCTTTCTCACTTTCTGTTTTTCTGTCTCTCTCTGGTTAACTCTAAAAAAGTAAAATAAAATAATGACAATGGATAACGTTAAACAATTCTTTTAAAAAAATACTATATCCTAAGGTTTGATTGTTCATCTTAATAGAATATAAGTTTTCTGAGGTCAGGAACCCTGTCTGTCCTGAATACCCATATCTTGCATTCAACAAATATTTGACTAAGTTGTTCATGGTCACACAACTGGTAAATGGCAGACCTAGAATTTAAATCTATATTTTCTTTTTTTTTTTTTTTGAGAATTTTGTTTTGTTTTGCTTTTTGCTATAGGGCCTGTGCTTTCACAGGATAAAGAGGAAGAAAGCAAGAACTCACCTCTCAAGGGGATGGCTACGCTGCAATCCCTTGTCCTTCATTCTTCTCTCTGAATCTTGGACATGCACACACACGCGCCCAGTATGAGTTTTATGCTGTCCAGTCTGGGACAGAAACAGTGGTCTGTCTGCCATGTAGGAGTCCAGCAATGTAGCTAGTACACCATCTGCTGGTCTCATAAATCTGTCTGTTTTCACTTCAAAGCCTGCCTATCCATTGTCAATGAATACTTTATAGAAAGTAAAACGCCGGGGTCAGCAGGTGGTGTGTTGGTTAAGGCACTGGACTCCCACATGGCTGACCATGGATTGAGTCCTGGCCTTGGCAGCTTGAAGATCACGCCAGTTGTATATGTGTGCATGCCCAAAATTCCAAGAAAATGGAAGATAGCATTGTGGCATGGCTATCCCCCCAGAAGGATGATTTCTCACTTTCTCTAGCCATCCCTCTCCAGTGACCACAGGTGCCCTGTGGCTAAAACCTAAAGAAGAAAGTCAGCACATGCATGGCATGATTTTTCCGACAATCCTGTATTTTTGTTTCTTTCACTCTGCTCTTAAAGGCGCTGGAAAGAGAGTGTTGTTACTTTGGATACTGGTAGTAAAGAATTAAACTCCAGGAGTAACCATCTTAAGTACAGGTAAGTGAGGGACCAGCATGTAGTGTAATGGCTATGTTGCTGGCCTCCCACGTAGTCGACTGCTGTTCGAGTCCCAGACCTGGTGGCTCAAACTCACGCCGAGTGCGTGTGCATGTGTGCCCAAGATGAGAATGGAGAAGAAGGGATTGCAGCATGGCCATCCTCCATAAGGGGTGACTTCTCTCTTTCTGTCTGTCTCTGTCTTCCTGGCGAGCACTCGTGCTCTACAGCAGGGAAAAAAAAAATGATATTAAGTGATATGTCCTTAACAGCATCCCACTTAAATTGTTCCTTCACAGGACCTGAAATAAACATGTTCAGTAGGTGTTCCATTGCCAAGTCTCCCCCTGTCTCAGATTAGAAAACATGGCATAGCTAGTCAACTCGTTTGCAGTTTTTACACAGTAAGCTGGCCAAACCTTTTTTTTTTTTTTTTTTAATTTACCAGAGGGTGTATAACTCACCATAGAGAGTTGGGGAAAGAGAAAAAGGGAAAGTGAGAAAGCACCTTCTGTGCGGGGTGGACAGTTACATTGCAGTCCCTTTCCTTTATATATATATTTTTTGGAGAGATTTTTGCTATAAGGTGTGTGTGCTCACCAGAGAGACAGAGAACACGAGAAAGTGAGAAATCACCCCCCAGGGAGTATGGCCACGCTGCAATCTATTCTCCTCTCGGGATCTTGGGCACACACGCACACGTGACCAACATGAGATTTTTAAGCCACTGGGTCCAAGACTCAACCTGCGGTCAACTACATGGGAGTCCAGCAACATAACCATTTCACCAACTGCTGGTCCCCTATCTCTCCTTTCAAAGATTGGGCACTCATGCACACTTGCCTGGCGTGTTTTTCAAGCCACTGAGTCCAGGACTCAAACTGTGCAGTCAGCCATGTGGCTCTAGTTCCTGGTTTTCCCAAACTAGTTAAATCTTGGTGACAGTTGTCTATAGTATACTTAGTGACAAGTTGTTTTTTAGGGAGACTTTTGCTACCTATTATGTGCTTGCCCTAGAGACAGAGAAACAGAGACAGAAGGTGAGAAATCATCCCCTTGGGGGGGATGGCCACACCATAATCCTCCATTCTCCCAGGATCTTGGGCCTGCAGGGCATAAGTTTCAAGCCTCCAGGTCCAGGACTTGAACCATGGTTGGCCCTGTGAAAGTCTAGCAGTGTAACCATTACATCATCTGTTGGTCCCACTATAACTTTCATAATAAGCATAACACTATAAAACCTGAAAATATTTGCTCTGGTTAATGGGCTAACCTTTGAAGGACTTAGGTCTATGTCCTTTGAGCATTTCTACCAGAGAACACTTTGAGAACTCCTGAAGCTAGAATGTGTATTTTGAACATTTTTTTCTTAACTTTGTGTGTGTGTGTGTGTGTGTGTGTGTGTGTGTGAATAATATTAAATTCTAAGTGTAGATCCTAGGGAAGACTGGCTGACTTGCCTTATTTTCAGAATATTAGTGTGTGGGGCCAGCCGGTGGGTAGTGGTTAAGACCCACATAGCTGACCGCAGTTTGAATCCTGGACCTGGCAACTTGCTTTTTCAAACTCTCCCTTTCTCTGTCTCTCTGGTCAAATCAAAGAAGAATAATAAATAATTTTAAAATCTTTTTATTTTAACTTTATTAATTTATTTAATTTGACCAAAGAGGGATAGAATGAGTAAGAGAGAGAGTGAGAAAGCAAGCCCCCTTTCAGTTCCTGGAACATTAGTGGCTAAATATTGTTCCATAGTATAAGTGTACTTGCTGTTCTCTCCTCTGTGGTCAGCGCAGCTTTTACTCCACCTAACCATGTCTGACAGCACCTTCAAGTCCTCCACAAGCCTTCCTCAGTTATTCTCAACTCTTAACGATGAGCACTGTGATAAATACTTTATCAATCTTCTTACAAGATTTTATTGAAATGTCTATATGTGGTTGTTTTAAAAAATAATACAACAAAAACTTGTATGAACTTTAAAACATTTAAGGAGTTATGCCTAGGAGGGGAACTGATATCATTTCATGTGTGTGGGTACTTATGAAAGCACAGTAACTTGCCCCAGGTACCATAGTAGGCAAATGGCAGACATCAAGCCCACAGATGTCTGGTTTCCTGGTTTACACTGGCTACCCCTCCAGTGAGCCTGCATATCACTGCACCTTGTTAGTACAGTTGTTTCTATAATATGTTGTGTTTCCTACAGGATCTTGCCATATTGCTTAGTCTGGCCTTCAACTCAGTCCTTCTGACTCGGCCTCCCAAATTGCTAGGATTATAGTAACACGCCACTGCACCTGGCTTAAGTGTTTTTATGATACAGTACAAATGCCATTTCAGATAAAAGTTTGAGTTACAGATTTGGAATCATAATACTGGAGTGCTATGATAAATTCTGAAATTCTACTTTATCATTTAAACAAGATTTGCTTGGAGATACATTTTTTGGTGGGCAAAATATACCTCCAAGTCTGTTGTACATATTTTAACTTCTATGTTGGTATTTTCCTTTTATATATAAACAGTACCATCAGGGTCAATCTTGTTTTCTAGTATATTATATAGAGGTAATTAAAATATTTAGAATCCTGCCCCCAAACACCTACCTTCCCAAACAAGCAGGCTCACTTGAACTCTGGTATCCTGAAGTTTTTTTGACTCATCACACACACACACACACACACACACACACACACACACACACGCAGGCAGGCATGATCAGCTGCCCTTATGACTATATGGCCCACCACGGTTTGAGTCCTGAAGTTGGAGGCTTGCTTTCTTACTTTCTCTCTCTCCCTCTCACATTTTCCCTCTGGTCAAAATAAAATTAAAATTAAAATAATTCTTTAAAAAAAAAATGAAGAACACAGCTCCTCAGCAGTTGAATAAACAACCTTGTTTCTTTCGTGTATTGACTTCTGATTTTCCTTCGGGGATGTTATCCCTCTCCCTCCTTTCCTACTGGCAGGGCAGCGCTTACCATAGAACTCAGTGCAATGAATTATTTTTAAGTAGCCTTTCATTACATGGGAGAAAGGACAAGCACCCTCCTCTAGCTGCCTTCTCCCTGTTTAATGAATGAAGTGTCTTCCTCTGAGTAGCTGCCCTAGTTCTGAATCCTCCTCTTGTTGACATCTGGAAACGCACAAGAGGAAAACTGGTCCCTTTAGCTAAGTGGGTTTGTATGGCGTGAATGTTATCTTCGAAATCTCACAATAAATACTTGAATTCGCAAAATGCTACTTGTCTCAAGTCCTCCTGTGGTGGTGGAATGAAGATACGGCAATTTTATGGAAGTCCTTGATTTAAAAATTGTGTTAAACTATAGGGCATCTCACGAAATTAGGCTTTTCATTATCGCATGATCCCAGGCCGGAGGGTCCCAACACCCTGTCTTTGAATGTTCCCCGTTTCGCTTGCAGGTGGGCATCTTACCCCACCCATCCATAAAAGAACTAAAGGGTAGAGGCTGAGTTCCTTTACCATGCTTTGGGGGCGGCCCCAGCACAACGGGACAATCTTTTTACCAACTGACTTAAGAGCAGTTTTCTGGAGACTGCTTACTCCACCACGTGGAGACTTCACTCCACCATTCACTCGTCCTGTAGCCCGACAAAGTGGTGGTTCTGACATGACAGAGACGGGGTGAAAAGCAATCCACCTGAGGAGGTTAGGAACTCAGCTCGCTTTCCCGGTGGGCCCCCCGGCCCCTGCCACAATGGCCGGCCCAACGCCTGAAGCCGGGCAGCTCACGCCTAAGCCCGGCCTCCTGCTTCGCCACGCCGCGCAGGCGCAGTCGAGCTCTGGGGGTTCCCCGCGGGCTGGCGCGCCGGCCGTCGGCGGGAGATTGGGTCTCGCGATGCGTGTGTGCGTGCCTGTGCGTGCGCGGCCCCCGCGAGCTCTCGCACGCCGCCTCTC
>NW_006204205.1:1289140-1308160 GCF_000334495.1 Tupaia belangeri chinensis | reverse complement strand
TGGAGCCATTGCTGGGGGAGGGGGAGTGCCGGCGCCGGGGGGAGGGGCCACCCTTTCTTTTCTTCGGGAGGTCAGCCGCAGCCTCCCAGCTTCCCAGCCTCCCAGCCTCCCAGCCTCCGCTTCGTAAAAGCCTGCCGGTTAGAGGTCGGCTGGACCGGGGTGGCCTGGGTACTTCCACGCTCGCAGAACTCCGGGGGGACGGACGGCGGGTTGCAAATTTCGATTTTCGGAGGATGCACAACATTTTCTCTGATGTGGGCGTGTAGCTTCTGTAAACTTATTAATCCTAAAACATAAATAGTCGCGTTCGGGCACACAGCAGGTAATACACGTTTAAAAGCTTCGTGTCTAACTAGGATTCTAGCTATGGGGAAACTGCGCCGAGGGGCACGATTGAGGAGTAGAAAAAAGACAAAGGAGGCCGTTATTTGTGTTCTGTCCCGGGATCAAAACTTTCCGTGGTGAGGCGGGGTGTGGAGCCCCTGGCCTTTGCTGAATAGACTTTCAGAGTGAATTAGGTGGGTCGCAGGTGGACGCTCTATTTAGGGTTATAACACGACTGTGTCGTTTTAGCCAAATGCCCTGAAATAAATCTCTGACAACTATGTGATGTTTTGGTCTCTGGAGGAGAATAGAACTTGGATTTCTTGAAAGGAAGACTTTCTCCATGTTTAGAAAGCTTCGTGAATGGATGGCGAAGTTGCTAAAAATACTTGTATCTCTTATGTTGACTAAATTGACTGCCACGTTCAGGAAGAGAAGGGGAGGGAGTTGCTCCGTGAAGAATGGCTCATGGAGAGCCGGTGAGGGTTAAACCCAGTGGAACGCTTCAGGAATGGCAGGCTTCAAAAGTGCCAGCTTAGTCACAGTCGGAGCATAGACTGTTTACCTTATTTAACCCGTCCATTCAGTGGGCTTTTCTAAGAAGTGATCTTTCATCTTTGGTCTACAGTTTGTTCTATAACTCTTGGCTTCTATTTGGGCTGTACTTTCTAGAAATGTGGTATTCGTTCTTGCAATCTTAGGAAACGTGGCCTTCATCTTTTCAATGAATTCCGTATGGGACGTGTTTTTAAAGAATACTTAGCCGACAGGCCTTGAAATAGGAGGTGGCAGGCACTACGAAGTGTAAGGTTAATGCACATACTGAATGTGCACGTGTATATATATCCTGCATATAAATATATATGTGATGGTTATGTACACAAGGATTGAATGGTGCAGATTTCTGTCTTAACGTTGTAGTATGAAAATAGGAAAGAATTGGTTTCAGTTCTGTTTCCTTTTCTAGTTAACTGTTTCTGTAATTGTCATAGTATATTTCTTGTCCAGTTTGTTAGTTATTGAGTAAGCAGAATACTGATTTCTTTGCAGTAGCAGAAAAGGAAAATATAGAACATACAGAGACATCCACTTTAGAAATGTTAAGTTAGCATCTCATTGTTTTACCACTGGATTAAACAGCATAACTATTACTCTTTTGTGTCCTAGAGCTTAGAAATCTGTTTTTGGGGATCAGCAGGTGACATAATGGTTAAGACACCACACACTCTGTTCAAGTAATGGACCTGGTGGCTTGAAACTCAAGCTGGGCATTTGTTTTGTGCATGCCCAAGTCCAGGTAGAAGAATGGAGGAGAGGGGATTGTGGCATGGGCTGCCCCGCCCCCGTGGAGAGGGAGGAGAGGGGAGGGGGGGTGGGATTCTGTTTCTTGCTTTCTGTCTCCGTCTCTCTCCAGCAAGTGCATGCTCCCTATAGCAAGAATATCTAAAAAAAAAAAAAAAAAAAAAGAAAGAAAGAAAAAGAAAAGAAAGAAGAATGACATAGTGGAGCCAGCAGGCGATGTGGTGGTTAAGGCAATGGACTCCCACATGGCTGATAGTCATTTCAGTCCTGGACCCAGCTGGACACTCCCACATGGCCGACTAGGGTTCAAGTCCTGAATCTGGTGGCTTGCTTTCTCACTTCCTCTCTCTCACTCTCAACCTCTGTCTCTCTCTGGTCAAATTAAAAAATACATGAATGAATAAATAAAAATAAAATAATTATTTAAAAAAATATTAAGAGAAAATGAAGTAAGGAAAAGAAGGTCCAGAGGAAGGTTTTTGTAAGGATAGGAATTAGAAAAACATGAACTATAAAATGTTGAGTCAGATTGTAGGAAGAAATATTTTCTTTTCTTTTCTTTTTTTTCTTCAGAGGTTTTTGCTAAAGGGTCTGTGCGCTTGCCAGAAAGACAGAGAGACAGAAAGCAAGAAATCACCCCCCCAGGGGGGATGGCCACACCACAGTTTCTTCTCCTCCATTCTCCTCTTGGGATCTTGGGCACGCACGCACACGCGCCTGGCATGAGTTTAAGCTACCAGCTCTGGGACTCGAACCAAAGTCTACATCGTGGGAGTCCAGCGACAGAGCCATTATGCCAACTGCTGGTCCCTGGAAGAAATATTTTCTTCCCTTCGTTACTGATTATTAAGATTCAAAAACGGGTTCACTTTTTCTCGTGTTGTTGTCTGGTGCTTTTCCTTGTGTTTGCATATAGTTTCTCCATTGCATATACCTATTCTAGGCAGGCATATACCATTTTTTGGGCAGTAAACTGTTTTTGGTTCCTACCTAGTCTCTCTGTATTTCTCAATTAGCTTATAAATTGGAGGACAGAAGAATGTGGTTGGTCTTTTCCCAGATCTCAAGATTAGCTTTTCTTGGGAACCAGCAGTTAGCGTAATGGCTATGTCGCTGGACTCCCACGTAGTCGACCGCGGTTCGTGTCCCGGACCCGGTGGCTTAAAACTCATGCCGGGCGCCTGTGCGTGCGTGCCCAAGATCCCGAGAGGAGAATGGAGGAGAAGGGATTGCCGCATGACCATCCCCCCTGGGGGGTGATTTCTCACTTTCTGTCTCTATGTCTCTCTCTCTCTGTCTGGCGAGCGCACGTGCCCTACAGTGAAAATCTCTCAAAAAAAAAAAAAAAAAGATTAGCTTTTCTTCTATTTGGAAAACAGGCTGTTTAGCTTTGTAGTGTTACCATCAGAAAGGATTTCTGGATATTGGGAAATGGAAGCGCTAAAGAGGTGAATTTAAAAACATATATTTTCACTTGGGTTTTTTGTTTGTTTTGTTTTCGTTTTAACATAGCTGAGTGATTCTCCTGGTCAGGAATGGCAGTATCTGGGGAAGTTTTTGGTTGTCACACGTTTGGGGAGAGGGAGAGAAGTGCTGTTGCTGACACCTGGTAGTTGGTACAGGTTACGGTGCTGCCATACACCCTACAATGCACAACGAAGAATTACCTGACTGAAATGGTAGTGCTGCCTTGAACGGCCCTGGAGTGGCTGTATGCTAGGTTGTAAATCGTTGGTTGTAGAGTTAGATAATTTAAATTTTGACTTTACCATTTCCTGATGACTGACTCTGGCAGGTTGCTTAAAGTCTATCCCTATGATTCTGTAAAACAGAACTAATAATAATATTTTTTTTTTCTGGGGCCAGCAAGTGGCAATGTGATTAAGGCGCTGGATCCCATGTGGCCAACTCCACAGGTGTTTGAGCCCCACACCCAGTGGCCTGAAAAACACTCCAAGCGTGTGTAGGTCTCAAATCCTGAGAGACTGTAGGAGACCCCCTCAGGTGATTTCTCACTTAGCCTCGCTCGCTCGCTCGTTCGCTCACTCTCGGATGAGTGCACACCTTATGGCAAAAAATAATAAAAGAAGAAAAGTGTTTCTCATAGACCTGTACTGAAGATTAAGTCCAATAATGTGCAAAGTGCCAAGCTTATTGCCTGGCACTTAGAAAAATACTCAGAAACTGTTAACTGCCTGCTAATACTATATTTGGAACTCATCTTGAGGGTCTCTTATTTCTCATCCGAAATTAGGTTCAAGCTAGTGGAGTGATAATTAATAACCTAATTCTCCTTCTATCCTTGGGGAATGAATGAAAAATTGTTCTTTTAATATTTGTATTTAGTCTGGTCTTGTTTTATATTCTCAGGTTTATAAGGCTTCTGCCATGAAAAAAAAAAGCTTCTCGTAGATACTTTTCCTTCATAAAGACTGTTAATCCCGTTGGCCAACAGCTCTGTATTCACTGATTCTCAGCAAATATTTAGTAATTTAATATAGATTGATTCTATGACTTGATTCCCATTTCCTTTTGCCTTTATAAACTGACATAAGATTATCTGTTTGTGGCCTTTGGGAGTAACTATTTTCATAACAGGTCCTGGTACAATTTTCCATGTAGGGAGGATGCAAGCAGGCATTTCCTTACAACTTGGGGCTAGACTTCTAATATACATTTGTGACTCTTTTTCTAAATCTGAATTGGAACCCATATCTTTATCTATCTTTCTTATCTCATTGCAGTATAATAACATATTCCATAAAATTGTCATTTCCCATATGTCTAATTGGTAAGACTGTTTAGGACTGACTTGTCCTGGTGGTTTTAATCCATTGTTTATAAAGTGAAAAAGATGATGGGTCTGTTCTCACAGACAAAATAGAGACTTTGGGCTATCGTTAATAAGTTGGAGGACTCCTGTAAGAGAAGGTCCATTCTGTGTTTTATAATCAAGGGAGAAAGTAGTGTTATATGCAGCTTTTTGTTAGATAACTATACCTTTAAAGTAAGAAGTGTTTCCTTTTTTTTTTTTTTTTCTTAATTTGCTAGACTGTGTCTGCGCTCACTGGAAAGAAGCAGAGAGAGAGAGAAAGATGGTCACACTGCAATCCCTTCTCCTCCATTTTTCCTTTTGGGATTTTGGGCACATAAGTATTAGTGTGTTTTTCAGTCCACCAGGTTTAGGGCCTAAACCATGCAGTCCGCAATGGGGGATCCAACCACCCTAATCGCCATACCACTGTTTGGTCCATGAGCTGTTTTATTATGGTTGTTGTCCATATTTTTGTAGTATAAATATTAACTGTTTATATAAATGTTCATTCCAGCTAATGGAAGCCTTTGTTTACCCTTTGTATTGGTACTGCCTTCCATTTGGGTAGAGTTGTTTTTTTTGGGGGGTAGAGTATTTTTGAAGAGAGTCAGTACCTTGGGGCAAGAGAGTGTGTTCTTTGCTGGGCATATTTTGTCAAGTGTAATGTACACTAATCGTTCTGTGTAAATAATAAATTTTAATAATGATGGCATTTTCATCTTGTGGAAACTGATCAGATCAGAGGTACATATTTGAGAAATATAAAAGGCCAAAGAAAAGTATTCTAAGAAAATTAGGCAAACTGGAAAAATGATCATGATAGAATTTTTTTTTTTAAAGTATTTTATTTAACTTTTATTTATTATTATCATTATTATTTTCCAGTTTGATCAGAAAGAGACGGCAGGGGGTGGGGGTGAGAAAGCAAGCCACCAGTTCCGAGACTTGAACTGTGGTCGGCCATGTGGGAGTCCAGTGCCTTAACCACCATGCCATTTGCTGGCCCCCATGATAGAATTTTTGTCTTTACTATGTATTTGAAGGTTTAATAATCTAGAAGGGAAAAAACCCTACAAAATGTAACATTTGTTTTCTACCTATGCACTTTCCCAGTTTCTAATTATGACTCCTAAATCTGTGTCTTCATTGAATTCTAATGGGACATTTGTTCCTTCCCATGATTAAACTGAGAAAAAGAAGTATCTTTGAATCTGCTGATGTATGTTTGTTTATAAATGGTCTGGAATGTTGCCTGTCAGCCTAATTTTAGGTAATCTGGGTAGCTGTTAGAAGACAGACTGTTTTCTCACTGAATGCTGTCATACAGATATATTTGTATATGTGTATTTATGCATATTTGTCTTTTATTTTTGGTAGAAAATGATGCATCCCGTTGCAAGCAGTAATCCAGCTTTCTGTGGGCCTGGCAAGCCTTCCTGTCTCAATGAAGATGCCATGAGAGCTGCTGATCAGTTTGACATATATTCCTCCCAGCAAAACAAATACAGTCACGCAGTCAGCCACAAACCAATGGTTTGTCAGAGGCAAGACCCATTAAATGAAACACACTTGCAGACTACGAGTGGCAGAAACATAGAGATAAAAGATGAACTTAAAAAAAAGAAAAATCTCAACCGATCTGGTAAGCGTGGCCGGCCTTCAGGAACCACCAAATCAGCGGGATACCGGACCAGCACAGGCAGACCCCTGGGTACCACCAAAGCGGCTGGATTTAAGACAAGTCCAGGCAGACCTTTGGGTACAACTAAAGCTGCGGGATACAAAGTCAGCCCAGGGAGACCTCCAGGTAGCATTAAAGCTCTATCCCGTCTTGCCGATCTTGGTTATGGCTGTGGCACTGCTGCCTTTCCTTACCCTATGATGCATGGCAGAGCAGTTCACGGGGTAGAGGAAACCAGCAGCGAAGTCAAGCCACCCAACGAGTGAAGGAGGCAGGATAGGAGGGCCAGGTTTAGAAGGAAGATTGTGAATAATCCCAAAGTTTCTTGATTTTTATCTTGACATACACATAACTTTATGGCCTGGGCTTTCCAAATTTGTGTTCCTGGTTTTGTTTGTTTTTAATTTTTAAGCGTTTTTCTGGTTTTGCTCCATAGCTGCCATATGCTGACAGATGCACTCAGGGCATGAGCAGTGGCATTGTATCTGTACATAGGTCCAAGCGTAACACCTAACTAAACCATTTTTGCTTTTCCTTTAAAGTTATGGTCACGTCTCATTTCCTTACTGCTTTTGGGCCTTCCTTGCTAAATAGATGCTTCATGTGCTATACAACTGAAACCATTATACCCCCATTTGTTTGTGAAGTAAGCCTACAGTATAATAAAGATACTATCTAAGGTATTTTTCACTGATGGAGCGCAAAAGCAAACTAATGATTCAGGATTACTTGAGAGTAATGGCTGTGTGAGTCTTTGTAACATTTATTTTCATGAGACCAGAGACAGATACTTGTGTGTTTTGGCATTTACTTAGACTTCAGATGTTAAAAATCTTATTTTTAAAGTTCTAGGTTAAGCGCTTCTTATTTATTGATTTACATGGCATTAATTGATTTAACCATTATTCCTAAAATAATTCTTTAATATTTGCCTTTCAGGAGTGAAGGTTGTGTATTTTTAATTGCCTAAAAACATATGTACCAAACACTACAAACAATTCATATTTACAGAAAATTTAAACTATTTTATAAAAACCACAAACTTTTGTGAAATACAGTGCATTCTGAAAATAGCGAATTTAATACAATATAAAAACATTCTTAAGGTCTGCATGGAGTTATAGCACTACATTTTGATTTTCATATACTTAGCAAGTTTTAAAGTATTATGTTTAAAAACAGTGTTGCTCATCTATTTGGAATTTTTTAGTTTTTTTGAGTTGTCCCATTGCATTAGCACTTACTGTGTTTTCAGGTTTATATCTACCAAAGGACACAAATTGAATGGTAGACTGTAAAACTGGTACAAACAGAATGCAGTTTCCTGACCGTCAGAACCCAAATATTAAGAAATATATAAGAATCCATCTATGCATGAAACATGAAAAAAAATAACATTGGTTAGTTTAATTAAAAATCTTACTGTGTCTCCAGTGAGACCACTCTATCCAAAACAAAAAAAAAATTTTCTCCAATAATGTTTGCTTTAGAAGCAAGATAGAAGTATCTGGTAGAGATATATAGCAGAGAAAGAGGAAAAAGTGCTCTTCCCTCCTTTCTGAAAGTAATCTTTCTTGTTACTATACATTTTATTTATTCTGAGTTCTAAATACTGTAAACTTAGATTTGAAAAAATTCCAGTGAACTTTAAATTAAAGTTGCAGTGTTTGTACTCATGGTTTAAAATGCCTTTGAGATTAAAATGTAGATATGCAGGACCCAAAAACTTTTAAAATAATTAAAATTTTAAAAGGACGCATATTGTGTTATTTGGGCTTGCTCTCAGTCAATGCAAACTCTGATTGCAAATGGATGTCATGTTTCGTACCTTTTTTATCAGGAAAAAAGCAGCAAGCCTTCAGGTGTTCCAGTGATGCCTGACACAATGAGTTGGACTTTATGCTGCTCTTTACAGTAAGAGGTGTTGCATTGTATGTGGGGACTCTGTGTGCACTGGCTTCTATGACAGTGACCTCAACAATACTAGCTTTGCACAAACCGTAGAGAGCAATGTTGGATGACTACATAATCAGTCCTAACATTCTGGCAGCTAAATTGCTACAAGAGTTTCTTCTTGCAGAAGCTTAAACTATAAAACTTTTTAATAATTTACTCAGAACAGTATAACTTCTGACACACAAATGCTTGCATTTTTATTCATATGTTAATCTTCCACTTTTTTTCTTTATCTGTCATTTAGCAGTTTTTCAAGATGATGTTTAGCATTTTGCTGCTTAGAAATCTTTCCAGCTAGTGTCTGAAGGTAGTTTCATTAAATGTTGTACTGTAGAATAATATATGCCATCGTCAAGGATTTTGTTGTATGTTGTTTTATAGTAAGTCCATTTGACGTTTCCTTTTCATGCCTGATTTTGTTACACATAGCCCCTCTTGCCCCGTACCTTTTCTGTATTCGTTTCCCTCCAGCACATCTACTCAGTGGTGCTGTGCTGTGTGTCAGAAGGTAAAAGCAGGTGTATCATTGTATAATTAATTTTGTATACATGTTTATGAAATGGTGAAATTAACTAAAAGAGGTATGCTCATAACAGTGTTTATTATCAGGAGCTATGTCCCAGGGAAAAAAAGGGGCTACTGGCTGCCGTTGTGAATGGATAACACCATTTAGAAAGCTGAATTTACTGTTCATGTGAGCAGTTACCTGGAGTATTAGATCTGTACACTGGTGAGCATCTCCTGCTTCCACTTACTTTTCTCCTTGTGAACAGTTTACTGGTGCCATGCTGAAGAGAAAGACATCTAAGTGATAACATGGATGAAGTCTTAAAATATAAAATATTTTTACTTCTATATAACCTAAAGACTACATTGTGCATCTTTTGTAACACTGTCTCTTGTCATGATAAACACTGAAATAGCATGTTAACAGTTGCCTATACTTTCATATAATCAGTAGGGAAAACTGGCCTTTTCCCTCCACTGTATGATTGTTCTTCAAAAGGTAAATTGCTAATTTTATACTTTGTAATTCTGTTCTTCACAACTAGGTTTCACTATTCTATATTAAAACTGTTGGTCAGAAAAAGATCTGCTATTCAAGTAAGTTTGCTTTACTTTTTTCTTTAAAACATATATTAACATGCCTTATTTATTATTATATTAACAAATAAGAAGCTAATACAGATGAAGTTTTCATTTTTTGACAGATATTACCTTGCATAACTAATCTTTACTACGGGATGATTTTGATACTATCTTTGGAGTTTTGCACTGGATTTAAAAATACATATACTGGCACTACATATTGGAAGAAAATAAGTAGTATCTGGTTTAATTTGAAGTATTTGGGTACATTTTTTAAATCAGTGTTTCAATTAGACTAAAAGTTTATATTTTTAATTTACTTTTTAAAAGAAACATCTGTCAAAGAAATATTCCAAACTGATGTTTGTGTGAATTTACATGTATATTTTCTTGAAATAAAAACAGTTTCTTTGAGTTACGGAGGATAACATAATTGATCTATTCATGAGGTTAAAGATGACCCATCCAGTGTAAGAATAACCACAGTGTATGAGCTAAAGAAAAAAAATTCAGCCTCTCTTTTACATTTTGTGAAGCTTTAAAAAGAACAGTTCAGGGGATATTGATAACTGCTACTCTGTCAGTCATTGTCTCTGTATGCAGTAAAATTTTATGATCCCTTTATAGTGAAGTAAAAAAATTTCACAACAAAACATTATTTTCCTTGGACATAAAAAATGTTGATGCTATTATGTTTTTGTTTTTATTATACCTTATCTATATGCTATTAAACTCTAGGATGTATCTAAATCTTTTCCCCTTTTTTCCTCCTTCCTCCCCTCAAGTAGATAAATCTGTACTCTCACATATAATGTATTTAATTTTTGGAAAATTTAATGCTATCGTAAATCAAGTGTGTGATTTAAAGTAATCAGACCACTTTGATTCTTTTAAGTTTTCACAGTTTCCTTTTTCAAACACAAATAATTATGGAGAGAATAATTACCAATTAACTGATAATAAGCACGCTGTCCTCTGCTGTAAAAAGTCTGAATAGATACTGTGTATGTTTTTATGTCCATGAACTTGAGCTACTCGTGTGCAATTATGTGTATGGGAATGGAGTAGTGTTCATGATTTGTATCTACATCATCATATGGATGTATATTTATTAATAAAGTCATTACCTTAAAACCAGCTGTGTTTATTGCTTTATTTTTTGGCGTAGTACTTTTCAAATAGGGAAATAGCAAAAGGTAAAAACTTTTCCTGACCATGGATCTTGTATTTGTATGTTTTACTTTCTGAAATCTGCCCCTCTGTATTTTTCCTTTTTGTTTTTTAGGTTTTTGCCCTTGGATGTGTGCTCTCATTGGGGAGAGACAGAGAAGGAAAGTGAGAAATCACACACACACACACACACACACACACACACACACCCTGGAGATGGCCATGCTGCAACCCGTTGTCCTCCATTCTCTTCTCCAGATTTTGGGCATATGTACACATGTGCCCAGTGAGTTCTTCTTTCCTCCCTTTTTTCCTCCCTTCCTTCCTTCCTTCCTTCCTTCCTTCTCTCTCTCTCTCTCTCTCTCTCTCTCTCAAAGATAATTTTTGCTATAGGGTGCATGTACTCACTGGAGAGACAGAAAGTGAGAAATCATTCCCTGGAGGAATGGCCATGCTGCAATTCCTTCTCCATTCTCCTCTGGGATTTTGGACACACACACACACACACACACACACACACACACACACGGCGGGTGTGAGTTTTAAGCTGTTGGGTCCGGGATTCAAACTGTAGTCGACTACACAGGAGTCCAGCCATGTAACTATTACATCATCTGCTGGTTTCTCCAGTGTGTTTTACAAACCACAGGGTCTGGGACTTGAACCTCAGTTGAATGTGTGGGATCCAGCTGCCTTCAACGTCATCTGTTGGCCCCTACTTCCTGTTTTTTTGTTTGTTTGTTTGTTTTTGTTTAAAGAATTATTTATTTATTATTCAGTTTGACCAGGGAGAAACAGAGAGAGGGAGTGAGAAAGCAAGTCGCCAGGTCCTGAACCTGGTGGCTTGCTTTCTCACTGCCCCTCTGCCCCACATCTGTTTCTGTCCCTCTCTGGTCCAATGAATGAAAATAAATAAATAAAGTTAAATAGGATCATTCTTTTAACAAATAAAGTATACTTGTTTATAGATTGTGTGGCTTACCTGGTGCTGGTTTGTGACTCCTCCACGCCCTCCCCCCCCCCCCCCGTTTGTTTTTTGCCATAGGGCATGTATGCTTGCCAGAGACAGGGAAAGTGAGAAATCACTGCGGGGGGAGGGGGGGTGGCCATGCTGAAATCCCTTCTCTTCCATTCTCTTGAGATTTGGGGTATGCACACGCACACACCAGGTGTGTGTGATTTTCAGGCCTGCAGGCCCAGGACTTGAACCGCCATCGGCCTTGTGGGAATCTGGCACCTTAACCACCGTGCCACCTGCTGACCCCCATACATACTGCTTTGTTAACTTCTGAGATCTGCAAGGCAAAGGAGAGGTGGGGACAGCCCCCTCCCCCCAGTGGGAGTGGTGGCAGATTTGGCAAGAACAGACAGACAAGTGGAGAAAAGCAGGGATCAGGCAGACCGGGCATGTCTGATGAGATCACAGTAGCACTGAGCTGTTCCCAGGTTTCTTCTCCCTCCCCTCCAGGTTTATTTTATAGAGCAATGGGGGAGGAGGAAGAAGCAGAAGGTAAAGCCAGGTATTTTCTATTGTTGGCCGCAGCTGTGAAGCATCTTGCATCCCGTGGTTCTAAATAAACCACCTCTGACACACAGCTTCCTTTTTTTTCTCTTTTTTAAGAGCAATTTTTCTATAGGGTGCCACGTGCTTGCCAGAGAGACAAAAAGCGTGAAATCACCCCCCAGGGAGAATGTCCACATCACAGTCCCTTCTCAGTTTTCTTCTCAGGCTCTTAGGCACACATACACACATGCCCAATGTGAGTTTGAAGTCGCCAGGTCCAGGTCTTAAACTGGTCAACTATGTGGGAGTCCAGCGACATCACCAGTACACCGTCTGCTGGTCCCAACACCCAGCGTCCTTTCATTTACACTGCCCTGCCATGCCAAAGTAGATGTCCTTGTTAGAGCTTTTGCTTGTCTTGGAGTGTCAGCACAAATACTATATCTACTTTAAAAAGTCACTAGTGTTTTGCCCAGATCTGTCTGCTCCCTACAGTTAGCACCCAAAATACTGTGTTCTGCTTTTGTGAGGATTTCATCATTAAACCTCAGTAAATGATGTTTCTAGATGTGCGTCACATGTAGTCCATGACGTAGGTGGGAATTTCAGTGCCCAGTTTCTATGAGGGCGTTACAGTGGCAGAGGTGAAGTAACCTGCACAAGTGCCTGTCGTAGCTGTTGGCAAATCTAGACTGCACTGTAATGTAGCCTGCCTTAGAGGGAACTTGGAGCTGCTTCCAAAGTAATGCCAACTATAAAATCCTTTATAAAAAATAGAAAACCCCATGGGTTCAGAGTGTAATAGGGTGTAGTAGTAATGCCTTCTTAGAGTGTTTGGCATATGGTAAGTACTTAACACAGTTTTAAGTCATTGCAGATTTCTGGATGGTGCTAGAGTTGGAATACTTTTTTTACTGGTACGAGGACTTGATTCCCATAGAGTTTACGTAACGTGCCAAGGATCATAGACCTAGCCAGGGATCGCCCAAGCACGTGCATCCTTGCCTTATCTCATTCCAAAACCTGAGGGTAGCTGTTCTCTTACCCTTACTTTGGAAATTTTTTTAAAAATGGGTCTCTTTTTAGTAGCAGTTGTTTTTGCACTAATTCTGAGATAGATAAACATGACTTTGGAAAACCAATAATTTTTTTTTTCTTATCTCTGCAGGCAGATAAATGTAGCTGTGGGAAACTATGTTTTTTTTTTTTATCTCTGATCTTTGTGTTGTGAGAACCGAGGGGCTCTGCGGTAGCTTCTTAGAAGGAGGGTGATAGAATAAGTTACAGGATTTTTTCCTTTTTTTTTTTTTTTTTAAGAGAGGTTTTTTCGCTATAGGGCGCGTGCGCTCGCCAGACAGAGAGAGACATAGAGACAGAAAGCGAGAAATCACCCCCTAGAGGGGATGGTCACGCCGCAATCCCTTCTCCATTCTCCTCTTGGGATCTTGGGCACACACGCACCTGGCATGAGTCTTAAGCCACTGGGTCTGGGACGCGAACTGCAGTCGACTACGCGGGAGTCCAGCGACATAGCCATTACGCCAACTGCTGGTTCCCCAGGATTTTTTCTTTCGTCATTTGTCTTTTTCATTAATTTTTTAAAAATTATTTATTTTTTCATTCACATATTTCAATTGGACCAAAGACATAGAGAGCTAGAGGAGAGAAGGAAAGCGAGAAAGCAAGCCACCAGGTCTGGGACTCAAACTGTGGTTGGCCATGTGGGAGTGTCCAGCGCTTTAACTACCATGCTACCTGCTGGTTCCCCATGACTTCCTGCTGGTTCCCCATGACTTCAATTGGACCAAAGACATAGAGAGCTAGAGGAGAGAAGGAAAGCGAGAAAGCAAGCCACCAGGTCTGGGACTCAAACTGTGGTTGGCCATGTGGGAGTGTCCAGCGCTTTAACTACCATGCTACCTGCTGGTTCCCCATGACTTCCTGCTGGTTCCCCATGACTTTAAATTTTTAGTCCCCTCTGCCAGGTGCTTGTTTCCATATGGTCTCAGCATACTCTCTTTTTTTTTTGGAGAGGTTTTCACTATAGGGCGCGTGCACTCGCCAGACAGGACAGAGAGACATACAGACAGAAAGCGAGAAATCACCCCCCAGGGGGGAAACCACCGGGTCCAGGACGCAGACCACGGTCGACTACGTGGGAGTCCAGCGACATAGCCATTACGCTAACTGCTGGTTCCCATAATCTTTTTCTTTTAAGAATTACTTTATTTAACTTTATTTTTCATTATTCTTACTTTCCAATTTGACCAGAGAGAGTGAGTGAGAAAGTAAGCCACCAGGTCTGGGACTCGAACCGTGGTCAGCCATGTGGGAGTCCAGCGCCCTCAACCTCCACACTGCCTGCAGGCCCAGTCTCAGCATACTCTCTTATGTACAGAATCTCATTTTGGCTTTCATCTGCTTGTTGCCAGTTTGTGACTTCTAAGAAGGTAATTTGTGGTTTATTGTCTATAATCTGTCCCTTTATCCTTGGGCTAGCTTTTCGAGGGTATAAGAAGTTGTGTATAGAGTGCAGTTACCTCAGTCTTAAAGCTGCATGTGACGTACACACTCCAGACACATACGTTCTTTTTCCATGTACCCTTTTTTTAGAGGGAGATTTTTGCTATAGGAGTGACATAGACAAAGTGAGACATCACCCCCTGGGGGTTGAGCATGCATGCACATGTGCCTGGCGTGAGTTTTAAGCCACCAAGTCTGGGACATGAACTATGGTCAACTACTACATGGGAGTCCAGTGACATAACCATTAGACCATTTGCTGGTCCCTCCATGTACCCTTTCTATTTTTACTTGGTAGTTTTTTTGCTGATTTTGTTAATTGGCCTCAAATGACTTATCAGTTCTTTCTGTTTAAGAAATGTAACTAGTTACAGAAATTTCTAATTTCTATATTTTTGTAACTAATGCTGTTTTTCATATTATTTGAAATTGCAATATTTATGAGGATATGAAGTTTTCTATTTCATCTGCCTGTGTATACCCTGTGTATCAGTTAGGCCGTATGGTAATGATAATTGTAAAAGACCCTAAAATGCAATGGCTCGGATAAAGATTAGCCTATTTCCCACTCATAACTGTCCTGTATATTCCATGCAGCCTTTCAAAGACTTGAGCTCACAATAATGTTGTCAATTTCTTCTTAAGGATTTTTGATATAGAGGGCGCTTGATGGAGAGACAGAGAGCAAGAAATCAATCCCCCCTGGGGTGGGGCGGGGGGTTGGTCAGCCTCTTCTCCACTGTCTTGGGATTTGGGACATGCATTCACATGTTCCCAGTGTGAGTTTTAGTTGCCACCCACTGATCCCAGTGGTGCCATTTTAAAAACATCTCACCAAGATTACTGCAGTATCTTCAGTTTACCCAATTTACCCAGTCTGAGCGGAGAGGTTTAAAGTCCAAGCCCCTTTAAACAACGTGAAATAGGACTTCTCACAATTCTTTTTGTAAATGCCAGAAGACACATGAGATTGTACCCCTGACAGGGACTAGTTGTGCCACAATAACTTCTCTTCCCCACTGTCCTGTCAGGATCCCGGCACATGCACGCATGCCTGACGTGTTTAAGCTGCTAGGGGATGATAGGTCATATGGGATCTGGCTGTGCCTACACAGCTTAACTGCTGCACGACTGGGCCACCCCAACATCTTATATCATCTTTTAATTGCCAGGTGACATGTGTGCTTGCCAGACAGTAAGTACCTCTCAACGGTGCACAGTCAGGTTACACGATTTAGGATTTTGGGGGCACCCACACACACATGCCCAGTGTGTTCCTTTTTTTAGTTTTTGCTTTAGGGCACATAACGCTATCCAGAGACAGGGAAAGTGAGAAACCCTCTGGGGAGGATGGCCACGCCACCATCCCTTCTCCATTCTCTCAGGGTCTTGGGCACACATGCACACATGCCTGGTGTGAGTCTCCAGCCTCTATGTCCTGAACTCAAGCTACATAGTTGGCCATGTAGAATCCAGAGCCTTAACTTCCATACCACCTGCTGGTCCTGCCCAGTTTTTTTTTTTTTTTTTCAAGGACCTAGGATTTGAACAGTCAGCCATGTGGGATCTGGCTCCCAATGCACAGCATTTAACTACTATACTTCAGGGTGGGGACTTCACATGCTTCTGTCATAGGCTTGGTCACATGTCTACAGATAGCTGCAAGAGGTGCTGGGAATTATAATCTCTACTAGAACAACAAAGTCTGTTGTAGTTTTTACTATGGAAAGAGAAAGGATTCGAGTGGCAATCTACCAGATCCCTATGGGTAAGTTTTGTGAGTTAGGGTTGGAGTAGAAGGAAAAAACAAAAATTATACCTACAGATTACATGAAGCCAAATAGAATTTTTATAAACTAGGTTGTTACTAGTTGTCATTTTTGAACAAATTGTTTTTTTTTTTTTTTTTAAATTCATTTATTGGGACCAGCAGTTAGTGTAATGGCTATGTCGCTGAACTCCCACGTAGTCAACTGCGGTTCAAGTCCCGGACCTGGTGGCTTAAACTCAGGCCGGGTGCGTGTGCGTGCGTGCCCAAGATCCCGAGAGGAGAATGGAGGAGAGATGATTGCTTCATGACCATCCCCTCTGTGGGGTGATTTCTCGCTTTCTGTCTCTATGTCTCTCTCTGGCAAGCGTATGCGCCGTATAGCGAAAACCTCTCCCCCAAAAAAGAAATAATAATAATTTAAGGAAAAAGAAGAGCCAAAATTCAATAGTATTTAAGCTGAGAGGTTAGTAGAGATGGTGTGTGCAGAGGAGAGTGTTAGAGATAGGATACATACATGCATGAAATCCTGGAAAGCATGATACTCAAGAAATTGTATATGGTGGATGGTAGCAATGGACAAGGGTTGGGAAGGGCAGATGGAATGAGCCGATCACAGAAGGATCCTAAAAATTAACCTAAACAGTCTATTCTGAGGACAATGATGAGAAATGTACTATTTATTTGTAATTGCCAGAGGGCATGTGCGCTTGCAGGGTAGAGAGAGAAAGCACACCTCAGTTAGGTGTGATCATGCCACAATCCCTTTTCCATTTCTCCTTCATTTTGGGATTTCTGGTCACACATGCACATACAACTGGCATTTTTTTCCCAAGCTGCCAGGGCTGAGATAACCACAGTCAGCCATGAGAGATCCAGCTCGCTTAGCCACTAGGCTAAGCCACCCTAGAAGATTTAAAATAATGACTTGCTTATGTTTGTAGTGTAGGTTGGCTTGGAGGAGAGGGGGAAGGCAAACACAGTTTAAGTCTCGTTCGTGTGAGATCGTCAGGTGAGATTGGGGCAGTGAGCAAAACGGAAGTTGACAAATTTTGATCTGACACAGGTAGAAGTAATAAGTTAATGAAGAAATGAAGAGGAGTCAACAATGATGCCCAGCTTTTTGCCCATTTTTATTGCTACAGGGTATATGTGCTGACCAGAGAGAAAGTACCCACCAATGGGGCATGGTCACACTGTAATCTTTTTCCCCCCATTTCTTCATCTCATTCAGATTTGGGGCTTGCATTATCACGTGCCTGACTGTTTTTCAAGCCCCTGGGGCCAGAATTCAAATTACAGTTAGACCATGTGTGATCTGACTTCCTTAACCACTGTGCTACAGGGCCAACCCTTTTTTTTAAAGAATTATTTTATTTTATTCATCATCATTATTATTAATTTCACCAAAGGGAGGCAGGGGGGAAAGTGAGAAAGCAAGCCACAAGGTCTGGGACTCAAACCATGGTTGACCAAGGTGGGAGTCCAGGGAGCGTCTTGAAGTTTATTTCATGAGAGTGAGGGAAGACAAGCACCATCGACAGAGTCTCACATCGTAACTACCACCAGCTTTCCTAGCCAGTCAGAATCATGGGCACGCGTACGCCCAGTGTGTACAGGTTGACTGGGAACTGAACCCATGATCTTCCATATGGATCTGCCATTGCTTTAGCAGTGCCACTGAGTCAGCCCTGGTGCCCTGTTTCTGATTTGAGGTAACATAGAATGAACTAGGGAACATGTGAGTATGTGTGCACGTGGTAGAGAGGTGGTTAGACAAGCTGACTATGACAGATTAAGATGATCCTAGTCTAGATTACGGTGTAGTTTTTCTAATATAGCCCTCTGTAGGTGCCATAGGGTGCATGTGCTCACCAGAGAGAGAGAGACAGAGAGACAGAAAGTGACAAATCACCCCCCCCAGGGGGTATGGCCATGCCACAGTCCTTTCTCCATTCTCCTCTCAGGATCTTGGGCACGCAAACACACATACCCAGCATGAGCTTTAAGTCACCGGGTCTGGGACTTAAACTGGGTTGAGCGCGTGGAAGTCCAACGATGTAAGCATTACGCCATCTGCTGGTCTCAAAAGCAAATGTGTTTTTATCACTGGTGGAGCATTTGGGGCAATTCTCGTGGGCACAGAGAATCTGTTGTAGTTCAAGTAGAAGATCATCTCAATTAGTATGAATTTTCTCCAGGGTCAGCCCTGTGGTGCAGTAGTTGGGCCCTGTGCATAGGGAACCAGATCCCACATGGCTGACTGTGGTTCAAACCCCAGCCCCATCAGCTCGAGAAACATGGCAGGTGCTTGTGTGCGTTCCAGACTCCTGATGGGGTGGGAGGTGGAAGAAAGTGGCTTGTGTGAGATTGCACTCCACTGCGCCGTCCGTGCTTTCTCTTTGGTGAACATGTGCCCTCTAGTAGTAAAATAAAGTAAAAGATAATATTTCCAAGTTTTGAATTTACTTAAATTCACACCTTAATAATTATCAAACAGTTGGGGCTGGCAGGTGGCGTAGTGGTTAAGGACGCTGGACTCCCACATGGCCAACTACAGTTCAAGTTCCGGACCTGGCTGCTTGTTTTCTCATTTTCTCTCTTTCTCTCTCTGGTCAAGTTAAAATAAATAATTAATAAATAAAGTTAAATAAAATAATTATTTTTAAAAAATTATTATCAAGCAGGGACCAGCAGTTAGTGTAATGGCTATGTCGCTGGACTCCCACGTAGTCGACCATGGTTCGCGTCCCAGACCCGGTGGCTTAAAACTCACGCCGGGCGCGTGTGCATGTGTGTCCAAGATCCCGAGAGGAGAATGGAGGAGAAGGGATTGCGGCGTGGCCATCCCCCCTGGGGGGTGATTTCTCGCTTTCTGTCTCTCCGTC
>NW_006204205.1:1287034-1289123 GCF_000334495.1 Tupaia belangeri chinensis | reverse complement strand
TCAAGCAGCTACTCTACTCACATACCGGACAAGACACAAGTGCCTACCCTCGAGGAACTCAGGAAAAAACAAATGCCTTAATATGTAGAACTTAAATTACGTAATATCAATTTGTACTCATTCCCAATTGGTATTGTAACAAACTCTATGTCACAAATTAGCTAGTGATTTTAGAATAGAGCAAGTGAAACTGCAGTCCATCTGCCTATTCCTAAGCTTTACTCTGGTTTAGATAGATGTCCCCAGAAAAACTGATGATTGTGCTTATTCTTTTTAAGCTCAGTGTCAGCTAAGAGAGTCATAAATTTGGATAACGCTGGCATTTAAATCACGTTGGAAGCTCGTTATATGGCTGTCGTGCTCCCTCTGCCCATAACCACAAAGCACATGCGTCCTCAGTAGCCAGAGGCAGAACGGCCGAAACTGATGATAACTTTTCTCCGAGTGAGAGTAACTGTGACTAGGCTCTCATACAAACACCTCAAAAAAGTACTTTGAACTTTTTCTATTTTGGAAATCTCAAAAATGTGAAAAATAAAAAGGATAATTACCCTCCATGTGCTCCATCACCAAACTTTAATAATTTAAGACCAGGGGACTGGCAGGTGGCATGGTGTTTAAGGCATTGGACTCCCACATGGCTGACTGTTATTCAACTTCTGGACCTGGCAGCTTGCTTCCTCACTTTTCCCTCTCTCTCTCTGTTCCTCTCTGGTTAATTAAAATAATAACAATAATAATAAATAATTCTTTAAAAAAAAAATTTAAGACCAGGGCCAGCAGGAGGCATAGTGGTTGGGGCAGTGGACTCCCACATGGCCGACTGTGGTTCATATCCTAGACCTGGCAACTTGCTTTCTCACTTTCTCTTTCTCTCTTGCTCTCTAATTTCTCTCTGGTGAGTCCACGTACCCTATAGCAAATTAAATGATAATAAAAATAACTTGAAAAAAGTTATTTTAAGAGAAAAAAAGTTTAAGACCTTTTCTTCTTCTGTATCCCCCACCGTATGTCCCCCTCGGTTATTTTGAAGCAAATGCCTGCCATATTATTTCATTCTAAAATATTTCAGCACATAAATCTAAAACTAAAAAAAAAATTGAGCACATGCACTCACCAGAGAGAGGGAGGGAGGGAAAGTGAGAAAGCAAACTGCCAGCTTCAGGACCTGAACCACAGTCAGCTGGTCATGTGGAAGTCTAGCACCTTAACCACCACACCACCTGCCTGGCCGGCATGCTTCTCTCTCTCTCTCTCTCTCTCCCCCCTCTCACATGCCTTATACCAAACTGGGAAAAAAGAAAAACAAGCAGGCAGATGGCATGGTGGTTAAGGTGCTGGACTCCCACATGGTAATCTTCTTGTTCAAAAATTGTGTAATCTTGGCTAGTACGAGTCAGTTTGTTGCCATTGTCTTTTTTATTTTAATTTCACTAGAGGGCATGTGTGCTTGTTGGAGAGTCAGAGAAAGTGACCCCTCATGGTCATGCTGCATTATCTCCTCTTCCATCTCCCTGTTTTTTTTCTTTTTTTCTTTTTTTTTTTTTTAAGAGGGTTTTGCCATAGGGCGGGAGCACTCGCGAACAGAGACAGAAAGTGAGAAATCACTGCCCTAGGGGATGGCCATGCCATAATCCCTTCTCCTCCATTCTCCTGGGATCTTGGGCACGCACACACGCGCCTGGTGTGAGTTTAAGCCACTGGGTCCAGGACTCGAACCGCGGTCAACTACGTGGGAGTCCAGCGACATAGCCATCATGCCAAATGCTGGTCCCCATCTCCCTCCTTTTGTGAGTTTGGGCATGTTTCTCAGGCCACAGGGTTTGGAGCTCGAAGTGTGCAGTTGGCCATGTAGGATCTAGCTGCCTTATTCCTCACGCCAGAAGCTGTCCCGAGTTCCTCTGTCATTTTGACATGACCCTAGTATCCTTTGATGGCTTTTTTGCATTTTGGTATGGCAAGAAGTTCCAGACTCACACAGAAGGGGATTTTTTTTCCCCCATCATTTTATTGGGGCTGGCAGGTGGTGTGGTGGTTAAAGGCGCTGGATTCCACAAGGCCGACTGCCGTTCCCGGCCTGGACCCGGTG
>NW_006204205.1:1286644-1286859 GCF_000334495.1 Tupaia belangeri chinensis | reverse complement strand
GGATTGTGGCGTGGCCATCCCCCATGGGGGGTGATTCCTTGCTTTCTGTCTGTCTCTCTCTGTTCTGGCAGGCACACACACCCTGTAGCAAAAACGTGCCCCCTAAACAAAAACAAAAAAAGAATCATTTTAATTACTAATTTGACCAGAGAGGTACAGAGTTAGAGAGAGGGAGAGAGGGAGAGCAAGAAAGCAAGCCTCCAGGCTCTGGACTT
>NW_006204205.1:1281359-1286370 GCF_000334495.1 Tupaia belangeri chinensis | reverse complement strand
GTGCCCAGCGTGAGTTTAAGCCACTGGATCCAGGACTCGAACTGCAGTCGGCTACATGGAGTCCAGCGACAAAGCCATTATGCCAACTGCTGGTCCCTGTCATTATTATTTTTCAATTTGACCAGAGTGAGACAGAGATAGAGAAAAGGAAAGTGAGAAAGCAAGCCCCAGGGTCCAGGACTTGAGTTGCAGTTGGCCATGTGGGAGTCCAGAGTCTCTAACTACCATGCGACCTGTCAGCCCCATATCTTCTTAGATATTTCATGTGATGAGGAAATTTCATATATAATTTTTTCTTAACCTGGGTGGTGCAAATGAGAGGGCAAGTAACCGCCCCTCAAGGGAGCCTGGTTGTACTGCAACCTACTTCTCCGAGTCTTCATTCAGTCTGGACCCTGGATATGCACATGGTGTGCCCAGCATGCTTTTCAGACCCTCAGGACTGGGACCAAAACCCTGGTTGGCCATTTGAGATCCAGCCTCCTCTGTTCAGTGTTTAATTGGTGCACAGTGGGGCTGGCCAGAAATTTCATATTTTAAAACAAATAATAGGGGGGCCAGCAGATGGCATAGTGGTTACATTGCTGGACTCTCTACCATGTGGCCAACCACAGTTCACATCCAGGACCTGGTGGCTTGAAACTCACGCCGGGAGCATGTGCTTGCATGCCCAAGATCCTAGGCAGGAAATGGAGGAGAAGGGATTGTGGCGTGGCCATCCGCTCTGGGGAATGATTTCTTATTTTCTTTCTTTTTTTTAATTTATTTAACTTTATTTATTTATTTTAATTCGACCAGAGAGGGACAGAGAGAGAGAGAGAAAGTGAGAAAGCAAGCCTCCAGGTTCGGGATTTGAACCTTGGTTGGCCATGTGGGAGTCCAGCGCCCTTAACCACCACACCAACTGCCAGCCCCAATGATTTCTTATTTTCTCTCTCACTGTCTATCTTTCTCTCTCTCTCTGGTGAGTGCATGCACCCTAAGGCAAAAATGTCTTTAAAAATGAAAATGATAGGGCTGGCTCTGTGGCCTGATAGTTAAGGCAGCTGGATCCCACATGGCCAACCCTACAGTTCAAATTGTAGATGCAGGGGCTTGAAAAAAAAAACACTGGGCAGGGCCAGCAGTTGGCATAATGGCTATGTTGCTGGACTCCCACGTAGCCAACCACGGTTCAAGTCCCGGCCCTGGTGGCTTAAACTCATGCCAGGCGTGTGTGCATGTGTGCCCAAAATCCAGAAAGGAAAATGGAGGAGAAAGGATTGTGGTGTGGCCATCCCCCTGGGGGGTGATTTCTTGCTTTCTGTCTCTCTGTCTCTGTCTTTCTGGCGAGCGCATGCACCCTATAGCAAAAACCTTTCCAAAAGAAAAGAAAAACATGCTGTGTACATGTACGTGTGTGCCCCAAATCCTGACAGGATGGAGAAATGGAGGAGATGTGATTGCAGCGGCCGCTCCCCACAGGGGTTGCTTTCTTCCTCTCCCTCTCTCGTTTTTGTCTGATGAGTGCTTGCACCTGCTAGCCAAAATTTTAAAAATATATAAAAGTAAAAAAGTAAAAGATAGGCCAGCCCATATCTTTTTTTTTTTTTGGGGGGGGGAGAGGTTTTTGCTATAGGGCGCGTGTGCTTGCCAGAAAGACAGAGAGAGACAGAAAGTGAGAAATCATCCCTCAGGGGGAATGGCCACACTGCAATCCCTTATCCTCCCTTCTCCTTGGGATCTTGGGCACGTACGCACACGCGTCTGGCGTGAGTTTAAACCACTGGGTCCGGGATTCAAAACGCGGTCAACTACATGGGAGTCCAGCAACATAACCATTACGCCAACTGCTGGTCCCAGGCCAGCAGTTATTGCAGTGGTTAGGTGTTGTGTAGGAAAAGCTGGATCCCATATGGCCGACCCCAGTAAGAATTCCGGCCCCAGTGCCTTGAAAAACACGCTGTGCAGGCCCGCAGATGGTGTAGTGGTTACATGGTTACTACCACATGGTCCACAATGGTTTGAGTACTAGACCTGGTGGCTTGAAAATCATGCCACCTGTGTGGTGTGTGCCTGTGTGGCCAAGATCGCAGGAGGAGAAGAGACTGCGGGGTGGCCAGCTCCCTTGGTGGTGGTGGAGGGGTGATTTGTTATTTTGCTTCTCACTGCCTCTGTTTTCTCTGTCTCCGGTGAGTGCACGCACCCTAAGACAAAAAACAAAAACAAAAACAAACAAACAAACAAACAAACAATCATGCTGTGCGGATTTGTGCGCATGTCCAAAATCCTGATGTGATGGAGAAATACAGCAAAGAGGACTGTGGCATGGCCATCCCCCACTGGAGGGTGCTTTCTCTTTTCCTGATGAGTACATGTGCCCACTGGTAACTTAAAGGGGGGGCACTAGGATATGTGTGTGTGTGTACACAGAAATCATACATGCCTGGCATGATTTTTTTAAAAGAATTAGTTAACTAATTATTATTAATTTTAAAATAATTATTTATTTAATTTTATTTATTCATTCACTTATTTTAATTTGACCAGATAGAGACACACAGAGAGAGGGAAAGTGAGAAAGCAAGCCTTCAGGTCTAGGACTTGAACCATGGTCGGCCATGTGAGAATGTCCAGCGCTTTAACTACCATGACACATGCTGGTCCCTATTTTAAACATTTTTACTATAGGGTGTATGTGCTCACCAGAGAGAGAGAGAAAGTAAGAAAGCAAGCTACCAGGTCTGAGACTCAAACTGTTTTTGGCCATGTGTGAGTCCAGCACCTTAAACACCATGCCACTTACTGGCCCCCCAGAGTGACTTTTAAGCTGCTAGGTCTGGGACTAGAAATGTGGAATTGGCCATGTAGAACCCAGCTGCCCCAAACTCCATGCCACCTGCTGGCCCCAAATTTCTGTTTCAAAATAAAGTTAAAACTAAATTATTCTGGGGACCAGCAGGTGGCTTGGTGGTTAAGGCACTGGACTCCCATGTGGTTAAGAGTGGTTCGAGTCCTGGACCTGGTGGCTTGCTTTCTCACTTTCTCTCTCTCTCTCTCGTGAGCTCACATGCTCGACAGCAAATTAAAATCATAATATATTAAATATGTCATTCTTTAAAAAGAACTCAAAACTAGGGCCGGCAGGTGGCATGGTGAAGGGCACTGGACTCCCACATGGCTGACCGCGGTTTGAGTCCTGGATTTGGTGCCTTGCTTTCCTACTCTCTCTCTCACTCTGTCCCTCTCTTGTAAAATTAAAATAAATACATTAATAAAGTTAAATAAAATAACTATTAAAAAAAAAAACCAAACTAAATTATTCTGAAAAAGAAATAAAAAGCTGGGGTCACAGGTTGTGTGGTGGTGAAAGTGCTGGAGTCTCACTTGGCTGAATGCAGTTTGAGGTCCCAGACACAGCAAGTTGAAAATCATGAGTGCTTGTGTGTGCCCAAAATCCTGAGAGGGAAATGGAACAAAAGGGTTTGCAGTGTGACCATCTCCCCTGGGAAGTGATTTCTCACTTTCCCTCTCTCCGTCTCTCTCCAGCAAGCACATGCGTCCTATGGCAAAAACCTAAAATGAAATATTGGGTCATTGGAAAAGTCATGATGCATTTTTGTATAGGAAAATATAAAAAAATGCATTGACTTTTCTGATGACCCAATAAAATAAAAAGCTGTCCTTACTGTCAGCCAGTTTGCCCTGCGATTCTTCCATCATTAGCCTGGCAAATACTTAAACTGTGGGCTAGTTTTGGCCATCACTTCCTCCTGGTCTGCTAAGTGCTACTGGAGAAAGTTGCTAAACTGTGCTACTTGTCATTATAAAATCTTGCTTTCCAATCACAGATCCCTGCTCCTACCAGAAAGTTCTTTTGTTGTACCCTCAGTTGGCTCTCCTGCCATTTTCCACTGAGGCTGTTTCAGATGCCTACTTTACACTCTCATTAGATGCAGGTTCTTCCAGCAGACCCTTTCTTCTTGGCAGAAAATAACTTAACTGCGTGCAACCATTCTTCTTTATACTACGGAGGAGGTACTCCTCTTACCATCTCAAATTTATCCTTCCCTGGAAGTTATCTTCCCTCTTAGAGATGATCTTCCCTCCTGTATCTTAAATGTCTTCCCATAAAGTCTCATTTTGAGTAAAAATCAACTTGTGGGCCAGCAGGTGGCGTGGTGGTTAAGATACTGGATTCCCACATGGCTGACAGTGGTTTGCGTCCTAGATTGAAAATCATGCAGAATGTGTGCCCAAAGTCCTGTGAGGAGAAAAGAGAAAAGGGCTGTGGCTTGGTGGTCCCTCCGGGAGGCAATTTCTCACTTTCTCACTGTCTCCTTGTCTCTTCCCGTGAGCACACACACTCAATGGCAAAACAACAACAGAAAAAAAAAAAAAAGGGAAAAAAAAAGTTACATAACGTTAAGTGCTGGAGGACCAGCCAGCGGTGCAGTGGTTAAGGTGGCTGGATCCCACGTGGCCAGTTGGACCCAGCAGCTTGGCAGGGCACACGTGTGGGCTTGCCCAAAATTAGGGAAGGAGAAATGGAGGAGAAAGGATTGCAGCTTGGCTATCTCCCCAGGGGATGCTTCCTCATTTCCTCCCCCTCTCTCCAGTGAACCCATGTACCTGCTAACAAATAAAAAAAAAAAGTGCTTGAGCTGGGGGTTCACTGACCAGAGAACCCAGGTTCCCCGTAACACTGCTGTTAACTGACAGACTGTTGTAAGAGGTTTGGAATTTATTCCTGCTTTCTCAGCTTTTCTTAATATGTTCCAAAGCCACATTTGCTGCACCAATGGCTGCTCAAAACTTGCTCTATTCAATTTTAGGAGGCTCTCTCCACCAAAATACCTTTACTCTTGACACAGTGGGCTAATCCTCTATTCCTTTTGAGAATTTTCTCTTAGACTCTGCCTTTGTATTTTTTTTTTTCTGAGAGATTTTCACTGTAGGGCGCGTGCGCTCGCCAGACAGACAGAGAGAGACATAGAGACAGAAAGCGAGAAATCACCCCCCAGGGGGGATG
>NW_006204205.1:1277154-1281275 GCF_000334495.1 Tupaia belangeri chinensis | reverse complement strand
CACCCCCCAGGGGGGATGGTCACGCCGCAATCCCTTCTCCTCCATTCTCCTCTCGGGATCTTGGGCACGCACGCACACGCGCCCGGCATGAGTTTTAAGCCACCGGGTCCAGGACACGAACCGCGGTCGACTATGTGGGAGTCCAGCGACATAGCCATTACGCTAACTGCTGGTTCCCTGCCTTTGTATTTTTATGCGGGGACACAGAGCCCTGATCCTCAGCTGCAGTGCGCAGCACCCCAGTTAAGGGTGGTTTAGGCTTTTTTTTTTTTTTTTTGGTCAAAGGGTACATGCACTCAATGGCTGGGGTGGGGGGTAGTAGAAATCGCCTCACACCTCATGGGGGTAGCCACACCGCAATCCCTTCTCCACTCTCCTCTCAGGATTTTGGGCACCTAGGCCCAGCGCCTTAATCACTAGCTACCCGCTGGTCCCCCTGGCTGGTTGAAGGAATGAGTGCCAGCAGTTGGGTAGTGGCTAAGGCCTTGGACTCCCACATGGTTGGAGCAGTGTGTGGGATCACATCGGTGATCTAGGTTCGAGTCTCAGACTCTGCAGCTTTAAACTCCTGCCGGCAGAGTGTGCACGCGTGCATGCGCCCAAAATCCCAAGAGAAGGACTGTTGCTTAGCTGCCCCCCCACCCCCGTGTGTGTGTGTGTGTGTGTGTGTATGTGTAAGAGAGAGTTCTCCCTTTCTTTTTCTCCTTCTGTCTCTAGCAAACCCACGCCCTAGAGCAAAAATCTCTTGCCCTGTAGGTGAGTTTGTTAAAACCAACCAAGCAGCAAAAAAGGTCTCTCCCCTGAGTAGGTGGGGCTAGGGTTGTCAGACAGCAAATAAGGTACGTCTCTCATAGTAAGAGTGTTCTCACTGCCTACGAGATACTCAAGTAACGGCTTATCTTAGATGGCGGCGCGGGCCCCGCCCCCGCCCCCGGGCCCCGCCCCCGCTCCCGGGCTCTCCTCCCCCAGCCTTCCGAGAGCTGGCCGTGCGACTCGCGTCGCCGTGCGCCGGTTGCCCTTGGGCCTGGGAGGTGGTCTCGGCCACTGCCGGCCCCGCGCCATGAGGCTCCTCGGCTGGTGGCAGGGACTGCTGTGGGTGCTGGGCCTTCCCGCCCGCGGCCTGGAGGGTGAGTGCGGGCCGGGCCGGGGGCGGGGCGGGGGTGCCTGAAATGACGCGGCCAAGCGAGGTCCATCCGGGCGACGCCCCTTCACCTGCGGGAAGACCCGCGGTTCACGCCTTGCCTCTTTCCGGCGTCCTCATCTCCGCTGCTCCCCGACGCCTTCCCGCGGTGCACCCGCCGCTTGCTCGCGGTCGGGGGCTGGGGGCGGAGAGCTGGGGTCCAGCCCAGGCCCCTTTCAGCAGCCATCTGTTAGTGAGCAGGACCGTGTGTTACGCGTCAGTGAGGCTTGTCCTCTACGATGCGCGCTTTATTATTAGTAGTAGTAGTAGTTATTTTTTTGGAGAGCTTGTTGCTGTAGGGCGCATTTGCTTGCCAGAGAGACAGAGAAAGACAGAAAGCGAGAAATCAACCCCCGGGGGAATGGCCATGCTTCAATCCCTTCTCCTCTCCGGATCTTGGACACGCACGCACACAAGCCTGGTGTTGGTTTAAGCCACCTGGTCCTGGACTCGAACAGCGGTCGACTACACGGGAGTCCAGAGACATAGCCATTATGCCAATTGCTGGTCCTTATTATTATTATGAATCCTAACGAGTAGCAGACATATATTGGGGCTTTATTGGGAGCTAGCCACTGGGCGTAGCACAGTACTTTATCTCATTTAAGCCTTCCACCAGCCCAGTGAGCTAGGTCCCATCGGTATCTCCAAGTCACGGATGAGGACGCCAAGGCTCAGCGAGGCTAAGTAACCTGCCCGAGTTTGCACTGCTGGTAAATGGCTCCCTGTTTCTTTGACGTCAAAACCCATGCTGGAGTCCACCTGCTGGACCACTTACTTAAGGAGGCCGCTCTTGCCCAGATGCCTGCATAAAGGACAGGGAAGAAAAACACAGGCGCCTTCCAAGGCACCCCCCAGCAAGCCAGCAGGCTCTCTGGGGCCCCTTCCAGCCGGGAAGGCAGCCACCTGGAGACGCTGTTAGAGTGGGAACTTGCTCCTTCACCCAGCTCCTCACAGTCCTATTAAACTTCTAGTTTATCATTCTGATCACAGCAGAAACGGCAGAAAGGTCTTTGCCTTCCCTGGGCTGTCCTGAATGGGGGCGGGACGGCAGACCTTTGATACAGAGAGAAGGGTGAGAAGTAGTAATGCAGTTACCACTAATGGAGTCACTCAGTGGGTGCCAGGCACTGTGCTTACTGCTTTATGGGCATCGTCTTACTCTATCTTTATTTTGTCCTTACTGTATTTTTTTTTAAAAGAATGATTACATCCAATTTTATCTATTATCCTTATTATTATTTTTGGAGAGGTTTTTTCGCTATAGGGCACGTGCGCTCGCTAGACAGACAGAGAAGGACATAGAGACAGAAAGCGAGAAATCACCCCCTGGGGGGATGGTCACGCCGCAATACCTTCTCCTCCATTCTCCTCTCGGGATCTTGGGCACGCACGCACACGCGCCTGGCTTGAGTTTTAAGCCACCAGGGCTGGGACACGAACCGCGGTCGACTACGTGGGAGTCCAGTGACATAGCCATTATGCTAACTGCTGGTTCCCTGTATTACTATTTTTTTTTTAAAGACTTATTTTATTTTTAAAATTTATTCATTTATTTATGTTTTTAATTTTACCAGAGGGAGGGAAGGGGGGAGAGGAAAGGAGGGAGAGAGGGAGGGAGAGAGAGAGAGAAAGCCACCAGGTCCAGGACTTGAACCATGGTCAGCCATGTGAGTGTGTCCAGCACCTTAACCAGCACTCCACCTGCTGGTCCCCTATTACTATTATTTTAAAAAATGTGATCAGAGAGAGTGCAAGCAGGTGGGCGTAATAATTAAGTCGCTGGACTTCTACGTGGCCGACTGCGATTGGAGTCCTGGACCTGGTGGCTTAAACTCACCCAGCGCATATGCCTATGTGCCCGGGATCTGAAAGAAGAATTGAGAAGGGATTGTGGCGTATCTATATCCCCCCCCCTCCCAGGGTGGGGGGGATTTCTTGCTGTCTGTTTCTCTCTCTTTCTGGTGAGCACATGTGCCCTATAGCAAAAATCTCTCTGTTAAAAAAAATTGACGAGAGAGAGAGAAAGTGAGAGAGCAAGCTGCTAGGTCCAGGACTGGTACCACGGTCCACTCCTTAACCACCACGACAGCTGGCCCCTATTTTGTCCTTACTTTAAAGTTTATTTTTCTACATGAATGAAACAGACAGGCATCCCTAACAGAGTCTGCACCCCCAGGTCTCAGCCAGCCCAGATTATGGGGTATGTGTAGAGGGAGCCCTTGGACTCAAACCTGGGACCTTCCCAGGTAGGTCTGGCATCACAAAGCATTGCATCACGTCTGGCTAGACTATTATTATTAGTTTCTTCAGAGAATGAGACTGAGTGTGAGAAAGAGAGAGAGACAGGTACCCCCAACTGGGTCCTCAGGCTGCAGACTGAGGCAACTCAGATAGTGGGTTTGCGGATGTGCCTGGTGAATACAAGAAGGTCCCAGGATGAGAACTCAGGACCTTCTCATGTGGATCCAGATGTGTCACCCCTGCACCACAATCTGGCTCCGTATTTAATCTTCCAGTGCTTATGTGGTAGATATTGTTCCTGTGTTCTGTTGAGTCTTTGGAAAAGTCATGACATATTTGTCAGTTTTTTGTTTGTTTGTTTGTTTTTGAGAGGCTTTCGCCATGGGGCAGGTGCACTTGCTGGAGAGTCAGAGACAAAGAGACAAAGTGAGAAATCACCCCCCACAGGGGATGGCCACGCGCAATCCTTCCCCCTCCATTCTCTCAGGATTTTGGGCATGCATGCATATGTGCCTGGCTTGAGTTTGAAGCTGCTGGGTCCAGGACTTGAACCACTGTTGGCCGTATGGGAGTCCAGTGTCTTAATTACTACGCCACTTACTCACCCCTCTATGTTTTTCCTATCAAAAAGTGTCGTGGGGAACCAGCAGTTAGCGTAATGGCTATGTCGCTCGACTCCCACGTAGTCAACCGCGGT
>NW_006204205.1:1263496-1274760 GCF_000334495.1 Tupaia belangeri chinensis | reverse complement strand
GATTTCTTGCTGTCTGTTTCTCTCTCTTTCTGGTGAGCACATGTGCCCTATAGCAAAAATCTCTCTGTTAAAAAAAATTGACGAGAGAGAGAGAAAGTGAGAGAGCAAGCTGCTAGGTCCAGGACTGGTACCACGGTCCACTCCTTAACCACCACGACAGCTGGCCCCTATTTTGTCCTTACTTTAAAGTTTATTTTTCTACATGAATGAAACAGACAGGCATCCCTAACAGAGTCTGCACCCCCAGGTCTCAGCCAGCCCAGATTATGGGGTATGTGTAGAGGGAGCCCTTGGACTCAAACCTGGGACCTTCCCAGGTAGGTCTGGCATCACAAAGCATTGCATCACGTCTGGCTAGACTATTATTATTAGTTTCTTCAGAGAATGAGACTGAGTGTGAGAAAGAGAGAGAGACAGGTACCCCCAACTGGGTCCTCAGGCTGCAGACTGAGGCAACTCAGATAGTGGGTTTGCGGATGTGCCTGGTGAATACAAGAAGGTCCCAGGATGAGAACTCAGGACCTTCTCATGTGGATCCAGATGTGTCACCCCTGCACCACAATCTGGCTCCGTATTTAATCTTCCAGTGCTTATGTGGTAGATATTGTTCCTGTGTTCTGTTGAGTCTTTGGAAAAGTCATGACATATTTGTCAGTTTTTTGTTTGTTTGTTTGTTTTTGAAAGGCTTTCGCCATGGGGCAGGTGCACTTGCTGGAGAGTCAGAGACAAAGAGACAAAGTGAGAAATCACCCCCCACAGGGGATGGCCACGCGCAATCCTTCCCCCTCCATTCTCTCAGGATTTTGGGCATGCATGCATATGTGCCTGGCTTGAGTTTGAAGCTGCTGGGTCCAGGACTTGAACCACTGTTGGCCGTATGGGAGTCCAGTGTCTTAATTACTACGCCACTTACTCACCCCTCTATGTTTTTCCTATCAAAAAGTGTTTTATGATATTGATTAGATGATCATTTTCCTCTACAGGGAATTAAATGCAAAGACCACCTTGAAATTCGTGCACACATCCTTCCACGGGGTCGGACATGACTATGTGCAGTTGGCTTTTCAAGTATTTGGTTTTAAGCCTCCAATTCCAGTACCAGAACAAAAAGATCCCGATCCAGACTTTTCTACTGTTAAATGCCCAAATCCTGAAGAAGGAGAATCTGTGCTGGTATATATATATATATATATATATTTAATATTTATTTAATTCCGTTTGTTGTTGTTGTTGTTATTATTTTTAACATGACCAGAGAGAGACAGAGAGAGAAAGGGAAAGTGAGAAAGCAAGTCGCCAGGTCTGGGACTTAAACCGTGGTCGGCCATGTGGGAATCCAGTGCCTTTAACCACCATGCCTCCTGCTGGCCCTAAACACGTACATGTTTTGACTTCACAGCTAAACCCGTATATCCTCACTGCACGTAGCCACCAGCCTCAGAGGTGGCAGTGGGTGCTAGTTACCTTGTCTGTGCCCCAGGGTATCCCAAGCTTCCTCATGTGCTGTGCCCTGGTGGCTGCCCTGCATGGGATAGCAGCAGGCCCTCCTGCCTGCTTGCTGCCTTTGGGTTGGAGAGTGAGGTCAGGATATTGATGCTCAGAGCTCTCTCCCACTCCCACAGGACTTACCACAGGCTGGCTCTGTCGGCCCTGCCCCCCCTCTAAGGGCAGTGACTTCTTGAAAACTGCCTTCTTTGCACTGCCCTTGCTGTTTCAAGGTCCAGTGACCGCTTTCTGCCTCTGGATCCTTCGGGTCTATGAGTGGTAACTGGCTCCCCCTGTGCTGTTACTGGCATTAGGGTTCCTAGCCACACATGGGTGGTTCCTTTATTTTTCACTTTATTCTCTTTTTTTAGATTTTTGCCATAGGGTGTTTGTGCTTGCCAGAGAGAGACAGAGAGAGGGAAAGTGAGAAATGACCCCCTTGGGGGATGGCCATGCTGCCATCCCATCTCCATTTTCATCTTGGAAATTTGGGCATGTGTGGACACACGCCTGGTGTGATTTTCAAGCCATGGAGTCCAGGACTTGAACTATGGTCTGCACTGTGGAAATCCAGTGCTTTAACCACTGTGCCCTCTGTTGGCCCTATTTATTTTTATTTTGTAAGTTTTGCTGTAGGGCACATGCACTTGCCAGAGAGAGAGAGAGAGAAATCACCTCCCAGGGAAGGGATGGCAATGCAGTAATCCCTTTTCCTCCAGTTTCTTTTCAGGATATTGGGCATGCCCACACATGCCTATTATGATTTTCAAACTGCTGGGTCCAGGACTTGAACTGCTCAGTCAGCTGTGTAAGCTGTCTTCAAATAACCCAGGTTAACTGTACCATTTCCTGCTGGCACCCTGGCTGATTCAGGGACTGACTGACTAGCAATCAGCGAGCCCACCTTGCAGTCAGAGACCTGTTCTTGGAGATCTCGAGGATAACATCAGCCATGAATTGGGTCACTGATCATCATGGCCAGGTCACACATGGGGTGAGGACAGAGGGATCTGCTAGCTAGTTCTTCTCAGGGCGGCGGAAATCCCAATGCTTTGCTTTTCTCCCTCCTTCCCTCCCTTCCTCCCTTCCTCTTTCTTTCTTTCTTTCTCTCTCTCTCTCTCTCTCTCTCTCTCTCTCTTCTTTCTTTCTTTCTCTCTCTCTCTCTCTCTCTCTCTCTCTCTCTCTCTTTCTTTCTTTCTTTCTTTCTTTCTTTCTCTCTCTCTCTCTCTCTCTCTCTTTCTTTCTTTCTTTCTTTTTTTAGCAGACTGACAGACTAGCGGGTGTGGCAGTGCCATCCAGGTGTCTGGGGATGGGAGTGAACGCCTGGCTTCAAGGCTCCTAGGCTAGTCTTTATAGGCAGTCATCTGGCACATTCTTACTGAGCCGCCATCAGCTGCTTGATGCCACGCAGGCTTTGGGAGTGCAGTGGTGAGTCACGCGGAGCAGCAGGCCTACCTGCCTGTCTGATGGCGAAGGCAGCCCTGAGTGATTGCAAATAATTCGGTGAATCTAAGGGTGAAAAGTGTATCAAGGGGAGTCCCAGAGGACTGCTGAGTTCTGTGATGGGTGCCTTCTTACCCTGGTCTGAGGGTCAGGGAAAGTGTCCTTACAGCAGTGAAGGGCGAGTCGGATTCGCTAGGAGAAGAGAGGGCACAGAGGGCTTTCCCAGAAAAAGAGTAGCCCCTGGGACCAGCAGTTAGTGTAATGGCTATGTCGCTGAACTCCCATGTAGTTGACCGCGGTTCGAGTCCCGAACTTGGAGCCTTAAACTTAATGCCGGGCACGTGTGTGCGTGCATGCCCAAGATCCCAAGAAAGGAGGAGAAAGGATTGCGGCGTGGCCGTCCCCCCCGGGGGGTGATTTCTTGCTTTCTGTCTCTCTGTCTCTTTCTGTCTTTCTGGCGAGCGCACACGCTCTATAGCAAAAACCTCTCCTAAAAAAGAAAAAAAAGAGTAGCCCCAGGAAGTTCTGAGGCAGGTGGGAGAGGGAGAGGGCTTGACAGAGCAGGAACCAGAGATGTCAGTGGTACCAGGCGAGAGTGTAGACAGGCCTAGTAGTCATGCCACAGAACAGAACATTCCCAGGGCAGGGGGAAGCCATCAAAGAAAGGGTTCTAGCATAAGGGGACCATGGGCAGATTTGCCTGTAACATTCAGATTACAGTCGTCATCGCTGTTGTCATCGTCAGCATCGTCACTTTGGAGTGCTTAGCGTGTACCAGGGACCATACACATCTTTTCTCATTCATCTTCAAGTAGCTCTGTAGCCTTCTGCGTTTGCGTGATATTTTCTCCATTTGTTCAGTGAACTGAAAGTAAGGGTGGTTGCCCTTCACCCTGGCTGTTCTGGTCCTTCGCCGCTCGGCTTCACTGCCACAGGAGCCGTTAGGACAAACCCTGAAGCTGTGGGAGCCTTCAGAGAGAGGCTGGAGGGGTGTGAAGGTGCTGACCTAGGCCGGGGCTCCCTGGCGCAGACTTCCCCGGTGCCAGTGGTGTAATGATGTTCACTTTATGCGTGGCCCGAACTACAATCAGCTTGTTAGGTTAAGAAGCAATCTCCTGGGACCAGCAGATGGGATAACGGTTACATCGCCGGACTCCTACAGAGTTTAGCACAGTTCAAGTCTTGGACCCAGTGGCTTAAAACTCATACTGGGTGCGTGTATATGCATGCCTAAGATCCTGAGAGGATGAGGCTGGTGTGGTGGTTAAGGGCGCTAGATTCTCACATGGTTGATCATGGTTTGAATCCCAGACCTGATGGCTTGCTTTCTCACTTTCCCTCTTTCTCTCTCTCATTCTGTTCCTTTCTGGTCAAATTAAAACAAAAATAAATAAATAAATAAATAAAATTAAATAAAGTAATGATTTTTTTTTTAGAAGTTTTTGCTATAGGACACATTCTCTTGCCAAAGAAAGACAGAGACAGAAAGCAAGAAATCATTCCCCAGGGGTATGGCCACGCCGCAATCCCTTCTCCTCCATTCTCCTCTCGGGATCTTGGGCACATACGCACATGCGCCCAGTGTGAGTAAAAAAAAAAAAAAAAAAAAAAAAGATCTTGAGAGGAGAATGGAGAAGGAATTGCAGCTTGGCCATCACCCCTAGGGTTGATTTCTCACTTCTCTATGTCTCTGTCTCTCCCATGAGCGCACATACCCTATAGCAAAAAAATTCTCTTTAATAAAAAGAAAAAAAGAAGTGGAGACCAGCAGTTGGTGTGATGGCTATGTTGCTGGACCCAGTGGCCTAAACTCACACGGGGTGAGTGTGCGTGTGTGCCCACGATCCCGAGAGGAGAATGGAGGAGAGGGGATTGTGCTGTGGCAATTCCCTCCCCGGGGGGGGGTGATTTCTCGCTTTCTGTCTCTTTCTGTCTTCCTGGGGAGGGCACATGCCCTATCCAAAAAAAAAAAAGAAGCAATCTCCTAAAAATACACCTTACTGTGGGAGGGTTCAGTGGCTCTCAGACAGCATGCCATTTTCATCTTAGTGTGAAATAACCCAGTGTTTCTTTCAGTCCTAACACCTAAATGAAAACATGGATATCTGAAGGCTTAAGAATGGTTTTGTTCCTAATCTGTACTGTGCACTTTAATATCTTTAGAGGGAAAAAAAATAGAACTCTGAATTTAAAGTGCCAGCTCTGTGCATTACGAAGATTCCTTTTTGATTTTCTGCATGGGTAATCAGACAGAACCAGATTCTAATTTGCACCCTTAGTTTTTCCTCTTGAGATTCTTTCAGTGTTTTGGTATTCTCCATTTACTTACGGGAGTTAGGCTGTTTATTGGGTGTAATGAGGACAGAGCTTTGGGGGGTGTGTTCGGGATCAGGTTCGTCCCCAAACCTGACACCTTTCTTTTTTCCCAGGACTTAGTCTTTCTGGCTTTATTTTCTGCTGTTTTGTGGGTGACACAACAAATAATGTTTGGTTTTCTTTTAAAGAATTATTTATTTAATTTTACTTATTCATTTACTTATTTTAATTTGACCAGAGAGAGAGAGAGGGAGGGAAAGTGAGAAAGTAAGCCACCAGATTCGGGACTTGAACTGCAATCGGCCATGTGTGAGTTTCCAGAGCCTTAACCACCACGCCACCTGCTGGTCTCCAACAAATCATGTTTTATAAGCAGTACTCATCAACCAAAGGTTATAGAAGGAGCCCCAGTATAATCCTGCCTCCGTTGAACAGCAGAGCTTCCTGCCCCGGCATGCAGCCCCTTCTCTGACTTGTAGTCACAGGGTGCTCAAACTGATTCTGCCAAAGACTCACCTTCATGCTCAAGCCTTGAACTCTGGGCAGTCCAACTTACATGGTCACCTCTTCTGCTTACCTCTGTTCTGGTCAGCTTTATTTATTTTCAAATTGCTCCTGTGTCGTAAAAACCTTCCTTCGCCCCTTGCCCACCTGACAACTACCTGGTCTTCCTTGTCCCCTTTATAACTAGACTTCTGGAAAGAAGCACATATATTTATCCATATAGTAATAAAGTATTTCTGGTACTCTTTATTACTTTATGTGGGTATGTATTTTCATGTGGTATTTTTCTTTTTTTAAAAAATAATTATTTTATTTAACTTAATTTATTTTAATTTGACCAAGAGAGACAGAATGTGAGAGAGAGAAAGTGAGAAAGCAAGCGCCAGGTCTGGGACTCAAACTGCTGTTGGCCATGTGGGTGTCCAGCACTCTTACCCACCACGCCACCTGCTGGCCGCAACCATGTGGTATTTTTTCTTCTGCCTGAATGAGTTTAAGATTTTTGTCACATAGGTCTGCTGCTGGTGATGAATTCTTTCAGCTTTGGTACATCTGAAGTATTTATTTCACCTTTTTATTTAGAATTATTTTATTTAACTTTATTTATTATTATTATTATTATTTCCCAGTTTGATCAGAGAGACGAGAGAAAGAGAGAGAGGAAAATTGAGAAAGCAAGCCACCAGGTTAGGGAGTTGAACCACAGTCAGCCATGTGGAGTCCAGCTCCTTTAACCACCGCACTACCTGCCAACCCCTCACCTTTGTTTTGAAAGCTATGTTTGCAGGATGCAGAATCCTAGGTTTATAGTTGTTTGCTTTTAGGGCTTTCAGGATGCCACTCTTGCTTTCATTGTTTCTTTTTCTTTTTTTTGGAGAGGTTTTTGCTATAAGGGCGCGTGCGCTTGCCAGAAGGACAGAGAGAGACAGAGATCAAAAGCGAGAAATCACCCCCAGGGGGGATGGCCATGCTGCAATCTCTTCTTCTCCATTCTCCTCTCGGGATTTTGGGCACGCATGCACACATGTCCGGCGTGAGTTTAAGCCACCGGATCTGGGAACTGGGAACTGCGGTCGACTACATGAGAGTCCAGCAACATAGCCATTACGCTAACTGCTGGTCCCTCTAATTGCTTTAAACCACCCCCCCCCAATGGTTTTGAGCACTTAAAAAAATTATAAGGTTTTCTTTTATTTAAAAGATCATTCATGGGGGCCAGCAGGTGACGTGGTGGTTAACATCACTGTACCCTCACATGGCCAACTGTGGTTCGACTCCTGGACCTGGTGGCTTGCTTTCTCACTTTACTTCTCTCTCTCTCTCTCTCTCTCATTCTGTCCCTCTCTGGTCAAAAAATTAAATAAAGTTAAATAAAATAATTCTAAAAAAAATTTCATTCACAAATACTGTATCCCTAGATTTATATTCTGTCATGTAACCAAAGTGTTCAGTGTTTGGGATTTCATTCTTACATTTAAGAACCAAATGGTCTGGCTATGGTGGTGCAGGCAGCAGGGCCACTGCCGTGTGATGCTGGAGACCACGTGAAAGGTTCTGAGTTCAGGTTTTGGATCTGCTGCAACACACCAGGTGTGCCCATGATCCTGGCTGGCAGCAGGGCTGAGACCCTGTCATGGATGTGTATCTCCCCACTTTCTTTTTTAATAATTATTTACTTTATTTTATTTATTTATTCATTTATTTTTTAATTTGACCAGAGAGAGACAGAGGGTAAGAGTGAGAGAGAGAGAGAGCAAGTGGTCCCAATAAAATAATTTTTTAAGAGAGATGTTTTGCTATAAGGCGCATGCGCCCAGCGTGAGTTGAAGCTGCCAGGTCTGGGACTCGAACTGTGGTTGACTATGTGGGAGTCCAGTGATGTAATCATTGTGCCGTCTGCTGGTCCCTAAAATAATTCTTTAAAAAAAAAAAAATCAAGGTGTTATATCCTATGTTCCTGAGTGGCTCTCTATACGGGATGGTTTTATTTATAATCTGCATGGCAAGCAGCAAGTTTTGTGTGAAGCTATGCATTTGATCATTTAGTTATTTGGCATGCCTTACTCTAATACCCACTTGTGACCTTCTTCCTGACCTGGAGAACGGTGGGTAGCTCTCTGGTAGTTTAACGGAAAGACTCTTTTTTCCATAGGGGAGCGTTTCATCTTTGGGGAGAACTGTTAATTCTTGGGGGTACTTTTTGTCAAGTCAAATACGACGTGAACATGCTGGCTTGTTTCAGTTGCAGAGGAAAATGGTCACTCGTGGTCCGAGGAGCAGCCTGCTCGCCATCCTCTCCAGGTGGGGGCTGTGTACCTGAGTGAGGAGGAGCCCCCGAGTAACCCCGTGGGCCAGGACAGGGCAGCAGAAGAGGCTGACGCAGTGCTGGGGCTGGACGGCCCTGGCGGTCACGTGGTGATGTTGTCTGTGATTCCCGGGGAAGCCGAGAACAAACTGAGCCCGGAACCGAGCACCGGCACCTGTGGCGCTGGCGGAGAGGAGGACTCGAGGTGCCACCTCCGAGAAAGCCTCTTCTCTCTGGACAGTGCTGGCACCAGCTTCCCTGATAAGGAAGAGGAGTATTACACGGAGCCAGAAGTGGCAGAAACCGACCCGGCACCAACAGAGGACTCCAATAGCACCGAAAGCCTGAAGTCCCCCAAGGTCAGCTGTGAGGAGAGAAATGTGACAGGACTGGAAAATTTCACACTGAAAATTCTAAATATGTCACAAGTAAGAAAAAATTATTTAGTGGTTTTCTCCTTTTCAGCACAAAATTTCTGTGGCTTAATACTCTCTCACCTTTCAAATGGAGGCTCATACTCTCCATCGTGTGTTCAGTGGGATAGCATCTACTGTTACTTCAGTGACAACTGACTGATCTCTGTGATGTTAATAGGGAAGGAGGAGACATACCTAGTGTCTTTTATGCTTTTGTTAGTTTAAAGATTTTTGCCATAAGGTGTGTGCATGTACTCTCTAGTGAGAGACAGAAAGAAAAGTGAGAAATCACCTTCCCCTCCCAAGGGGAATGGCCACACTGCAATCCTTTCTCTTGGGCATATGGGCACACATGCATATGTGCCCTGTGTGTGTGTGTTTTGCTTTGTTTTGTTTTGTTTTTGAGAGATTTTTGCTATAGGGCATGTGCACTCGCCAGAAAGACAGAGACAGAGAGATAGAAAGTGAGAAATCACCCCTTGGGGGGGATGGCCATGCCACAATCCCTTCTCCTCCATTCTTCTTTCAGGATTTTGGGCACGCACGCACATGCGCCCGGAGTGAGTTTAAGTCACGGAGTCCGGGACTTGAACCATGGTTGACTACATGGGAGTCAGCAACATAGCCATTACACCAACTGCTGGTCCCACCCTGTGTGTTTTCTAGGCCTCTGTTCTGGGACTCGAACTGTGGAATTGGCCATGTAGGATCCAGTGCCTTAACCTCCACGCCACCTGCTAGCCCATCTTCTAGATGACCTAAAGCTAGTTATTCTTGGGGTCATCTCTCCCCCACCTCATGGTAACACTCCTAATGGACAGATATACTGGACCTTGGCATTAGAGCATAGCATTTTTCTTCTACCAAATGGAGTATTTGTTACAGAGGGAACTGACAAATTTCTGAACTACTAACATGACAATCTATTCAATAGTATTATTTAGATTCATAATACCCTTGGAAAATATGTTATATTGAGGAAAGGTTCTCTTTCCTCCAAAGAACGGTGGATCCACTGCTTATTCTGGAGTGAGAGCTGAGATCATTGTCTTAAACCCAGCCATCCCTTTTCAGATACCTAGGAAAATTCCAGAGTAAGTACTAGAATTACTATTGACAGTTTCTGTAGGATGGCTGAGAACCCAGAGGAGCAGGGCAAATTCGGGCTGCTTGTGTAAGAGAAGCAACCCTAGCTCTGAACGCGGTGGTTGCGTGCTACCTGCAAGGTCCGGTACATTTAGTGCATGTAGCAGCTCCGGGGGCAGCATCACTGCGGGCCTCACGTCCCCTCCCGAGGACCCGAGACTCCACACCTCAGCTCCGCGGGACTGTTCCATGAGTGTCTCACACACTGCCGAGACAGCACAGTCCCAGAGGCTGAGTTACAGCTGAAACAGGTGGTGGCTGGGATGGTGCACTCTTAGCGGAACTAACCTTTGGTGGAATTATATTGATCCGACAGCTTAGCACAGACTTCGCTCCCTGGACATGGTCATTAAGCCTGAGATCACAGGGCTCTTATAACGCCCTTTTAGATGTGTGAGCTATGTGGTTCAAAAGGCAGGGACAAAGACCTATACCCTATGAGGACTTAGTATTTGAATTGATGATTTATGGAAAATATTAAAATAGCTCTGTAGAGACAGTAGGAAGGCCTCTTAGAGGAAAGTGTGTATATACACACACACACACACACACACATACATATACATATATATATACACTTTAAATATATAAATATTTTTAGTGTGTGTGTGTGTGTGTGTATACACACACACATTCTGCCAAGTTTGGGATTTGAACCATTGAACCATGGTTGGCCATGTGGGAATCCAGCCTCAACTACCACACCACCCGCTGGCCCCTTACTGCTGGTTTTAACGCGTGTTTCCTTATCACAGGACCTCATGGATTTTCTAAACCCAAATGGCAGTGACTGTACTCTGGTTCTGTTTTACACCCCGTGGTGCCGGTTTTCTGCCAGTTTGGCCCCTCATTTTAATTCTCTGCCCCGGGCATTTCCGGCTCTTCACTTTTTGGCCCTGGACGCATCTCAGCACAGCAGGTACCTACCCTTGGAGGGACGTAGGCCTCATCCTCTGCTGAGGATCGCGGAGTGGGGGCCCTGAGCAGTTAAGTTAGAAGCAGAGGGGTGGGCATGGGCGTGGGCTTCACAAGGGGATCAAGGGGGTCGAAGGAAGGGAGCAGGCAGAGTGAGCAGTGAGGACGGTCGAGAGCTGGCAGAATCTCTCTGGTTAAGGGCCTGTTTTCTCTGTGGGGGGTTTAAAGGTGGTGGGTGATGGCATCTAATGGCAGAGGAGGGACCAGAAGACTTTTTAAGGTCCTGGCCACAATTGGTAGCCACTGAATTAGTGCAGTTGGCCATTCCTCTGTGACTTTCACTTGTGGTTTAGGTCCTCAGCCCTGAGCTAACTCCCAGCACCCCCGTTGTGTGTCGACCAAGGACTGCCTTCTTTCCTCTGCCCTTCCCTTTCCTTTTCTGTCTTTGCCCTCCCTCCTTCCTTCCCTCCCTCCCTCCCTCCTTCCCTCTCTCCCTCTCTCCTTCCCTCCTTCTCTCCTTCCCTCCCTCCTTCTTACTGACATTAATTCTTACGTTTTCAACAGTAGACACTTAGTAATGTAATGCATTAATTCTGCTCTTTAAAAGAACAGATACTCTTATTTTATAATGATCACTGAGCTTTGATTTTTTGTTTATTTATTTCCTGAGAGACAGGCAGGCAGACAGACAGGCACCGCTGACAGGGGCTTTGCGCCGTGAGCCACCCAGCCCC
>NW_006204205.1:1256282-1263080 GCF_000334495.1 Tupaia belangeri chinensis | reverse complement strand
CTACATGGGAGTCCAGTGACATAGCTATTACGCCAACTGCTGGTCCCAGAAAGAGATTTTTGCTATTGGGTGCATGTGCTTACCAGAGAGACAAAGTGAAAGCAAAAAATTCATCCCCCGGGCAAGATGGCCATGCCACAATCCCTTCTCCTCCATTTTCCTCTCCGGATTTTGGGCACACACACACACACACACACACACCCCCGGCATGAATTTAAGCCACCGGGTCCAGGACTCAAACTACTTTCAACTACATGGGAGTCCAGCGACATAGCCATTACACCAACTTCTGGTTCTAATATATCAGTAATTCTGATACAGGCTTCAGGGAGATATCTAAGTGGGTGGCCTGGCCCAAGGGAACAGCCTGATTGGAAGGACAGTTCAGGTCAGTGTTCAGCCTCTTTTTTGAGAGATTTTTGCTATAGGGTGTATGCACTTGCCAGAGAGACAGAAAGCAAGAAGTCACACCCAAGGGATGATGGCCACACCGTAGTCCCTTCTGTTCCATTCTCCTCTTGAGATTTTGAGCACACATGCACATGTGCCTGGTGTGCGTTTTAAGCTGGCAGGTCTGGGACTTGAACCATGGTTGACTGTGTGGGAGTCCGGCAACATAACAGTTATGCCATCTGCTGGTCCCTCAGTGCCCAGCTTTGACCCGGCAGTACTCGGTACTCTGCGGTTCTGAGTCTGGCACTGTCTCCTCTCCTTCTCCACTCCCAGCAGGCTTCCAGCCACTGCTTCATTCGTTTTTTTTTTTTTTTCCCGATTTTCACTGTAGGACGCGTGCGCTCGCCAGACAGACAGAGAGAGACATAGAGACAGAAAGCGAGAAATCACCCCCCAGGGGGGATGGTCACACCGCAATCCCTTCTCCTCCATTCTCCTCTCAGGATCTTGGGCACGCACGCACACGCGCCCGGCGTGAGTTTTAAGCCACCGGGTCCGGGACACGACCCGCGGTCGACTACGTGGGCGTCCAGCGACATAGCCATTACGCTAACTGCTGGTTCCCTTCATTCGTTTTTTCATGCAGTGCCTATTTCAGTGCTTTAATTATGGAGAACAGGTCACTTACTATCATACTGGCTGAGGTAGGTGTGGCCTCCTATGTTAGGATTTAAGTTGTACCATGTTTACAATTAAAAAAAAAGTCCTGACAGGGACCAGCAGTTAGTGTAATGTCTATGTTGCTGGACTCCCATGTAATCGACCACAGTTCGAGTCCCTGACCTAGTGGCTTAAACTCACACTGGGCGCGTGTGTGTGCGTGCCCAAGATCCTGAGAGGAGAATGGAGGAGAAGGGATTGTGGCGTGACCATCCCCCCTGGGGGGTGATTTCTCTCTGTCTCTCTGTCTCTCTCTGTTTTTCTGGCGAGCGCATGCACCCTATAGCAAAACCTCTCCAAACAAAAACAAAAACAAAAAACAAAGTCTTGATTATCCAGGATTAATCTTTTACTTACGGGGAAGATGGTGGCTTATGCAGGCTCAGTGGCAGGGACGAGGCGCAGGCTCAGTGGCAGGACAGAGGCTTGAACCCAGAGTGTTTTTACTTCGGAGCTTGTCCCCAGGCATCGGCATCATGCACAGGGGAAGCAGTCCCACACACGTCACATTACTTGCACGTTGTCCTGCCCTGGTTGTGACCTTCCTGGTGTGTTTGGTGGATCATATATTCCCTTGTGCCAATTTACCGAAGTAATTGCTCACTGTAAGTTGATCATTTTTGACGGGCATTCTGAAGAGCTTGAAATTTCTTCTGTCAAGTAAATTGTCACAGTGTGTTTTATCCACGAATTCGAATTTTCTGGTCCAGTCAGCTTTGACAGTTAGCAACTTAAATAGTGCAGTGATTGTGTCGTGGGTAGAGCTGTGCTGGATTAGAGAGCAGCTCAGAGTGCAGAGCAGGGAGGCCCAGCCTAAGGAAAGCGGTCCGAGCAAGCTGAACGCCTGGAGTTGGACTTTCAGAGATCTCCTTAGGTACCTGAAACTGATCCTCGTTCACTTATTTCTGTCTATTTCGATATGGTAATTACGTGAGAAAGCCCACTGCTAATTCAGGTTTTCTGACTCATTTCTTTCTCTTGTAGCCTTTCTACCAGGTTTGGCACCGTCGCGGTTCCTAACATTTTGTTATTTCAAGGAGCGAAACCAATGGCTAGGTTTAATCATACAGATCGAACGCTGGAAACGCTGAAAATCTTCATTTTTAATCAGACAGGTATGTAGCTAAGGAAGAAGATATTTATTGCTAGGGGTATATGCCTTCTGTGGGCTTTGATCTGCTTTAATCCTCACCCCAAGTAAAGGAGTCAGGATTGACTTTGAAATGTAAAACTTAATGCTGGAGAGAAACAGAGAGAGGGAAAGTGAGAAATCACTTCCAGAGGGGATGGCCATGCTGCAGTCCCTTCTCCATTTTCCTCTCAGGATTTTGGGCATGCACGCACATGTACCCAGCAAGCATGGTTTTCAACACATCAGGTCCAGGACTTGAACTCCAAAGTTGGCCATGTGGGATCCAGCTGCCTTAACCTCCATGCTACCTCCAGGCCCTAAACATTCTTTTCTAATGAACTTAAAAAAAGCTTTATTGTAATATAACTCACATACCATATGTTTCATCTGTAGGTATCTTTTAATATACATTTTCACTTAAGTGTAATATTTACACAAAAATATGCAAACTGAGTGGTGTTCAGAGTGATGAGTTTTCTTTACTTCTTTTTTTTTTTTATGAGAGGTTTTTGCTATAGGGCACATGTGTTCACCAGAAAGGCAGAGAGAGACAGAGAGACAGAGAGACAGAAAGTGAGAAATCACTCCCCGGGGGGATGGTCACGCCGCAATCCCTTCTCCTCCATTCTGCTCTTGGGATCTTGGGCACGCATGCACATGCGCCTGGTGTTAATTTAAACCACTGGGTCTGGGACTCGAACTGCAGTTGGCTACATGGAAGTCCAATGACATAGCCATTACGCCAACTACTGTCCCGGGGTGGTGAATTTTCATAAAATGGACACCCTGCATAATCAGTGCTCTGACCAAGAAACAGCATATCACCAGCCTCCCTTAGCACCACTGTTCCCACCAAAGATAACCAAATATAACCAACAACTTTGACTCCCCAAACCATAGACTAGTGCTACCTGCTTTGAATTTTATGTTAGTAGAGATATACAGTATGTTTCCTTTTGTGTCTGGCTCATTTCACCCAACATATTATCTTTATGTGATACATCTGTGTGGTTATGTGTGGTTATGTTTTGTTCATTTTTGTTGCCGTGTATTGTGTTCCATTTATTGAGCTATTTGTAAGTGCCTTTTTTTTTTTTTTTTTTTTTTAAATCTCTGTTCAACTTCCAGTTTGTTACCTGGACTGGATTTAAGATTCTAAGCTGAGGGACCAGCAGATTGCGTAATAGTTATGTCGCTGGGCTCTTACATAATCTACTGTGGTTTGAGTCTCGGACCCAGCAGGTTAAAACTCACACTGAATGAGTGTGAATGCCTGCTCAAAATTCTGAGAGGAGAATGGAGAAGGGATTGCGGCATGGTCATACCCCCTGAAAGGTGATTTCTTGCTTTTTGCCTCCTCGTCTCTTTGTCTCTCCAGTGAGTGCACATGCCCTATAGCAAGAAATCTCTCTTAAAAAAAAAAAGATTCTAAGCTGAACTTTTTCTTTTTCTTTTTTGAAATAATTACTTATTTAGTGGACAGCAGGTGGCATGGTGGTTGAGGAGCTGGACTTCCCACATGGGTGACCGCAGTTCGAATCCTGGACCTGGCAGCTTGCTTTTTTATTAAGAATTATTTTATTTAACTTTATTTATTTATTTATTTTGAGAGTTTTTTTTGCTATAGGGTGTGTGCGCTCACCAGAAAGACAGAGAGAGAGACAGAGAACAGAAAGCAGAAATCATACCCGCCCCAGGGTATGGCCATACCACACTCCCTTTCTCCTCTATTCCCCTCTTGGGATCTTGGGCATGCACACACGCCTGGCACGAGTTTAAGCTACCGGGTCCAGGACTCGAACTGCAGTCAACTACATGGGAGTCCAGCGATGTAACCATTATGCCATCTGCTGGTCCCAAACTTTATTTATTTTAATTTGACCAGAGAGGGACAGATTGAGAGAGAGAGAGAGAGAGAGAGAGAGAGAAGTGAGAAAGCAAGCTGTCAGGTCCAGGACTTGAACTGTGGTCAGCTATTTGGGAATCCAGTGCCCTTAACCACCACTCCACCTGCCAGTCCCCAGCTTGCTTTTTCACTCTCCCTCGCCCTCTTTGTCTTTCTCTGGTAATATCATGTGAAATAATAATAACTAATTAATTAATTAAAAAAAGAATTTTTATTGATTTTTAAAACTTGCTATAGGGGATGTGTACTCACCAGAAAGAGACAGAGACAGAGAAAGGAAAAGTGAAAAAGCAGGCTACCAGGTCTGGGACTCAAACCTTGGTCGGCTATGTGGAAGTTCAGCACCTTAACCACCACGTCACTTGCTGGCCCCAGTGGGTGCTATTAAAATGTTTTTAATTTAATTTTACTTATTATTATTTATTATTACAAAAGTTTGAGTATTATAAATTGAAGAAATTAACTTCAGTGGAAAAGTTCGTACCTCAAATGTTTCAATGCCGCACTTATGGTTATCCCACTTCTTCCTGAAGTATATTCATTGGAAATAAAGATAAATTATAACTTGCCTTCCATACGTGTAGTCACTTTTATCTAACACTGAAGAACAAAGAACTGTGTTCGTGTATAGAAGTACAAATGAGATATTAGGAGGGGACTATTTTTCCAAGTCTTGTACTGGATCCCTGACTGTCATTTAGGGTGATGTGGCAGAGGGAGCCATTTTGTCCAATGTTTCAAGAAAACCTAGAGGGGCCAGCAGGTGGCACGGTGGTTAAGGGTGCTGGACTCCCACATGGCCGACTGCAGTTCAAGTCTTGGGCCTGGTGGCTTGCTTTCTCACTTTCCTTCTCTCTCTCTCTCTCTTTCTCTCTCACTTTGTCCCTCTAAGGTGAAATTAAATAAAAAAAAGTTAAATAAAATAATTCTTTAAAGAAAAAAGAGAAGAAAGCCTAGAACGCAAATGCGATTTAGGAGTCCCAGCAGCTTTCGTAATCATGGATCCCAGTGGTGCTAGCTGTTCTAACAATTCTTTCAGTAAGTTATTTTAAAACGTTCGGAATTTAGTATTACTTAACCTATGAAAACAGTCTGTAGCCTCCTGAGAATAGCCTGACCAGTTCCTTGTTGAACTTTGGTCTCCACAGAGAACAAAAGGCGGCTCTTACAATGCACTGACTAAGAAATCTCTGATGGGTTCACAGAAATTCTAGTGTTTTAGCTTTGAGCAGCTGAACGGATTCGGATCCTTTGATGTGGTGGGGAGAAAGGCAAGATACAAATTACACTGACAGGCAAGTGAATTCCCTCCCAGATAATACTAGGCACCACGGTTTGTTTTAGGACTGCATGCCATTTTGCATACCATGCATAATATTGAATACGTGAGGAAAAAGATCTGTGGCCGATGCTTTTCCTATCTGATCTGAAACAATTGATTTGTCTTCCAGGTATAGAAGCCAAGAAAAATGTGGTGGTAACTCAAGCTGACCAAATAGGCCCTCTTCCCAGCACTTTGATAAAAAGTGTGGACTGGCTGCTTGTATTTTCCTTATTCTTTTTAATTAGTTTTATTATGTATGCCACCATTCGAACGGAGAGTATTCGGTGGCTAATTCCAGGACAAGAGCAGGAACACGTGGAATAGTGATGGACTGAAAGAAGTTGGAAAAGGAATTTCAATCTTCCATTTCAGAAGTCAGTGCTCAATTTCATACGTTTTTCTACAGTAAAGTATGAACTTACAACCTCGGACTAAAAGAAGCGTTCATTTGTTGAACTACTCAATGTGTAAAAAGATAACTGGTGTATTAACTAGTATTGCAGTAAGCAAATGCAAAAATATTGATGGAATTCACAGTTCTTGTATTTATCATGTGAATGTAATCCAGTGTTTTAAGAGAATATTCCAGTTTGAAAAATGAAGACATATTTTGGTGGAATAGTGAGTAGAGAGCCAGTCACTTACCTTAGAAGGCAGAAATAGACGTCCAGATTATAGCTTTGGAAAACGTGTGATTTCCCCAAATATACCTGAAAAGGCTGGTTTTCCATTTGCAATTTCTCTTCCAGAGTCCGTAAGCAAGAAAGTGTTGTTAGGGGAAAGTACAGCAGTAGCAACCGATGGAGAAATAAAAGAATCAAGCACCTTGGTGTTTGTGATCTCTACTTTCGCCGAAAGATTTTGAAGTAGTTTAAGTTGTTTTCCTGTAAGGCAGATGTTTGGAGAAAGTAAATGTTAGGACTAAAGCTTATTTATCATCAGTTCTATGCTAAAACACCAATTTTATCCTAGCTAATGGAACCTTAAAATGCTCCAGCACTGTGCTAACATTAGTGGGATCGAAAAGAAGTATAAAACATTGTTCTTGCCCAGAAGTGGATTCGTCTAGTTTGGAACACTTTTAAAAAGCAATTTGTTGGGACCAGCAGTTAGCATAATGGCTATGTCGCTGGACTCCCACGTAGTTGACCGCGGTTCGTGTCCCAGACCCGGTGGCTTAAAACTCACGCCGGGTGCGTGTGCGTGCGTGCCCAAGATCCCGAGAGGAGAACAGAGGAGAAGGGATTGCGGCGTGGTCATCCCCCCTGGGGGGTGATTTCTCGCTTTCTGTCTCTATGTCTCTCTCTGTCTGTCTGGCAAGCG
>NW_006204205.1:1250064-1255253 GCF_000334495.1 Tupaia belangeri chinensis | reverse complement strand
GGGGGTGATTTCTCGCTTTCTGTCTCTCTGTCTCTGTCTGTCTGGCGAGTGCATGCGCCCTATAGCAAAAAAATCCTCTCCAAAAAAAAAACAGAAAGAAATTCGTTATAGGGTGCATGCGCTTACCAGAAGCAGACAGAGAAATGAAAGTGAAAAAGCACTTCTCAGGGGGGATGGCCACACTCCAGTCTCTTCTCTTCCATTCCTTTTTTGGGATTTTGGACACACACACACACCTGGGTTTTTTTTTAATCCACCAGATCTGGGACCCAAACTATGTAGTCAGCCATGTGGAATCCAGCAGCCTTAACCACCGTGGTGGACACATTTAGTAAAGAGACAACATGTAATTTATACAGACTTTTTGAAAAGCTGTTTTAAAAAGATTAAATTCAGATATAAGGCAACTGATTAGTGATAAATTGTATACTATTTTCAGTGTTTTAGATAGAGTAGTTGAATGTTTATAAACTACCTTAAATTCTATAGAAATAGACCTTAGACGAGTCTTCCCACAGTGTTACACTGAATTGGAGTTTACAGCTTTCCAGTTCTGCATCATTTTATGAACAGCTATGGCTTGGGGTAGTCACTGGCAGAAGGGGGCATGGCTCAGAATGGCGCAATTATTATTTCCATTTTACGAATGAGCAAACTGACACATAGTGAGCTTAAGTAATTTGCCCAAGCTACACAGAGTGTAAGTTGATGAAGCTGGGATTTGAACCTTCAAATGTGTGTATACCTGTAACCGCAAAGACAAATAAAAAAAGGGACCAGCAGGTGGTGTGGTAGTTAAGGTTCTGGACTCTCAATGGTCAACTGTGGTTCCTGGACCTGGTGGCTTGCTTTCTCGCTTTCTTTCTGTCTCTGGTGAGTGCACATACTCTATAACAAGTTTAAAATAATAATAAATAAAATTAAATGAATAATTATATATATAAAAAAAACATCTAGAGAGTCCATCATTTACAGTTACTAACATTTGAGTTAGTATGTAAGTGCCAGGTTTTTGTTTTTTTTTGTTTGTTTGTTTGTTTTTTGTTTTTTTGAGAGGTTTTTGTTATAGGGCATGTGTGCTTGCCAGAAAGACAGAGACAGAGAGACAGAAAGTGAGAAATCCCCCATGGGGGATGGCCACACCACAATCCCTTCTTCTCCATTCTCTTCTTGGGATCTTGGGCACGGACTCACATGCACCTGGCGTGAGTTTAAGCCACTGGGTCCAGGACTCAAACCATAGTTGACTACATGGGAGTCTAGTGACATAGCCATTATGCCAACTGCTGGTCCTGCCAGGTATTGTTTTAATGGCTTTACATGTACTACTTCATTTATCCATGTAACAGTCCTATGAGATTGATATTATTAAATATCCTCATTGTACTCTTTATTTTACTTTATTATTATTTTTTAAAGAATTATTTTATTGGGGCCAGCAGGTGGCATGGTGGTAAAGGGTGTTGGATTCCCACATGGCCAACTATGGTTCAAGTCCTGGTGACTTGCTTTCTCACCTTCTCTCTGTCTCTATCCCTCTCTGGGAAAATTTAAATAAAAAGTTAAAAATAAAAATTAAGAAAAGAATTATTTTTATTTAACTTTATTTATTTATTTATTTTAATCTGACCAGAGGGAAACAGAGAGGGAAAGTGAGAAAGCAAGCACCAGGTCCAGGACTTGAACCACACTTGGCCATGTGGGAATCCAGTGCCTCTAACCACCACACCATCTGTTAGCCCTGTACTTGATTATTTAAAAAATTTGCTAGAGGGCATGTATGCTTGCTGGAGAGACAGAGAGAGAGAAAGTGAGAAACCACCCCCTTGGGGGAGAGTCATACCGCAATCTCTCCTCCATTTCTCCTTTTGGGATTTTGGGCACACATGTATACACACATGCCTGGAATGTTCCTCAAGCTGCTGAGTCTGGGACTTGAACTGCATAGTTAGCCATGTGTGGGATTCAGTCATCCTAACTACCATGCCACCTGCTAGCCTCAAATATCCTCATTTTAGAGTAAATGGAGGCACCAAACAACTTGGTCTTAGTCCTGCAGCTTCCAGTGGCGGCATGAGGCTTCAGGCCTGTGTTTTACCGCAGAATCTCTGAGGGATGGCACCCTGCCCTACCTCTGTGCTGTCTGGGTGACCACTGACTGCATCTCCCTCTCGTCTTTCTCCTGCCTATCTCATGTAGTTGTGGTCATAACTATAACTTAGCACCTTCCTTTTTTTTCCCCTTAACAAATGATACTTCACTGTTCATAAGTTTCCTAGCCTTGACTACGTGACAGGCCGTTGAGGGGATTCAGCACTTTCTGTGTCCGTCTTCTGCTGGGTATTAGTACCGTATATAGCCGTATTTCCTTGAGGACAAATTCTGAGTGGGAACTTTCCATCAAAGTTAGGAAAATTTCCATGCCTTCTGATACACAATGGGGCCCTACCCGAGTCTGTAGGATGAGGGAAAGCTCCCAGGGTGATCTCAGATCCTTACCGTTGCTTCTTTTTTTTTTTTTTTTGGAGAGGTTTTCACTATAGGGCGCGTGCGCTCACCAGACAGAGAGAGACAGAGAGACAGAAAGCGAGAAATCACCCCCCGGGGGGATGGTCACGCCGCAATCCCTTCTCCTCCATTCTCCTCTTGGGATCTTGGGCATGCACGCACATGCACCCGGTGTGAGTTTTAAGCCACCGGGTCTGGGACGCGAACTGCGGTCTACTACGTGGGAGTCCAGCGACATAGCCATTATGCTAACTGCTGGCTCGCTTTACCGTTGCTTCTAACGTGTAGCTCAGACCAGCTACATAGTCCGTGGAGGGAAATGTGATGTGGGCTATTCCGTGGAGAGGAGGTTCACATATGGAGAGGAACAACCAGGACCCAGCAATGTCGCGGGAAAGCGACCAGCGAACCATTCAAGCACAGTGTCCACAACAGGACGTGCCCAGCGAATCCTTGCTAAGGGACTTCAGTCTGCTACGTGTGAGGGCAGACGCAGCCCCGATGGGTGGACGTCTTTCCTGAGCCCTGGTACCCTCCGGCTGCTTTCATGGCTAGACCTGAGGTGTCATAATCTCATACGGGGGTGAAGGAAGGAAAATTACACCAGTAAACTTACTGAAAATGATGAAAGCTCTCTAACTTGTTAATTCACGTAAGTCAGTTCATTTTTCCAGTTCTCACTTTAATGAGCAAAACTGACAATTTTTCTTTTCTTGAAAGGTCTCTTAACTTGTTAATTCATGTATGTCAGTTCATTTTTCCAGTTCTCACTTTAATGAGCAAAATTGACAATTTTTCTTTTCTTTTAAAAAAATTTTGTCTGGGGGCCGGCAGGTGGTGTGGTGGTTAAGGGTGCTGGACTCCCACGTGGCCAACCACAGTTTGAGTCTGGACCTGGTGGCTTGCTGTCTCGTTCTCTCTCTCACTCTGTTCCTCTCCGGTTAATATGTCAAATTAACATGAAATAAATGAGCAAATAAATAAAGTTAAATAAAATAATTCTTTAAACATTTTTTTCCTGAAGGTGACTGACAGCAATGGCTAATTTACCTCCACGGGGTTAGCACATCAGAAATAACTTTTCTCTTGATAGAAAGAAAACAGACAGTGAAGCCGGCATGCGGAATATTCATTATCACGAACACCTAATGTAAATATTGGAAACACAACTTTTAATTCCACCCTTTGTCTCTGTCTATCAGGCAAAAGAAACCAGATGTCTTAGGCTGACAGCTTGGGGCCGGTGATATCTGATCAGGCCCCCAGCTGAATCGTCCTTACCTTTCACTCTTGAAATAGTTTTGTCAAGTTGGCAAAAGGAAAGGAGGTGGATGAGGCCAGAAGTCCATGAATTGTAGGCTCTTATGAGGCAAAAGGCTTTAGTTTTTCCAAGTTCATATGGGATATAAAACCCACTGCTAAGGTGAAGTCTTATTTCTTAAAAAAACATTCTTTTAGGGGCCGGCAGGTGGAGGTGGTATGGTAGTTAAGGGTCAATGGCCGACTGTGGTCCGAGCTGCAGACCTGGTGGCCTGCTTTCTCACTTTCCTCCCTGCCCTCTCTCTCTCACTCTGTTCCTCTCTGGTCAAATTAAAAATAAAAATAAATAAATAAATAAAGTTAAATAAAATCACTTTTTTTGGAGTTTTTTTTTTTTAATTTTATTTTTTGCTATAGGGTGCATGTGCTTGCCAGAGAGACAGAGAGACAGAAAGCGAGAAATCACCCCCCAGGGGGGATGGTCACGCCTCAATCCCTTTTCCTCCATTCACCTCAGGATCCTGGGCAGGCATGCACCCGGGCTTGAGTTTAAGTCACCGGGTCTGGGACTCCAACCGCAGTCACTTACATGGGAGTCCAGCGACATAGCCATTACACCAACTGCTGGTCCCAAATAAAATCATTTTTAAAAACCAAAAAAATCTTTTGCTATTTCGCAAAACTGCTCATATTAAGTTCCTTAAACTATTTAGTTGAAAAGGATACAAGTGAATATACTGAAAAACACTACGCTTATTTAAAGGGTGAATTTATGGTATGCCTATTACAAATCAGAAAGAAAAAGGCTAATAATAAAATATTAATAACAGCCCACACGCACATGTAAAAACGAATAATGGGCGGCACGGCGCCGGATTGTCACAAGGTCGACGGGGGTTTAAGTCCCAGACTGGTGGCTTGAGCGTACCTAAGATCCCAGGAGTTGACTGGATTGTGGCATGGCCATCGCCCCTTTGGGTGATTTCTCACTTTCCTTCTCACTATTTCTGTTTCTCTTCTGGCGACTGCACGAGCCCTAAGGCAAAAACCCCTACAAAAAGCAACCAAACAAAATGAATAATTTCCCCCAAAGATAGAAGTGTATGTGCCCCCGCGCCGCGCCCGTGCGGACCTCACTGTACAGCCCTGTCGGACACCGCTGCAAGTGGGTGTCCCAGACTCTCGTGCACCCAAAATGCGACGAGCCAGCTTGCGGGACCCGTCAGCTGAGCACTGACCCGGCAGAGCTTAGATTCGAACCCTCGGCTGCCTGCTATACAAGCCCCTGTTGTGAAGGACTACGGTTCACGGCCCCCGGCTAGCACTAGATTAAGGACAGGCAATGGTCCTCATGCTCGCGTCCCCTCGCCCCTGCCCGCGACATGCTCGCCGGCGCGGGCCACACTGCACGCCCCTCCGCC
>NW_006204205.1:1241999-1249772 GCF_000334495.1 Tupaia belangeri chinensis | reverse complement strand
CCGGCACCTGCCCCCGCGCGGCTCGAGAGGAAGGCGACCGCCGCGTCTGCACGGCTCCCTCGGATGACAAATCCGCCGTAGCCCACGAACTTCTTAACCGGAAACCAACAAGAACGAGTTTCGTTTAAAAAAAAAAAAAAAAGGCAAATGGGAAAATGGATTAAAACTGGTGTCCACGCCGCGCGGGGCTCACGGAGGGGCCCGCGGGGCCTCGAGGCCGTGCGTCCCGGGGTCAGGGCGGGGGAGGGGCGCCCACTGGGGATTTCACTGATTTGTTTGGGGCCGAATTTTGGGAGGAATTATTAACACATTCTCGTTTTGGGTGGTACAACAGTTTCCCGTTTCCGAGGGGCTTTTTCCAGCTTTAAAAATGGAAAGACTTTGGAGTAATTTGAGGACAAGTTTGAACGTGCAGCACCACCTAGTGGAAAAGTGTTGCATTAAACTCGCCGCTTCGTTTCTTAGAGCATGTTTGGTGGTTTGAGTTTTTAAAAGAATTTATTATTATTATTTTTAAATTGTATTTCACTTTATTCATTCATTTTAATTTGACCAGAGGAGGACAGAGTAAGCAAGTGAGAAAAAGAGAGGGAAAGTGAGAAAGCAAGCTGCCAGGTCCAGCTCCAGGACTCGATCCATCGTCACCCATGTGCTGGTAGTCCAGCGCCCTTAACCACCATGCCATCTGCTGGTCCCTAATTCATTATTTTTTTTTACTTTTTTTTTTTTTTTTGCCGTAGGGTGTGTGCTTGCTGGAGAGAGAGAGAGAGATGACTCCCAGGCAGGGGTATGGACTTGCGCAATCCCTTCTCCTTTATTAATCTCGGGATGTGTCCCGTGAGATTTTTCAAGCTGCAGTCTGGAAATGGAGCCTTAGGTAACCTTACGTGAGACCAACGCCTTAATCACATGCCACCTGCTGGCCTCAAAGAAGAAATTTAAAATTCTCAGTGTGGGAGCCAGCAGATGGCATAGTGGTAACATTGCTGGACACCTGTATAGCTGTCAGCAGTTTGAGTCCTGGACCTGGTGGCTTGAAAATCAGGCCAAGTGCTTGTGTGTACCTGTCCAAGATCCCCAGAGGAGAAGGGATTACGTTAGCGTGGCCATCTGCCCTAGAGGGTGATTTCTCACTTTCCCTCTCACTGTCCTTGCCCCCACCCCACCCCCAAACAGGCACCTCAAGGCAAAAACCTCTAAAAAGAAAAAGAATACTCAGTGTGGAGGGAAATAAGCATTGTAGTTGTAGCCATGAAAGGAACACAGCTGTCTGTACTGTGCCCTAGGTGTGTCTCAAGGCACACCTTCCCTCTGGTGTTGCTGAACAAGTAAAATTACTTTTCAGGAATGAATAGACACGTGATTCGAGTGACTGTCACTGCTAGACCCCGTGCTGGGTGTCTTCACATTCGAGATCTTGTTAAGCTTTTCATATAATCTCGGCAGGTAGATACCGTACTATCCCGCTGTGGGCGGGGAGGACACTGCAAACCGGAGAGGCCAAGTTCACCATCCTGCTGCTGAGAAGCTAGGCCTTGGGTCAGGTGTGGGCTCTCCAGATCTCTTCCTTTCCTCCCCACGAAAAAAATTAAGCCTACCACAAGGGTTGGGTTGGTGTGGCTTCATGGGGCCCGTTGGCTGTGTAGGTGAAGTGGCTTTGTTGCCCCTGATCTGGGCGTGATCCTCGTTGCTGGGCAGACATCTGTGATGAGCACAGAGTGGGGTGTGGACAGCCAGGCCCGCAGAGAAAACAGCTGAGTAGCGGACTCCAGGTGCCGACCACATTACCAACAGTGCGGCCGGCAGTGTGCTTTGTGACTACAGATTTAAGCTGTTGTAGTTGGATCGATTGAACAATTTCTCCCTTCTAAAGTATGCTTTTTTTTCACAAAATCCAATATTTCCCTGTAAATGTGGCTTCATTAGGCTGGGCCTATAGCCTAGTGGTTAAAGGTGAGCTGGATCCCACATGGCTGACCGTGGTTCAAATCCCAGCCCTGATAGCTTGGTAAACAGGCGGAGTGTGTGTACGTGTGCCACAGGTGCCGATGGATGGAGACGTGGAGAAGAGATTGCAGTGTAACCATACCCCGTGGGAGGTTGTTCCTCTTGTTGTGCTTGTCTTTGTCTCTTTCTGGAGAGTGCATGTGCCCTCCAACAATTAAAAAACAGGTGCATTCAGGCCAGCAGGTGGCACAGTAGTTAAGGCATTGGACTCCCACATGGTTGACTGTGATTCGAATCCTGGGCCCTGTGGCTTGAAACTCACATTGGCCTATGTGCATGAATGCCCAAAATCCCAAGAGGAGAATGGAGAAGGAATTGTGATGTGGCTATACCCCCTGGGAAGTGAATTCTTGCTTTTTGTCGCTCTGTCTCTCTTTGTCTCTCTGGTGAGCACATGACCTCTATAGCAAAAATCTTTCTCTCTCTCAAAAAAAAAAGAAAAAAGGAAATAAAGAAAAGAAAAAGTGGCTTCATCTTATAGAGAAGGTAGCCACTGTCTTGGAATTTTGGCCCATACTGTACAATTTCTGTTGCAAAACATGCAAGTGTTATTTTGTTATTTCTTTTTTTTTGGAGAGGTTTTCGCTATAGGTCGCATGAGCTTGCCAGACAGACAGAGAGACAGAAAGTGAGAAATCACCCCCCAGGGGGGGATGGCCACGCCATAATCCCTTCTCCATTCTCCTCTCGGGATCTCAGGCATGCAGCACATGTGCCTGGCGTGAATTTAAGCCACCGGGTCCGGGATGCGAACCGCGGTCGACTACGTGGGAGTCCAGCGACATAGCCATTATGCTAACTGCTGGTCCCATATTTTGAATGTATCTGATACAGCTTGGTGGTCCCAGTCCTTATCTGCCATGTCCTGAAGAGGGAAATATGCCTTTTCAGTGTCATGCTAACCATGAACCAAATATCGGTTATTTTAAAATTGCTGGTGACCATTCTGCCTACTTTGTGACATTCAGTTCGGCCTGGTTCTACCATTTGCTTGGACTCATGGGCTGTGTATAATAACATTCAGCCTCTCCTTGGTTTTCAACATGTTCCTTTAACCAGAACCATTCAGCTTTGTTTCCAGTCCCCTCTTGGAGCACACACCCATAACTTCGAGTCTTATTGGAACAAATGTTAGCAGCATGCAAGACGGTGAGAGGAGCTTGTCACAATATGTTGAACTCTTATTTGGCCAACGTGGGCATGATGGTTTTGGAAATAATGTTTTCGATTTCCTTTTACTGCAGCTATCAGAACAATTTCTTTTTAACTAATACATTTTGACTTTTGGTTTTAGTATGATTTAGTGCAACTATCCAGGGACAAATTCTTTAATTGAATACATCTGAGAGACAGATTGTCCAATCAAACTAGCTGTAAATGTATAATAAGAATTTTAGATGATTTCCTATAGTAAATTGTTGTGTGAATTTTTTTTTTTTAGGGGATGTCTTTGCTATAGGGCGTGTGTGCTCCCCAGAGAGACAGAGAGACAGAAAGCGAGAAAACACCCGCCGGGGGGGATGCCACACTGCAATCCCTCTCCTCCATTCTCTTCTCGAGATCTTGGGCATGCACGCACACGCACCCGGTGTGAGTTTAAGCCACCGGGTCAGGGACTCGAACTGTGGTCAGCTACATGGAAGTCCAGCGACATAGCCATTACGCCAACTGCTGGTCCCATGTTGTGTGAAAATTTTCAGATTTCTTATTGTAAAACTAACAAACTAATCTTTTGGTTTCTTTATTTTAATTAAAGAATTATTAATTTAATTTATCATCATTTTTATTATTTAAAAGTTTTTTTTCTACAGTGCATGTACACACAACAGAGAGAGAGACAGAGAGAGAGAGAGAAAGAGAGAGAAAGTGAGGTCCAGGACTTGAACTGCAGCTGGCCAGTGCCTCAACCATCACACCACCCGCTGACCCGATCTTTGGTTTCTTGGTAGTCAGTGGTTTTTAATAATAAGCCTAAAATGTTTTTATTTAAGAGCTATTCCCTTTTTCCCTTTTGCTATTTGTAGGGAAGGGTAGTTGACCTAGTAAGGAAGAAGATTTAAAAAATCAGTCCATTAGTATCCTTTTTTCCATTTCATAGAATAAGTTGTTTAAGTGTAAAATCGTTTTGTCCTCACAATTATGCTACTGTCGGCCATCAAAGCTGTTAAGGTTTCCAAGGGGACAGAGTCCAAGCTGCCTGGGGGGTGCTCTTGCTGGTTCCGTGTCTCTGGCGACGGCCTCTCCCAGCCTGTGGGAGCCCTGCAGGCAGGCAAGGCAGGAGGTGTGGGCAGCAGGCGTGAGAGCCCCGCCTTTCTGACCGTCCAGTGTCTGTCTCTCCTGTCTCGCCACGATGTTCAGTGTTCTCTCAGTCAGAGAACAGCGTGGGTGTGGGCTTGTGGGCTTGTGGGCTTGTGGGCTTGGGAACCAGCAGAACCTGGGCTTGCGAATTCATCCGCAGGGTGAGCAGGGACAAGGTGACCGTCCACGCGTGAGCTCAGACTGGGTAGGACTCTGGCCAGGCCACAAGGGAGCTCGTTTGACTGTTGCTCTGAGAAAAGTTTCCTAAACTCACTCCACTGAGGTGAGGGCAATTTACCTGAAGTCCAGAGCATCCGTGGGCTCCTGGATACTATTTTACAAAAGCCTCTGTAAATGTGCATTCGTTTTTACCCCTCTGGGGGTGGGTTTTCTTTTTTTTTACGTTTTTAGAGAGATTTTTGCTACAGGGTGCACACGCTTGCTGGAGAGACAGAGAAAGACAGAGACTGAGAGCAAGAAATCACCCCCTGGACGGATGGCTATGCTACAATCCCTTCTCCTCTACTCTTCTCTCAGAATTTTGGGCATTCTTGCACATGCGCCTGGTGTGCGTTTTAAGCTGCTGGGTCTGGGACTTGAACTGTGGTTGACTCTGTGAGAGTCCAGTGACATAACCATCACTCAATCTGCTGGTCCCTGAGGGTTGGTTTTCCTCAGATACGAAAGAGGGTGGTGATCCCAAATAGTTAAAACCTCTGTGGGTAAGCAGTGGGACCATCCAGAGAGTGATGGACCAGGAGTTTGGAGCCCTGAGTTCTAATCCTGGTTCTCCCAATGGCCTTGCAGGGTTTCCTTGGGTGGGTGTTTTGACCTCGGTTTCCTAAGTCCTCAGTCTGTAAAGTGTCTGAGAAGCCGGGACGATGGTCAGTCTGAGTGTGTACTAAACCAGAGGTGCTGGGTTGTGAAGTTGGAGGCAGCAGTGAGGCTGGGCCGGGGTGTGCTTACTCTGCACGGAGCTAGCCGCTTTTGTTTATCTTTTGAGAACAAAGGAATGGCAACCGATTAGAATTTGTTGCTCTTGAGAGACTGGTTGGCAGTTCACGTTTGGATCCAGATTCTACATCCTCCCTTTTTTTTTTTTTTTCTTTTGAAAGAATTATTTACTTAATTTCATTAATTATTACTATAATTATTATTTATTATTATTGTTAAAATTTGAATGGAGAGAGACAGAGAGAAAGTGACAAAGCAAGCCCTCAGGTCTGGGACCCAAACCATCGTTGACCATGTGGGAGTCCAGGGCCTCCAATACTAAGTTGCCAGCCCTACATCATCTTTTTTATTTTTATTATTCAACTTTCTTTTCTTTATTATACTTATTTTTTTGAATATAGCCCTCAGGTCTGGGACCCAAACCATCGTTGACCATGTGGGAGTCCAGGGCCTCCAATACTAAGTTGCCAGCCCTACATCATCTTTTTTATTTTTAGTATTCAACTTTCTTTTCTTTATTATACTTATTTTTTTAAATATAATTATTTAATTTTATTTATTCATTCATTTATTTTCATTTGACCAGAGAGAAAGAGTGAGAAAGCAAGCTGCCAGGTTTAGGACTCTAACCGTGGTCGGCCATGTGGGGATGTCCAGCACCTTAACCACCACACTACCTGCTGGTCCCCATTATACTTTTCATTTTAAGCTTTATTTAAATTTTTTTCCTTTTTTAATGGAGATTTTTGCTATAGGGTGTGTGTGCTTGCTGGAGTGACAGAGAGAGACACCCCTCAGGGGAATGGCCACACCACAGTCCCTTCTCCATTCTCCTCTTGGGATCTTGGGCATGCACGCTCATATGCCCGGTGTGTTTTTTTGTCATCAGGTCCGGGACTCAAACCATGGTCCACTAGGTGGGAGTCCAACGATAGAAGCATTACACCATCCACTGGTCCCACATCCTCCCTTTGCAAGAGCTCAGTGACAACTGCGTCTTTGTTGACGGTCACTGCCACCTACCTGGTTGATTCTCAGCTCTGGGAACGAGGGCTGTGTATATTATTTGGAAGCTTAAATTCTGGAACTTCTGTTGCTTTGATTTGCCATTGGTTAGGATATTTAGTTTATTTTGAAATTTTAAGTAACGTTAAGAGAGGGCATGGAGGGGGCCAGCAGGTGGTGTGATGGTTAAGGTGTTGGACTCCCACATGGCCAACTGCTGTTTGAGTCCTGGACCTGCTGGCTTGTTTTCTCACTTTCCCTCACTCTCTCTCTGGTCAAATTATAAAAGATAGTAACAATAAATAAGATTAAAAAAAGAGAGAGAGAGGGTGTGAGCTTTTTATACTTGTGAGAAGGGAGCATGAGTGAAACTTGTTGAGAAACATGCACCTGCTTGGTCGATTTCCCCTCCTGTTCCTGGGTGGGTGGTAAGTTTCTTTCTTCCTGCAGTTGTGTCTATAAATCATCTCCCAAGCTTTAGCCTCTTCCCCGATTGGCTGATTTTCCCCAAGCCCAATAGTGAGTTCTGGAAGCTTTTCTTAAAACTTGACCTCCCCTTGGAAACGCAGCTTAACAAGGTAACTGTTCCATGAGGGCCCCACCCTGTTTAGAGTCATCTCCCATGACTTAGCCTTCAGTTACTACTCCATTGAATTTCTGTCAGGGGAACGCTTGGACTGTTTCATGTTTGCTCAGTTAGTTCGGTAATCCTCTGGACAGATTCAGTGTTTTTATTTATAGTCGGTGTTGGCATCCAGAAGTCAGAGACCACGTTTGTTAAATGTCTATTGTGTCTGACACCGCTCTGGGTGCAAGCAGGCATTTGATAAATGCAGATGTTGATCACAGCATTCGCTAGTTTCTAGAAGTGTGAGGAGATTTCCACCAAAGAAACCCTCCGCCTGTTTGCCTAGTGAATGCCGCTGGCTCCTGAGCTGTGTGCCCCATTCTGTCCCCCATCCATCTGGCTGCCGAGGAGACCTGGACCATGCAGGCTCCCGGTCCCTGCTCCCCACGTGCTCGGCAGCTCTCGTCAGCAGCTCGGTGGCTGGTGGCAGGGAGTCCCCTTGGTACAGTAAGCTTGTGTGTAAGCTCTAGGTAGCATTTTCCAAGCTTATTAAAATTCTTACATGTGTACAGCTTGACTTCTTTAAGCCTGGCCTAATTTATTGGGCTTGAACATGTGGCTTAAAGTACTTGAGTGGAGTTGCCTCCGGCTCTGCCCGTGAGTCAGTCCTCCAGCTCTACTCCAGCCCGGCGCTCTGGGTGACTCTCAGCAGTGGGAGAGAGGGGACGCAGCACAGGCCTTCTTTGATTAGTGGTGACATTATTCCTGGGATGCTTAATGAACTAGCTCTCTTTCCCCGTTCACCAGCTTTCAGGAAAAGAGATGATAGGAGAATGAGCCGGTTAGGGAAGGTATGCCAACACCGCACTGGGTTCCGTCTGGAGTCAGTTTTCCAGCCAGGCCTCTGTGACTTCTGCACGTACGATGGCCTGGAGTGGCTA
>NW_006204205.1:1224885-1241831 GCF_000334495.1 Tupaia belangeri chinensis | reverse complement strand
GGAGGGCCTGGAGTGGCTCCCTGGTCACGAGGACTCTTGGGACCCGCCAGCCAGAGACAAGCAGGAACACACCCATAGTGGAACAGTGCGTGAGGATTGCTCACGGCAGCGAGGGAGCGTGCGCACCATCGGGTGCCACAGTGCGCCTCGGGGAGACAGTGTTGGACACACACAGGATTTGGACTTGGGCAAGTGATTTTGGAAAGTAGGGAATCAGGGCTTTGTTCTGGATTTCATGCTGCCAGGAAATGAGTAATTCTTTGATTCATTATTTTAATAAATCTCACCTGTAGAGAAAACAGACTAAAGTGGGACCCAAGTTGAAATCGGAAAAGAAATAGTCACAGTCACTTATTAGCCGGGAGAGGGTTCTGTTGAGCGTTCTGTGGCTCAGATGTGTTCGTGTCTTTCTGTGTTCGGACATCAGCACAGGTGGTTTGTTCCTGTCCTAATCCACCGTGGTCAGAGTGACCTCGTCTGATGTGTGTTTATGTCAGCAGGTGAGTATCAAGGCTGAGGTGACAGAGTCGGCTGGCTCCCAGGCACCAGACGCTGCTTTTCTCTTTTTCACAAGGTATTTAGCATAGTGACCCCTGGCAGCAGCAGATCTCACCCACCTGTCTCTCTTCCTCCCTCCCTCCCTCCCACCCCCCTCCTTCCTTTGTATTCATTGCTAGAGGGCGCTAGAGCTTGCTGGAGAGAGACAGAGAGTAGCACCCCCAGTGTGGCTTGTTTTCTCCACAGCCCCTTTTCCTCCATTTCTCCATCCCTTCAGGACTTTGAGCACAAACACACATGCACCTGGCATGTTTCTCGAGCTGCCTGGGCTGGATTCAAACCAAAGATTGGCCAGGTAGGATTTGCTTCTCTGTGCAAAGCGTGTAACCACTACACTCTGGAGCCAGCCTTCATCTTTCATCTGGGACAGGAAAGCCATTGGTTTTGATTGGAATGCCAACATAACCACGTTAAAATAGTATGGTGTAGGGACCAGCAGAGGGCGTAATGGTTACGTTGCTGCACTCCCACATAGTGGACTGTGATTCGAGTCCTGGGCCCTGGGACGTAAAACTTACACTGGGCGTGTACACATGTGTGTGCAAAATCTTGAGAATGGAGGAAAAGGGACTGCGGTGTGGCCGTTCCCCCGGGGAGGTGATTTGCCTCCTCCTGTCTCTCCTGCAAGTGCGTGTGCCCTACAGCAAAAATCTCTCTCTCTAAAAAAAAGAAAAAGTGTAAATAATAAAAAATTTCCCATGACAACTACTTTAATTTTCTCTGTACTCTTCTAGTCTTTCTCCGTAGGTATGGTGTATTCATAATGTGGCAATTGTACGTACAGTTAGTTTTTTAAAAACTGACTTAATTTTTATCATAAAAGTAACGTTGATTAAACAGATATTTATTAAGCATCTTCTCTGTGCCAGGCACTATAGTATAGTTCATGTAATGCCCATTCTTCTTTTTTTTAATCAAGCTTTTGCCATGGGGTGCATGTGCTTGTCAGAGAGAGAGAGAGAGGGAGGGAGAGGGAGAGGGAGAGGAAGGTGGAGAGAGAGAGAAGTCAGCCCCCAGGAGGATGGCAACACTGCAGTCCTTTCTCCTCCATTCTCCTCTCAGGGTTTTGGCCGTGCATGCACACATACACGGTATGATTTTCAAGCTGAGCTGCTGAGTCTGGGACTTGAACTGTGGTTGGCCATGTGAGAATCCAGCGCCTTCACTACCACACCACCGGCCCTGTAATGCCCATTCCAGTGGGGAACATGGACAATAAGCAGATGAGTCACTAACATAATTTGAACTGGTAACAAGTGCCATGAAGAATCAAGTAGGGCATTGAAATAGAGTGATGGGGGGTGGGGTGTGAGGCACTCCATTTAAGATGGAACGGTCTGGAAAGGCGTCTGTGGGGAGGGGGGTCTCTGAAGGGTGAATACTGTGAAGGAGCTCAGTGTGTGGAGGAGCGTTTCAGATGGAGGGGCAGCAGGTGTGGAGCTCTGACGTGGCGTGGTCTTGGCATGACCAAGCAGGGCCGGTGTCCTGGAGTGGACCGAGACAGGGGAAGACGGTGGTAGAAGGGAAGGCTGAAGAGCGAGGAGGGGCTGGAGCCCCAGGGCCTTGTTGGCACGGTAGGAGTTGGGATTTTATTTTGTGAGGGAAAGCAGAGAAGGCGGGGGATTGCAGCGTGGCCATCCCCCTGGGTGGTGATGTCTCACTTTTTCTCTCTGTCTCCTGTGTCTCCAGTGAGTGCACGTGCCCTATGGCAAAAATCTCTCAAAAAAAAAAAAGAGATAGGCACTGCTTGATAGCCCTCCAAAAAGGCTATCTCAAGCTGCTGGTCTTCGGCTTATGTTCTGAAACGTCACCCGAGCTGAGAATGGGTACAGCAGGGCAAGAGCGGGAGTGGGCAGACCACGGGACACATTGCAGTCATGCAGGCAGAGACGGCGGGAGACTGCAGGCAGCGGTGGGTGTGGAGGGAAATGCAGGGTCCTCATGTGTTTGCAAACAGAATAACCAAGACTTGCTGCTAGATTGGCTCTGGAGGAAGAGAAGTATAAGATGACCTCAAGGTTTTGATTCAAGCTATAGGGTGAGGCCCTCTGCTGCCATTTGCTAAGATGGGGAAGAGGGGTGTGGGGCACAGGGGGAGGGGATTGAGAATCCAGTTTTGGATAGGTCAGGTTTGGGGTTCTTAGCAGTCATCCAGGTGGAGGTACCAGGTGAGCCCATGGGTATGAGATTGGGACTCAGGCTGGAGCTGTCCGTTTGAGAGTTGTCAGAGGAGAGAACTGTGAGGGCATAGCCCTGGAGAGGTGAGAGAGGACAGGACGGACTGGGCGGTGGAGGTGCAGCAGGGTCTGCCCATCGTAATAGTAAAGGAGGTCTGGATGTGGGTAGGTTGATCCATGCCATTCATTCTGGGAAGAGATGCTCAGGCTCCCTTTTCCGATTACTTCTTTCTTTTTAGTGAAGGTTTCAATCAAAGGGATCGAGGTGGGAGGAAGAGTGTTGAGGTCTGGGGAGAGAGTTGAAGAGTGGAACAGTCATCTTGGAGACTGAGACAGTGAACTGATCAGGGAAATGCGCCTGGGGCTGGGCAGTTCTCAGCATGACAGAGCAAAGATTTCTTGTGTTTGGTCCAGCCCTGTTCAGCTGCTTGGGTACAGGCTAGGAGTAGACACACAGTTGGATTTAGTGAGGGCTGAACTTTGGCCAGCGTGAGTGCAGTGGAGGAGCAGAGAGGCAAGGCAAGTACGAGTGTGTGCAGGGGAGGACTGAAACCTCGGCTTCCGGAGTCTGGACTGGGGAAGGAAGTGCAGCTGTGATGGGCGACGTAGGTAGTGAGGGCTGGGAGTGTCATTTGATGTTATCTTTTTGGAGGGCTATCAAGCAGTGTCTCCAGTGAGTGCACGTGCCCTATGGCAAAAATCTCTCAAAAAAAAAAAAGAGATAGGCACTGCTTGATAGCCCTCCAAAAAGGCTATCTCAAGCTGCTGGTCTTCGGCTTATGTTCTGAAACGTCACCCGAGCTGAGAATGGGTACAGCAGGGCAAGAGTGGGAGTGGGCAGACCACGGGACACATTGCAGTCATGCAGGCAGAGACGGCGGGAGACTGCAGGCAGCGGTGGGTGTGGAGGGAAATGCAGGGTCCTCATGTGTTTGCAAACAGAATAACCAAGACTTGCTGCTAGATTGGCTCTGGAGGAAGAGAAGTATAAGATGACCTCAAGGTTTTGATTCAAGCTATAGGGTGAGGCCCTCTGCTGCCATTTGCTAAGATGGGGAAGAGGGGTGTGGGGCACAGGGGGAGGGGATTGAGAAGGCAGTTTTGGATAGGTCAGGTTTGGGGTTCTTAGCAGTCATCCAGGTGGAGGTACCAGGTGAGCCCATGGGTATGAGATTGGGACTCAGGCTGGAGCTGTCCGTTTGAGAGTTGTCAGAGGAGAGAACTGTGAGGGCATAGCCCTGGAGAGGTGAGAGAGGACAGGACGGACTGGGCGGTGGAGGTGCAGCAGGGTCTGCCCATCGTAATAGTAAAGGAGGTCTGGATGTGGGTAGGTTGATCCATGCCATTCATTCTGGGAAGAGATGCTCAGGCTCCCTTTTCCGATTGCTTCTTTCTTTTTAGTGAAGGTTTCAATCGAAGGGATCGAGGTGGGAGGAAGAGTGTTGAGGTCTGGGGAGAGAGTTGAAGAGTGGAACAGTCATCTTGGAGACTGAGACAGTGAACTGATCAGGGAAATGCGCCTGGGGCTGGGCAGTTCTCAGCATGACAGAGCAAAGATTTCTTGTGTTTGGTCCAGCCCTGTTCAGCTGCTTGGGTACAGGCTAGGAGTAGACACACAGTTGGATTTAGTGAGGGCTGAACTTTGGCCAGCGTGAGTGCAGTGGAGGAGCAGAGAGGCAAGGCAAGTACGAGTGTGTGCAGGGGAGGACTGAAACCTCGGCTTCCGGAGTCTGGACTGGGGAAGGAAGTGCAGCTGTGATGGGCGACGTAGGTAGTGAGGGCTGGGAGTGTCATTTGATGTTATCTTTTTGGAGGGCTATCAAGCAGAGCCTATCAACATTTTTTTTTTTTTTAAGAGAGATTTTTGCTATAGGGGGTGTGTGCTTGCTGAAGACACAGAGAAAGACAGAGACAGTGAGAACTCAGCCCCCCGGGGAGAGGGCCACAGTCCCTTCTCTGTTCTCCTCTTGGAATTTTGGGCATGCACTCACACACACCTGGCATGAGTTTCAAGCCACTGGGTCCGAGACTTGAACCGCAGTTGGCCTTGTGAGAGTCCAGTGCCTTAACCACTACACCACCTACTGGCCCTATCACCTTTTCAAATCCATAAGCCCATTGTCTTAACCTAGAAATTGATCATCTGTAGCCCTGCTTATGCACAAATCAGATATATGAGAATGTCTACGAAAGCCCTGTGGGCCTATAGCTTTTTGCAGTGAGCAGGCATTTCCACGTGCATGTGCACATCATGGTAAGACGTCTCCCTCACTGCACCCCCACCCTCAGCAGGGGTTCAGGGAGGCCCACCGTGCTCCTGGCCCCTGACCCCTGGCAGCACCTCTGTTCCCTAGCCCCAGCTCTTCAGTGTGGAGGCAGCCACCATCAGAACCAACTCTCCCAATTGTGAGAGTGTGACCCAGAGTGGGTGTTGGTACATCTCTCTCTCTTTTTGAAAGAATTATTTATTTAATTTTATTTATCATTATTACTTTTATTTATTAATTTGCTATAGGGTACATATGCTCACCGGAGAGACAGCGACAGGAAGAAAAAGAAAGTGAGAAAACAAGCTGCCAACAGTTGGCCATGTGGGGGTCCAGTGCCTTACCCACCAGGCCACCTGCAGGCCCCGGTATACCTTTTTTTAATCTTTGCTGAACATAAGGTGAAAAGTACATTGTGTTTGGGGGCCAGCAGGTGGCGTGGTGGTTAAGGCGCTGGATACTTCCACCTTTGTTCGAGTCCTGGACCTGGTTGCTTGCTTTTTCACTTTCTCTCTTTCTCTCTCTGTATCTCTCTCTGGTCAAATTACAATAAAATTAACAAGTAAAAATAAATAGATAATAAAAAAATACATTGTGTTTCATCTGCTCATCAGATTATAAACCTTTTGCTATTCTTTACATAGTTTCATTTTACTTACAGTAAAATCTTCGGGAGTATCATTACACTTGGTTGGGTGTTACCATGTTTCAGTTGTTTACTTAGGTAGTGTGTGAAATGGTACCACTCGTTTCCTTCAGTCTCGTTCTTTTACTGCTGTGGAAGTGAACTGTATGTCTTAGAAACATTTTCAGTGACCCTGAATGAAAACCTGTTTCTCGGGCTCACACGTGGTGTGGTGGTTAAGGGTGAGGGACTCCCACATGGCCGACAGTGATTTGAGTCCCAGATCTGGCAGCTTGCTTTCTCACTTTCCTTCTCTCTCTTTCTCACTCTGTCCCTCCCTGGTCAAATAGTAAATAAATTATTTTTAAAAATTATTTTATTTAACTTTATTTTATTTATTTATTTATTTTTAATTTGACCAAAGCGGGACAGAGACGGAGAGAGAGAGAGAAAAAGGGAGAGAGAGAGAGAGAGAGAGAGAGAGAAAGCGAGAGAGCGAGAGAGTGAGAAAGCAAGCTGTCAGGCCCAGGACTCGAGAGAGAGAAAGCGAGAAAGCAAGCTGTCAGGTCCAGGACTCGAGAGAGAGAAAGCGAGAAAGCAAGCTGTCAGGTCCAGGACTCGAATCACAGTCAGCCATGTAGGAGTCCAGCGCCCCTAACCACCATGCCACCTGCTGGCCCCATAAAATAATTATTAAAAAAAAAGAAAAGAAGAAAAGCTGTTTCTCAAAGTTTGAGAGTATCCCAGATTTTAGTCAAGTAGTAAAAGAGCCAGCAGAATACATTGGAACTTCCTCTCTCTCAGAGGTTTTATTCCAAGGTGTGATTAGTTCCCAGTAGTTCACATTAATTTGGTAACTCAAGAGGGGATAATACTTGGAGATGAAAAAGGTAAAAGTTCCCGAGGGCACCGCCTAGCTCAGAGAGATGAAGGGGCCGTGGTGTTGGTGGGAGTGTGAGGGTGAAGACTTAATGGACAGCGTAGGACAACAAGGCCAGATGCAGGCAGGGAATTTCCACCCTCAGAGCGCTGGGACTCAGATGGGGTGGGGTTGGCGTTTGCAAATATTTTTGCTTTTTATCCTCTTCATGTGGACACAGGAGGGAGAGGTCTATAAGTAGCACACACACTCATTCTTAGGTGTTCAGCAACTGCAGGGCGTTTGCATTAAGAGCAAAATGTCAGCTAGATATGTGGGCGTGAGTGTCCCATAAATACACATCTCAGCAATACAGATTGTTATGTGTGGGAATAAGCTAGAAGCTTACAAAACCAGAGAAGCTTTAGCTTTAGAAGTAGCTGCAGAAGGTGAGGCTTTAGAACCCAGGAGGCAGCTACTCCAGATGCCAGCAGGTGGAGCCCTCCAGGGCAGGAGCCCAGACTGGCCAGGGGGCAGTCTAACCCCCCTGGGAAAGCTGTCCCCATCCTCTCACTGCTGGGACCGGGCCTCCCAGTTCAGCCTGGAAACAAACTGAGTATCGGGAACAGGTAAGCAGCAATGGCTGGCTCCTCACTGGGCTTGGTTCCTTTTTGGGCAAATGGAGAACTCTTGAGCGGACACACTGAGTCTGTGGTGAGGAAGAAGAGTACACATGACTGGGTTCAGGAGAAGGGGACCAAGCTTCGTGAGGAAGAGCTGTGGTTTCTGCTGTCCCCGAGGAGCTTCGTGCCTGGCCCCTGCTTCCTCAGGTGCCTGCCAGAGGACGTTTGGTTCTGTTATATCCAGACATCTGAGCTGGCTGGAATGTAACTAGTTTGACCTACAAAAATGACACTTTTACATGATTCAATCTAATAGTTGGTCAAAGTGTAGTATCTTTTTTTTCTTTAAACTTTTTTTAAAGAGAGAGAAAGAGGGAGAGGGAGAGAGGACATGCCCAGGATATAGAATACTGCAGTCCTCTCTTTTCCATTCTCCTCTTGAGGTTTTGGGCATGCACGTGTGCCTGGCATGTTTTTCAAGCTGCTAGGTGCACTACTCGAGGCGCACTGTGGCCATGTGGGATCCTTAACCCAGCTGCCTTAACCCGCACGCCACCTGGCTGGCCCCCAAGTTTAGAACTTTTTCAGGGCCCGGGCCCAGGTTTCTTTGTTCTCTGTCCTTGTCCATCAGCATCACATTTTGTGTTGTAACATTTGCTACTGCAATATTCTGGAGGGGCTGGGTGGCGGTGCCATGGTAAACGCGAGAGTCTGAGGCTGACCCACACAGGAAGGTTCTGGTTTCTCTCCAGAGACTTTTTGAGTACGCCGGGCCTGCACAGCCCATGATCCATCCAGAGCTGGCCGAAGCTGGGTGTAGATCATGGCATCAGACCCTACTGGGCTGTGTGTCTCTCTGTCTCTGTCTCTCTTTGTGTGTCACCTTCGCTCATGGAAGAAATGAAAGAAGGGAAGAAGGAGAGAGGGAGAAAGAAAGAAAAGAAAAAAGAGAAAAAAGACAAGAAAAGGAAAGATTGATTTCTGGAGTGGGAGTGGGAGTGAGGAGGAGCCATCTGCGTGGCTGAGGCCTGGCACCGGGCGTGGGGCTGTAGTGGTGGGGTTCTGTGCATGCAGCCCCAGTAGCACCACTTCCACTTTGGGGTTTGTAAAATGTTTCTCTCCTGTTCCCCAGAGACTCCTGCTGCAGAGCAGTTGAAAGTTACTGTTGCTGGCTTACTTTATAAAAATGTTTTATTGAGGAATTTGATAATACACTTATGGTGAACATTTTGAAACACTTAGCGGAGTTAAGGCTTGATGATAACAGAAGAAAGACAACTTCGTATACCAGAGGAGAGGGAGAGACAGAGAGAGAACGCACCATCCATGGGCACGGCCATGCCACTGTCCCTTCTCCATTTCTCCCACCTTTTGAGATTTTGGGAATGTACACACGTGCACCTAGCATTTTTTTTTTTTTTTTAAGCCACTGGGTCTGGGACTTGAACCGCACTGTCAGCATATGGGATCCAGCTGTCTTAACTACCACGCCTGGCTGGCCTGAAAGAAAACTGTTAATGAATGCTTTAACTGTCCTCTGCAGGATATTGGTGGAGGTCTCAACAACTCTTACTGTGAATGAATTACTTCAGGTTTTATTATTCTTTGTTGAGCACATCAGAGTTGAGTCAGTAATATCCCTGAGCATCTTCAAAGAGGGTGGTCTGCCTGTGATGGTAGGGAAGCCCTCTCAGATGGGCTTCCCCAACGCTTGGGCATTATATAGGCTGGAGAGTGTTGTTTCACTTCTGAAGTGTAGACAATGTGTGTTTGTCCGGGACCAGGAAAAGAAAAACTCGCATGGTTGTCTCACACAGTAGCTTGCATTTAACACGTGTTCCCTGATGGGCTTTGTGACCACAGCAGACTGGAAACCCGAGAACGTGTCCGTAGTTTTCACTGGAATATGAGCAGAGACACTTATGTTCTAGCACACTTTGCTTTAGACTGGAGGAGTTAATAGAAATACCTGTGTGGTGTTCATGCTGCTGTTCACTTTGGAGTTCCTCTTGGAGTTCTGGGGGCCGGGGCCGGATCACGTTGATGTCATCAGGTGGTGGTTGGAGCATCAGTGTTGGCATCTATCGGGGCAGTCGGAGCCTCAGATGTCGTCACGCGGAGCCTTGCTTCTGTGGCCGGTGTCATACGCTGCGTCCAGAACCGGCATGGACTTGTAAGAGCACGTGCAATAGAAAGGGGGAGAAATGTAAAACAGGTGTCAACAGCACCAACACGGCACCGCTCTGCAGTGGGGAACACCGCGGTCATTACACCGGCCTTTAATAAAAGTGGACTTTTAACTGCATCGGTTTTTCTTAGTCGTGTAGTAAATCTTCTGTTTACAGAACTTAGCCCGAGTATTTTGTAAAAGTCAAACAGCCAAGAAATATAATTTCCTCAACAGTCTTTGTCTTGCCCTTTTACAGATGGCGTAAAATCAGGTGTGTAAAAAATAAAAAAAGCAGTTTGAACTGACGTGAAAGGTATTCCAGATTTATGCTTTGCAGATGATATTGGTATGATTAATGTATTCATTGCTTTTCTTTATTGCTTTTCACAGATAATGTACATGATGCTTGGAAAATGTTGTGGGTTTAAATCTTTGCCAGGTTCAGACTGTGACTATCAACAGATGTTATCATATAAATACCATAATTATTATAAAATAAAAAATTTGTCATGAAATGCACTGACATAAATTTCATTTATGTAAATTGCTTTCATTAGTATAAAACCGAAGCGTAGTTGTTAGGGTTTGTGAAGCACTTTAGATGAGATTAACTTGGTATAAAGTGGTCACAAATGGCTTGCTTTAAATTTAACTGACAAGAAAATAACACTCACGAGTTAGGAAATTCCTGAGGCATTTGTTTTCAGCCTACATTGCTGGTATCGCTTAAATAGGCTGAATATGAATGAATAGTAACAGACTCTGGCTCAATAATTGCAGAAAATAATTGAAAGGCGACCTTAAATAGTGAAAGTACTTCGGTCTTGCTCTTTTCCATTGTGTCCCTGGTTTTCTTTGGTTTGCCTGCACACTGCTTCAGTATGGCCGTTACCAACGGCGCTTGGGTTCGACAGCAGGGCCATCGTCAATGGCGTTTTGGTGCATTAGGGAGGTGACCCAGAAACGTGCGTTGAGATGTTTCAGAATATGGGTGTTGGGTGTCTGATGGAGTGGCCGTATCAGCTAGTCACATCTTCTCAACAGCAAATAGAGGGCTATGCACACACTCCTGAGGCTGGGTGGTGCCAGTCACTGCCTGCCCTCAGGAGGGATTCAGTCCACCAGCATGGACCGGTAGGTGGGTGAGGCTCTTCTTCCCGGGCTCTGAGCTCTTGATGTTTTGCTCTTTTTTTCTCCATCTTTTTAAATGAAACAAAGCAGTACCATCCTTTCTCCCGAGTTGTGATAATTTACCACTCCATTGCCCTTCTAATCTAGCCTCCAATGGGCCGTTTGACTCATCTGCTGAGTTTTACAGAACGCTAGCCCAGACGGAATCCTGGGATTGCTGTGGCCACACTGGGTCGTGTCGTCGTTAGCAGGTGCCATACTCACATTCCCTGGTTCCTGCAGCAATATTTAAAAATCCTACTGTGATACAGAAAAGTTGTTTTGTTTTTGTTTTTGATTTTTTGGCGGTATCTTATTTTCCAGGGACTATCTGTTGGATTACTGTTCTCACATAAGTGGATTTCACCGCACTTCCCTGAGAAAGAGAATACCCATCAGCTGAAACAAAGCTGTCCTTGTTTGGGAGTAACCTGGGTATCACTGTTGAGCAATCAGGGGTCATTTAATTGTGTCATTAACCTCAGTCCTATCAAAACAGTACACATGCTAATGAGTCTCTCAGCCAGCAGGGTAGGATTGCGGTCTTCTCTGTCATCCATCAAAGTGACTTCAGATGCCCTGTCCTAGCTGTTGCAGCCCTGGCTGAGGACGTGCACTGGGTGCTAGGAGCAGTTGCAAATGCGCTGGGCCAGGAGCCATGTGGCCTGACTCCGTCACAATCAGTGAGAGCAGAAGGTGCTTGAGCTGGCGACCACTGAGGGGCTCGACCTTCTGGCTGAGGCACAGGTGGAGGAAGATGCAGCAGGAGTGTGTGACTCCATTTCTGCCCAGAAGAGCTCCTGGTTTTGTTGGGGAGGTAATACATCAGAATTGTATAAGTGTTGAGACCAGCAGTTAGCGTAATGGCTATGTTGCTGAACTCCCATGTAGCTGACTGTGGTTTGAGTCCCGGACCTGGTGGCTTAAATTCATGCCAGGTGCGTGTGCGTGCGTGCCCAAGATCCCGAGAGGAGAATGGAGAAGGGATTGTGGCATGGCCATCCCCCTTGTGGGTGGATTTCTCGCTTTCTATCTCTCTGTCTCTGTCTTTTTGATGAGCGCACGTGCCTTATATTAAAAAAAAAAAAAAAAAAAAAAAAAAAAAACTCTAAAAAAAAAAAAAAAAAGAATTGTATAAGTGGTTGACTTTTGTTTTTGAAGTTGTCATGTACACCAGGCGTTAAAATGTGAAGTACTAATAAGCCAAAGAGGTGACTCCGGGGTGGCTGCCTGAAGTAGGGGAGTTTGAGTTGGTCCCGAAAGATCTGAGAGTTTTGTGAGGGAGAGCGCTGAGGGAGGGGGCCAGCAGGTGGAGAGCTCAAGGACAAGGTTGCAGGGGTGAGGGTCCCTGGGTTTAGTGTTACCTCAGGTTTCGGCTGTGCTAAACTCTTGTCCCTCTCTCCCTTCAACTCGCATGTTTCTCTAGAGTGGTACCGCCATCCTCTCCAGTGCCCAGACCTGACACCTGAAGAGTTACCTCGGTGACCAGTCACCAGCAACTGCTGAGTCGTTCAGTGTCTTTCAGCAGGGGTGCGTTGCTCCTCTGGCTTTGTCCTAGGGGTCTCACAGGAGCTCCCTGACCCCAATCTCTGCTGGCTCTCGGGCTTCCCACTGGCATGCATGCCGCTTGGTCATAACCAAGGTGGTCTCTGCGCAGTCAACCCATGTTTCCTAGTAGGTCTCACAGGACACACCTCGTCCTCCCAGAGGCGTTGCAGAGCTTCCCACGGGCCAGCCCTCACTCTGCCTCTCACCATACTCTGTGAGAAGCCTCTCTAGAACTGCAAGGTCACCTAATTCCTATTACTGAGGAAGTGGGGGGACAAAGGCTTAGACAGGGGAGTACCTAACCCAGGTCACCAGGAATTAGTGGCTATGATGGAATATGCCAAGACCCCTGACATTTCAGTCGAATTTTTTCCTCCCTTTACCACACCCCATGCCCTGTCCCACTCTGTACTGCCCCCATCTATCCACTTCACATGCTCCTCAGAGTTTCTCCTGATTTTTATGTGCCCAGCAATAAATCCTTATCGAGCATTTGCTGCAGGCTAGAGGCTGCGTTAGACATCGGGGGGCAGCAGCTAACAAAACAGATACTGTCCCCATCTGTCATGCAGCTCGTAATGAGGTGGCAGAGGGAGAGCACGAGCCCGAGGAAACAGTTACATAATTACAATTATCATATATAATTATAAGTTACGATGATTGCCAGAAAAGAAAAGCCTAATAGCTAATGCTTAATGAACACTTAAATTACGGCCCAGGCACTATGGTAAGTGCTTTATATGGATTCATTCACTTAATCCTCATAAAACTGCGTGAAGTAGCTATTTTTCTTGTCTTATTTTGCAGATGAGGAAATTGAGACTTAGACCAAATGACTTGCCCAAGGTCCCACAGCGTGGAGGCAGGACTTGACTCCGGGTAGTCCGTACCGTTAGTCAGCAGAGACGCAGCTCCTGCCGCAGGAAGGGGTGCTGTGGGAGAGACCAGTGGGAAGACCTACTGCTCTTCCATCGAGGAGGGTGGTCAGGGAAGGCCTCTATAAGGAAATACTTTAGAAATGAAGAGACCAATCAGAGGACGAAGATGCTGGAGTGGATGGGGTACAAGCCAAAGCGGGAGAATAGTAAGGAGGCTGCTGCATCCATCCAGCTGAGAGCTCATTGCCAGGGTGGGTGTGGCAAGAGGTCCTGGACGTGGGCAGTGTCAGAGGAGAAGCAGGCACGTACAGAGGTCGGAGCTGTATTGAGTTTGCAAGAGCCGAAACCAGCGATAGCCCACGTAACCCACGAAATGCAATGTGGAGACCGTGCCTAAGGTTCTCTGACTAGGGGCAGTGGGGATGGGTGGCAAGGAGGAATGACTCCCTGCTTTGGAACCTAGAGGAGCCAGGTGGTTGGAAGTGACATTTACTGAGCACTGGGGAAGAGGGAGGAGAAACAGAATTGGGGTGCAGGGAACAAGATGTCTGGTTTGGATACCGTTCAGTGTGAGTTGCTGTGAGACATCCAGATGTCAGTGTCAAGCAGATAGTTTTCTGTCCATGGTAGGAACTCAGGCGAGGTCTGAGTTGTAGATAATTGGACAGTCATAGGTATGTATGGAAAAAAGCCAGGGTAATAGATGACATCATTGTGGGAGAAATAATAGTGTGAGAAGAGAAGAGGGCTCTGGACTCAGTTCACTTGGGGGTTGGAGAGAAGAGGAGGAGCTAGGAAAAGACTGGGAATGGCTTATCAGAGAAATAGGGAGATAAGCAGATTAGTGTCATAGAAGCCAAAAGAAGATGTTGTGTGTGTGTTTTAGAGAGATTTTTGCATAGGGCGGTGTGCTCGCTGGAGAGACAGAGACAGAGAGACAGAAGGCGAGAAATCACCCCCAGAGGGGATGGCCATACTGCAGTCCCTTCTCCTCCACTCCTCTTGCGATGTTGGGCTCACGTGCATGCACGCATGCACATGTGCCTGGCGTGAGTTTTAAACGTCTGGTCTGGCACTCAAATCACAGTCGGCCATGTGGGAGTCCAGCGAGTTAACTATTGTGCCATCTGCTGGGGCCAAGAAGATGGTATTTTAAAAGGAGGGAGGGATTGGGACCAGCAGATCGTGCAATGGTTATGTTGCTGGACTCCCATGTAGTCGACCATGGTTCTAGTGTCGGACTCGGCAGCTTAAAACTCACGCCAGGTGTGTGTGTATGCATGCCCCAAATCCCACATGCCCCAAATCCCAAGAGGAGAGTGGAGGAGAAGGGACTGTGGTGTGGCCATCCCCCCTGGGTGGTGATTTCTCACTTTTTGTCTCTCTGTATCTCTAAGTCTCTCTGGTGAGCACACGCTCTCTATAGCAAAAATATCTCTTTCAAAGAAAAAAAAAAAGGAGGGATCAGTTCTGCTGAGACGCCAGGCAAGATGTGTACTGAAGGGTGACTATTACGCGAAGCCGCGTGGCGGTCAGCAGTGACCGTAGCAGACTCGCTGCAGTGGGGTTGCAGACCAGCCTGCAGAGGAGGTGAGCTGTGCTTTTTTGTAGACCCTCAGAGCCTCAGATGTTAGTCTGTTTTCTATCCTTTTCATTTTTTTTTTTCACATTTGATTTTTTAAAAATTCTTACTATTTTTTTAAACTTTCGATCACTATACATCATTTGGCTTGTAAAGAGAATTTACCCAACATGAAATACACCTCAGACCAGTCCAGTTGAGAATACTATGCATGCTATCATCAACAGGTAATAAACCATTTCCATGTCCCACAAATGTCTTGCCTCTCCCTTTTTTCTCCCTGATTTCCTTCCCTACTCTCTTCCCCTCTCCCACCTCCTTCCACACCGTCTCCAGTGTCCATAGCTATTTCCGCTGCTTTTATGTCCTCCAGTCTTTTCATCTCTACCAGGGTGCCTGTCCTTTTCAAGTTCAGTCCTTGACATAGCAAGTTTGTGGTGTTCTTTCAGCCTTTTTTTGGCATCGAACCTGTGAATCTTAGAACTTTGCTTTGAACCTATGAATGTTCGAGTTAGAAAGGACAGGGCAACCGAGGCCCAGGGTGATGGTGAACTGGCGGCGGACTCAGGAGGACACTACGTGAGATCAACGCAGTGGGGTAATGTAATACTCACCGAGCAATTCTGGCCCCGGTGTAAGCACCTTGAGCACAGAGCCTTGTGCTCGGGTGTTAACCTCCCACAGTCCCCAGCCCGGCATTTCCTAGGTGAGTTTCGGACGTGTGCGGACCCCGGATTTGGTTCACCCTGAGTGATCCTATCAATAGCCCCGGGGACAGTGTTCTTCATCTTTCTGTCTCCTACTCGTTACTGCCTAAAACCTTTTCTCAACAGAGACATTTCCTCTTCCTCCTCTCCTCACTCCTGGGTGGTTCCTAAGGTAACCAGCACAGTGGCCGCCAAGTCGCCGTTCAGATGGGGGACAGCGGGTGATCTGGAGTGCCAGTGGGCACCGCCCCCTTCCACACGCAGCTCGGACGTGTCGGAGCAGGAAATGGGCTGCTCGTGGCTTCTCTGGTCAGTCGGCTCCAGTAATGCGAGGCTGAGGCTGGCCTCACTCGGGATTTGGGCACCGCAGCTCTACCTACTCATGACCACAGCCACAGTCCATTGTGAATATTGGTGTCCTGAGGCCCATGGCAGATTTTTCCCCGAGACTGTGAAGTGCCTCACTGACAGGCTCCCACAGGTGATTTGTCTGCTGTCCATAAGGCAGTGGTTTGCGTTTCAAGACAATATTTCACTCTCAGACACTTTCTTTTTCTTTCCTTTTCTTTGACCAGCATTCTCAGCTGATTTACTTTATTATTTTATTTTACGTTTTTTTTTTTTTTAAGGTTTTTGCCATAGGACATATGTGCTCACTAGAGAGAGAGACAGAGAGACAGAGAGACAGAGGGAAAATGAGAAATCACCTTCTGGGGGGATTCTCCTCTTGGGATTTTGGGCACACATCACAGATGGCTGGGGTGATTTTCAAGCCACGGGGTCCAGGACTTAAACCACGGTTGGCCATGTGAGAGTCCAGCACCTTAACCACCATGCCACCTGTTGGCCTCCTGATTTATTTTTTAAACTGTTAGAGGGCGAGTGTGCTTGCCAGAGAGGCAAAGGGAGAAGGAGAGGGGAAAAGCACCCACCAATGGGACATGGCCCACCACGGTCCTTTTCCTCTTTATCCTGTTGGGATTTTGAGTATGCGTGTACATGTGCCCGGCGTTCTTCAAACTGTATAGGCTAGGATTTGAGCTGTGTGGTCAATCATACGGGATCTGGTTGCCTTAACCACCAGGTCATGGAGCTGGCCTTTTTTTATTTCTTTCCTTTTTAAAATCATTATTTGGTGGTGGTGTTTTACATTAAAAAAAAAGTTAAAAATACATTGAATCTGTATTTCAGGAGTTATTTTTAGAACATTTGAGGTGAAAATATTGCACAAAGCTTATTCTAGATATAAGAAACTCTTCACGTTGCCATGTATGCCTGAAATGCAGGCAGATCTTTTTTTTTTTTTTTTGTGCCAGAGTTAGAAAGTATTAGGCTGTCGGAAAAGTTATGATGTACTTTTCTGTGTTTTTCTGTGCAAAAATGCACGAAGACTTTCCTGATGACCCAATATTTTCTGAACTAAGGAGTGTTTGAGTGTCCAGCAGGTGCTAGCAGGTCATTGTTAGGTGGCCTGTGAAATATCGTTTCATTGAAGCTTCCCAGCAGCCTTACAGGGTGAGGTGTTACTGTCCCCATTTTGCTAGTGGCGGAAGTCGGGGGTGAAGGAGCTCTCTCAGACTTCTAGAGGAAACAGATGGTCAGGACCGTCATTCCAAGCCTAGACATCCCACCCTGAGATAACTGCTCCTCTCTTAACACAAGACTGCATTTTCAGGAGTTGTAGAATAACTCAGGATGTGAATGGCAGTTTTGTTTAGGAATGTCTTCGACCTTTGAATGAATAACTCTGCTGTTCAAAACTGAGTCTATTTCTTTGTTCTA
>NW_006204205.1:1200286-1224854 GCF_000334495.1 Tupaia belangeri chinensis | reverse complement strand
GAAAAATAGTTTATTTTGGAATGCTTAAAGGAGGCCATGTGTTCTTTGCATATTTTGAAGAAAAAGGTAGCCAATTACTGATAAGAATTTGACTTAGAAATGGCTACGTGATTCGTTATGCCCTGCCCTGATTGCATTAGTTTGTACAGGCTGAGCATCCCTAATCTAAAAATCTGAAATTTGAAGTGCTCTGAAATCTAAAATGTTTGAGCACCAACACAGCCCCCCAAAGAGATAATCATACCTGACTTAACGTGATGGTCCACAGTCCAAATGCTGCAATACAAACATACTGTGTGAAATTACCTTCAGGAGCTGGGAACCAGCAGTTAGCGTAATGGCTATGTCGCTGGACTCCCACGTAGTCGACCGCGGTTCGCGTCCCGGACCCGGTGGCTTAAAACTCACGCCAGGTGCGTGTGCGTGCGTGCCCAAGATCCCGAGAGGAGAATGGAGGAGAAGGGATTGCGGCATGACCATCCCCCCTGGGGGGTGATTTCTCGCTTTCTGTCTCTATGTCTCTCTCTGTCTGTCTGGCAAGCGCACGTGCCCTATAGTGAAAAATCTCTCCAAAAAAAAAAAAAAGAAAAGAAAAATTACCTTCAGGGGCTGGCCCTGTAGGCTAAAGAACGGTTGAAGGAGTTAGATCCTACATGGCCAGCCACACTTGAATCCTGGCACTGTTGGCTTGAAAAATGGGCCGGCTACGTGTGCATGCCTGCCCTAGATCCCCACAGGAGGTGGAGCTGGAGGAGGAGCCGTGTGGTGTGACCACGCCCCTTTGTTGGGGCTGGTTTCTCTGGTGAGTGCATTCATCGCTGACGATTAAGAAAAATCATCTTGAGGCTGTGTGATTGAAACTACTACCTTCAGGCTATGTATATCAAACATACATTAATTCTGCATATTCAGATAGCTCCAAGATATCTGAATGTCTTCAAGTTTGATTCTGGGGCCGGCAAGTCAAGTGGCTTGGTGGTTAAGGTGCTGGACCACAGTTCAAGTCCCCTCGCTTTCTCATTCCACTGCCTCCCCATCTTTCTGGCCTAAGTAAATAAGTAAGTAAATAAATAAAATGAAATAATAAAAATAGTTTGATTCTGTTCTGTGAGCTTGAGAGTGAGCTTTAAATATAGAGGTTGTACGTTCGTGGGTTTCTCATATTCCGCAGAGCTCTCACCCTTACAGAAATGACAGCATCGTGTTACATTTATGTGACATGTTCAGCTGGTTAATAAATATAATTATTCTAAGTTTTATTAATTACTATTATTATTTTTTAAATTTGCTACGGGGCACATGTGCTCACCAGAGAGAGACTGAGAAAGAGGAGCAGGGAGAGAGAGAGAGAAAGAAAGTGAGAAAACAAGCTGCCTGGTGTGGGACTTGAATCGTGGTCGGCCATATGGGAGTCCAGTGCCTTAACCACCACACTACCTACTGGCTCCTAAATAGAATTTTTTTGCTTTTTTGTCTTCTGATTGTGTTTTTTTTTTCTTTTCAGGTTTTTGTTATAGGGCATGTGGGCTCATCAGAAAGAGAGAATGAGAGAGAGGGAAAGTGAGAATTCATGCCCAGATGGGATGGCCACACTACAGTCCTTCCTCTAGTCTTCTTTTGGGATTTTGGCCATGTATGCACATGTGCCCAATGTGATTTATTTTCTTTCTAAGAATTATTTATTTAATTTTATTTATTATCATTATTTTGTTTAAATTTGATCAGAGAGAGAGAGAGAGAGAGAGAAAATGAGAGAGCTAGCTGCTAGGCCTGGGATTTTAACCGTGGTCATCCTTGATGGAGTTCAGCACCTTACCACCATTCCACCTTCCAGCCCGCTCAGCATGACTTTCAAGCTGCCAAGTTTGGGACTCAGCTGCATAGTCAGCCATGCGGGATGTAGCACCTTAACCTTCATGCCGCCTGCCGGCCCCATGATATGTTTTATAATTTGGAAAACACAGAAAAATGCAAGGTAAAATATGCATGTGATCTTCTTTTTTTTTTTTTAAAGAATTATTGCTTATAATTTTTCAATTTTTAAAAAATAATTATTTATTAAATTCTATTTATTCATTCATTTATTTTTAATTTGACAGAGAGAGAGAGAACGAGGGGAAGTGAGAAAGCAAGCCACCAGGTCTGGGACTCAAACCATGGTCAGCTATGTGGGAGTGTCCAGCGCCTTAACCACCTTGCCACCTGCTGGTCCCATAATTTTTCAATTTGCTATAGGGTATATGCGCTCACCAGACAGACAGGGAGAGAGAGAAAGTGAGAAAACAAGCTGCCAGGTCTGAGACTTGAACCGCGGTCAGCAGCACCTTGACCACCGCACCACCTGCTGCCCCCTACCTGTGATCTTTCTGCCCACTTAAAAAATATTATTATTTGTAATAGATTTAATGTGTATTTGTCTGAGAGTGCTGGTCTCTACTTTATGATCTTTTAAAATGATCGAATATTTATAGTATTCCATTAAATGGAACGTTTATATTTAATTTATTAGTAACCTATATATAGTAATCTTCTTTACAGGTGAGGCTTTGGAAGCTTACATTTAAAAACTATTCCCTATTGGAACCAGCAGATGGCATAAAGGTTATGTTGCTGGATTCCCATATAGTTGATTGTGGTTCGAGTCTTGGACCAGCAGCTTAAACTCACACTGGACACGTGTATGTGCGTGCATGCCCCAAATCCCGAGAGAATGGTGGAGAAGGGATTATAGTATTGCCGTCTTCCCCAGGGGGGTGATCTTTCGCTTTCTGTCTCTGGTGAGTGTACATGCCCTATAGCAAAACTCTCTCTTTTTTTAAAAAAATAGGACGAAGAAGAAATACTCCCTATTGGGACCAGCAGATGGCATAATGGTTACATCACTGGACTCCCATGTAGTTGACCACGGTTCAAGTCCCGGGCCTGGTGGCTTACAACTCATATCAGGCACATGTTTGTGCGTGCCGAAAATCCCGAGAATGGAGGAGAAGGTCTTGCGGTGTAGCCATCTTCCTGGAGGGTGATTTCTCACTTTCTTTCCCTCTGTATTTCTGTTTCCCTGGTGAGCACATGCACCCAATAACGAAAACCTCTTATTTATTTATTTTTATTTTATTTATTTACATTCATTCACTGTACACCATTACAGTATACAAAATGAGATTTTTAAATCCAGAATACACAGTGTATTGGTTCCATTAAGGATATTACGTCATGTGTTGTTGTCAACAAATAATTTTTCATTTCTTGTTTCTTCTCTATTTTACCTCTCCCCTCCTCCCCAGTCCCTCTCTCTCACCTCTGCCATTTCCCACCCTTAGATACACTGTCTCTGGTATCTACAGTGATAGCAAAAACCTTTCTAAAAAAATAAAAATAAAAAATGCTCCCTGTGAATGCTGTCAAAACGTAGAAGTGTCAGGGAGCCATCCTAGGATCTTCTTGCTAAAGATACTCAGGATCTGCTGCCTGTCGGGGTCAGGCATAGATCCAGGCACTTGTTAAAAAAGTAAAGGGAATCATCACCGAGATAGACTTGATCTGCCGAAGCTAAAAGTGAAGCCCTTTAAGTTACTCGAGAAGGCCAGGAGGAAAATAATACGCTACAGGGCTTTGTAGCTACCATTCTCACAGCTTAGTGCAAGGGTGGAGGGGCTATTTTCATAGAAATGTTTCTCTTTTACAGATCTCTTCAGATAAAGAAAGCTTGTTTAATTCAGGAAGAGTTATTTCCTAGGAAATCAAATCTTTGTAAATCCTCTATCACATTTCCACACTTGCCAGTCCTCTGGCAAATGATGGCTTTTGAATGGCTCTGGAAGGGTTTCTTAGAAGCAAACGATTCTCTAGTTCATTCAGTTTTTTAAATTTTCCAATCGAATAACTGAGAGACTTGTGTTTTCCCTTTGTATTTGGGTGTTATTGCCGGTTCTCAGACTCAGAATGGTAATTACTTATAGCGAGGCTTTTCACAAATTTCACACGGTAGACCGTTTTCTTGGCGTGATGAATGACTCCAAAGAACTTTAAAAACATAACCGGTGATCCTGGCCAGGCGCCGGAGAGTTGCTGGTCGCGTGGAGATCTGTACTGGTCCCATCTTGGTTCTGTGTGCTCGCTGGTGTCTAATCATGTCCTGTGTTTGGGGACCACGGAAGAATTTTCTTTTCAAGTCTTAGTCTATCATTTTTTCCGACATTGATCAAAGGTTGGACAACTAGTATTATATATGCGGCCAGGGTATTCATAACTGTCTTACATTCTTAATCTTTTGGCTATTTGGTTGAAATATATCTGCGCCTCTTAAATATTGAAAGCATAATATCCTTTAACCTACAACTGCACAGTTAAAATGAATTTTATGTGAAATATTTAGTTGTGGACCACATCTTCAGCTTTTTATATGCCACAGTGGTCTTGTTTTTTTTCCCTTCCATTGTCTGATAGTGAGGTCATTTTCAGTCCTCTGAGAAATTCTATTCCCAGCCAGATGCGGCTCATATATTAAAAGTAGCACCTGTGGCTAACATCACAGCAGCTTACCATAAATTTACATGGTAACTAGGATTATACCTGTCAAGACTGTTAAAAAACATCTAGATTTAATTTGATTTCCAGTATTGTAGAAGCTATCCAACATTTTGCTTCATAACTATATTTTAAAAGTTAAAAATCACTCCATTGTTAAGTTTTATAGCACTCCTAGTGCCCATTAAGTTGATTTGTTCAATGGAGGTCAGAGTAAAGCAACTTGGCTACATTAGGATCGGAAACCAACCCATTTGTGACAAATTTAGCCCTTTCGTGTGAATCTTCTCAACGTCTCTGCACTGATTGGATTCAGGTGTAGCGTATGTCAGTAGCATTTAACCTCAAAAGAATGAGCAGCGTGATTGGGTTGTTGTAAATTACGAAGCATTTCTCCTTTGCTTACTTAGACGTAACTGTCGGCTCTGCTGCCCGTGCCTGACTGCCCACCACGTCTGTCTGCGTGAGTAGTTGGGTTGTAAAGACCTCGGGAAAATTGGGGTGCATGCCCTCTTCCCTTCTCCGCCTTTGCCTGACCCTTCCTAAACTGCTTTACTCCCCATTATCCTTCGAGCCATCTCCCACATGTTACGGTTTGCACACCTGCAGTTATAAAATTATTTGGGGGTGTCATTATATCATGTTGTTCACCAACTTCCCAGCATTTATGAATACAATAACGATTCCCTGTAAATCAAAATGATTTACAAGTTACAGAGAATCTGCTCCGACACAGATGAATTGAACGATGAATTTCTTCAGTGTCTTATTTGACATGAGTCTTTAAAAAGAAACTGATAACATGTTTCTTTGTATTGGCAAAAATTAATTCACAGTTCAGAACTGAATTAAAGTGTGAATTCAACCTGTGGACATTTTGCATTTTATTTACTTATTTTTGTAGAGGTTTTTGTCTGAGGATGCGTGTGCTTGCTGGAAAGAGGAGAGAGAAAGAGAGAGAGAGAGAGAGAGAGAGAGAGAGAGAAATCACCTCCCAGAGGGGATGGCCACGCTGCAATCCCTTCTCTATTCTCCCAGGATCTTGGACATGTGAGCACACACGCCTGGCATGTTTCACACCACCAGGTCCAGGACTTGAACCATGGTTGGTTGTGTGGGAGTCCGGCAAAGTAACCACTACGCCATCTGTTGGCCCTGACATTTTGTATTTTGAAACAGGTAAACAAATGTAAACCAGTTAAGAAATAAGCAAAGCCAGTTTCTTAATTAGTATCTGTAATTGCCTTGGCAGTAATCCTAGTTCCGAATGAGGCCCTGTTAAATGCTGGCATTAAATGTCGAGGTTGGGGCAGTAGGCAGCCCTTCAGCACAGAGCCCCCATCTGCTTTAAGCTGGACGTGGTGTGGAGGGACCTGCCTCTCTGTGCATCGTCTTCTGGAGGGAAGTTTTTAAGCGCCCTTGGACCCGAGTCTCACCAAGGAAGTAGGACGGCAGCCAAGAATTATCATGCTGAAAAGGTTGTGGTAATGGGGAAGAAATGATCAGGAGTGAGACTAAAATTAGAAGGTAGTATGTTACCAGATGTAACTAATCACTTAGCATCATAAAAAAATACCATAAATAACCCATTTGGAACCTTGGAAAATATTTTTTAGTGAATTGTGACATCTCCTTTTTGTGTACCTAGGCAAAGTCGAGCTCCCTGGGTAACTTGTGTGTCCTCCTTGTGAATCTGGATTGCTGTTGGGGTGTTTACTCGGACATCATAGAAAGGAGTGAAAACAGAAGATGGATATGCCCAGCACCAATCTCTCATACAACTTTTCTGATTTTTCTCCTTTGCCTCTTTTACTAGAGAGATTTTTTTTTTTTTTTTTTTTTTTTGGCTATAGAGTATGTGCGCTCACCAGAAGACAGAGAGAGAGAGACAGGGAGACAAAAAGCAAGAAATCACTCCCCGGGGGGATGGCCATGCCGCAGTCCCTTCTCCATTCTCTTGGTATCTTGGGCACACACACGTGCCCAGCGTGAGTTTTAAGTTGCCAGGTCCGAGACTCAAACTGTAATCAACTACTTGGGAGTCCAGCGATGCAACCATTATGCCATCTGCTGGTCCCTCTTTTACTTCTTAATAGCTCTTCATGGTTGACCTTTCTGTTTTCTCCTACCACACCCTGAGCTCCTTAAGGAGCAGGGACTGTGACCCAGGGCCCCGAGCCCATGCAGGTGCTTGGTATAGAGTAGCAGATTGGTAACTGCATGTATCACATCTTTTTAGGAGCAGACTGTTGGGAAGATTCTGGAATTTCCAAGGATGTTGAAGGTTTCAGATCTCTAATGGAAAGTAGAAACATAAATCGATAACTTGTTTTGCGACCGTGATTCTTTTTCTCCCTAGTTGTCCATTGCAATTGGAAGCAAATGTGTGGTTTTATTTCTTCTTCTTTTTTTTAAGTTAGAGATTTTTTTTTTTTTTTTGAGAAGTTGGCCATGTTGAGCGAACCCAACAACACCCAGCTTCTGCACCGGCCACCGGCCCAGACCCAGCCCTCTGCAAACCAGACGTCCCCTACTCTCTCCTGGTGGTTCAGTTGTCGCTCACCGGCCTGCCAGTGGAACCCAGCACTTGGCCACACCGTCTTCTGGTGGGTATGAGTGTCGTTATATGGAGCAGGTGGAGGTCAGTGGACATGGCTCACCTCATCACTTACAGTTTCATGTTTTCTCTGGAGACCAGCAGATGGCCTGGCCGTTTCGCGCTGGACTCCCACACCGGCAACTGTGGTCGAGTCCTGGACCCGGTGTCTTCAGGCTCCCACCAGGTGCGTGTGTGCACGTGCCCAAGATCCTGAGAGGAGAATGGAGGAGAAGGGATTGCGGTGTGGCCATTCCTCCTAGGGGGTGATTTCTCGCTTTCTGTCTCTATGTCTCTCTCTGTCTTTCTGGCGAGCACAGACGCCCTATAGCGAAAACCTCTCCAAAAAAAAAAAAAAAGAATTTTTTAAATTAAATTTTACTTGTTATTGTTGCTATTATTATTATTTAATTTGACTAGAGAGAGACACACAGAGACAGAGAGGGAAAGTGAGAAAGCAAGTTGCCAGGTCTGAGACTCGAACTGGGATTGGCCATGTGGGAGTCTAGTGCCCTTAACCACCACACCACTAGGCAGCCCCTATTATTTTTTAATTTGACCAGAGAGAGGCAGACAGAGATAGAGAGGGAAAGTGAGAAAGCAAGTCCAGGATGCAAACCATGGTCGGCCCTGGGGGAGTCCAGCACCTCAACCATAACCTGACAGCCCCTGGTTTTATTTCTAAAGGCATCAGCAGGTACTCTGAAGGGTATAGGAGTTGTCATGTTGCCAGACCCCAGGATTGAACCGACAGTGGACCTAGGAGCTACAGCTGTCCAGTGGCCAGGATATAACAGTAGAAGACTGATTATGAGAATAGAAATAATACTTATTTTAGAGGACCTGTTTATGTTTAGAGACCCGTTATTTCCCTGCAACTCAGAAATGAGTTAAATCCAAGATAATCATTGAAGTGCGCAGTGCTAACTTTTATCACTCACTAATGTCATATTATCTTAAGTGGTTTAGATATAGTAGAAATGGCTACACTTTAAAGCCCAATGAGCCAATTTTATAGCACTAAATAAAGGTATAAAGTGCTTTTGCATGCATTGACTTACCAGGCAATATTTATTCTGATTCTTTTATTAATATTCCATGTTGTAAAATGAAAACTGTGATATTAACTATATTTTTATTTGGAATTTTATTTTAAGTCATGTAAAATACTGTGGTATAATTGATTTTTCAGATCGTAGTGTACGAGTGAAGTGTATAGTTCTTCTGATGAAATCCTCATTTGGCAAATTTTGGCTATTATAATATAGCTGAACAAATACATTGATAGTATATGAAATTTTTTCATTCTGTCCACATTTATTTTTTAAATACATGCCACCTTTCCTTCACTAAATTATTTAAAGTGAGTTCTATTTGAGAAATCAGTTAGCCTGTTATGCTGAGGCCATGTTGTAAATCTAGTATCGCAGTGTTCTAGGACTGTAATTAAGAATGGGTTCTGCTCTTGTTTGTTGGGAAGAGGCAAAGAAGAAAGTTACAATACATTGCCTATTTACCAATTAACCATTACCTGCCAAAAGCACATCAGACCACATAGCGGACATCCGCTAATCCAGCGGTTGGCCGTTCCGGGCTCTAATGCACACTGTTTTACACGTTAACGGTTTTGAAGTTCCAGGCCCAAGCTGACCTTTCACATGTGCTCCACTCACAGTAGGAATCTCCACTCACCGCTTCCTGTCAGAATGGATTACGGTGACACAGCCCAGGGCTCGCTTTGGCTGCAATTAAGTTTTTGATCAGAATTATTTCGTTCACAAACAATCACATTTGTTAAAATGTTACATCTGCCCTGAGAAACACTGGCAGCCTCTCAGTTTATCAGTGTGATGTGAATGTAATTCTTCATTTGTTTTTCATAAAACGGCAGACCATCTTATATATGTTATTTAATATATATATATTTTTTTTTTCTTTTGCTAGTTTCTGCCTTTCATTTCATTGGGTTTGGAAGGAAACTGTGTCTTGAAATTAGTATGAAGCTGCTCAAAGGCTTTGGGAATTTGAGTGGGATTGTTTTTAGTGCTGAACAAAATGATCCAGTTGGGAGCCAAGACTCAGATATTTCCAGAAATTGTTAGTGGTGGTTGTTTCTCATATGAGGACACATTCTTGCTTCGTACGAGTGTGGGGGATTGAAGGTTTGATTGTTGGTGTGCGGGTCCTATGGTCTCCATGCCTACGATGTCACTGCCTCCTGATGTTTAGCATGGTGCTTTAGCAGAGTGGCCAGAGCTGTCCCTGTTGCTGTCCACTTGGTGGCCAGGCGCGAAGCCAGCACTAGTGTCATTAGGCTTCACCTCTTGTGATTCTTTGCCTCGCTTTAAAAATCATTTTCTGGGAACCAGCAGTTAGCATAATGGCTATGTAGCTGGACTCCCACGTAGTCGACAGCAGTTTGCGTCCCGGGCCTGGTGGCTTAAAACTCACACCGGGCGCGTGTGTGTGCGTGCCCAAGATCCCGAGAGAATGGAGGAGAAGGGATTGCGGCGTGACCATCCCCCCTGGGGGGTGATTTCTCGCTTTCTGTCTCTAATGTCTCTCTCTTTTTGGTGAGCGCACGTGCCGTATAGTGAAAATCTCCCCCCCCCCCAAAAAAAAAACCATTTTCTTACTAAGAAATGGCAGCAGAGAAATACTGAAAATACTGACAGAGCCTTTTCATGGCCTGGTCGTTTTCTGTCCACACAGTGATGTGGGTATCAGAGGGATTTCTTTCTTTTTTTTTTTTTGGGAGAGATTTTCGCTATAGGGCGTGTGTGCTCGCCAGACAGAGAGAGACATAGAGACAGAAAGCGAGAAATCACCCCCCAGGGGGGATGGTCACGCCGTAATCCCTTCTCCTCCATTCTCCTCTCAGGATCTTGGGCACACACGCACACGTGCCTGGTGTGAGTTTTAAGCCACTGGGTCCGGGACACGAACCGCGGTCGACTACGTGGGAGTCCAGCGACATAGCCATTACGCTAACTGCTGGTTCCCTCAGAGGGATTTCTGAGTTTGTAGCTGATATTCATTTTCCGATGAGAGTACACTCTCACTCTTGTGATGCTCCCATTCGTGGGAAGAGTCTGCTTGGAAGTTTTTTGAGGTGGCTAGTGCACTTTGGGAGCACAGGCTTAGAGTTTGGGTTAGAGTGACTTGGATTGGATATTGACCTTTGACTTAATTTTGTATGAGAGTAGAGGCTGGGAAGCTGGCACTGTGGTTTTGGGGGTGGGCAGGAGGAGGAGTGGACTTTGGGGCTGTGAAGTCTGAGAGGTTTAGAAATGTTGCTTAAATAAATAAATTTACTGAAGGAATTGATTAGTTTATTTTTAGTTTTTGCTATAGGATGTATCCGCCAACTAGTGAGAGACATGGAGACAGAGAGAGACAGTGAGAAATCAGCTGCTGGGGGGCCAGCGGTTAATGTAATGGCTATGTCGCTGGACTCCCATGTAGTCGACCATGGTTCGAGTCCTAGACCCGGTGGCTTAAAACTCACACCGGGCGCGTGTGTGTGCGTGCCCAAGATCCCAAGAGGAGAATGGAGGAGAAGGGATTGCAGTGTGGCCATCCCCCCTGGGGGGTGATTTCTCGCTTTCTATCTCTCTGTCTCTCTCTGTCTGTCTGGCGAGTGCACGCGCCCTATAGCAAAACCTCTCAAAAAAAAAAAAAAAAAAAAGAAATCAGCTGCTGGGGCGGGGATGGCCACGTTGTAATCCCTTCTCATTTACTCTCCTCTTGAGATTTTGGGACCGTATACATTCAGCATGATTTTCTTTTCTTTTCTTTTCTTTCTTTCTTTTTTTTTTTTTTTTTTTAAGAGTTTGTTCCCTTTTTAAAATTATTTTAAAATAATGATTTATTTATTTAATTTCATTCACTATTACTATTTTTTTTTATTTGATCAGAGAGAGAGAGAGAAAGAGAGAGGGAGAAAGCAAGCTACCAGGTCCAGGACTTGAACTGTGGTCAGCCACATGGGAACCCAGTACATTTAACTACCATGTCACCTGCCGGGTCCACATTCAGCATGATTTTCAAGCTGCTGGGTCTGGGACTTGAACCATCTGGCCATGTGGGATCCAATGCCTTAACTTCCATGCTACCTTGTGGCCCTGTTAAAGGAATTTATCAACAAGGTTTAAAATATTGCATTAAGGGGCCAGCAGGTGATGATGTGGTTAAGGTGCTGGACTCCCACTTGGCCAACCATGGTTATGGTCCTGGGCCAAGCGACTTGAAAATCACATCAGGTGTGTGTGCAGGTATGCCCAAAATCCCAAAAGGAGAACAGGGAAGGAATTGCAGCATGGCCATCCCATCTGGGGGAATGATTTCTCACTTTCCCTCTCTGTCTTTCCGGTGAGCCCATGAGTCATATGTTAGAAACCTAAAAAAGAAAAAAACAATTGCATTAAAATCCAAATCATGTCCTATTTGTTTGAACATAATCAAACTCATTTCTTACTAACTCATAAAATTACAAATTGCAGGACCAGCAGTTGGTGTAATGGTTATGTCACTGGACTCTCATGTAGTCGATCACGGTTCGAGTTCTGGACCTGGTGGCTTAAAAATCACACCCGATGTGTGGGCCAAAAATCCCAAGAGGAGAATTGAGGAGTAGGGATTGTGGCGTGGCCATTTCCCTTGGGGGGGGGGGGAAGAGGGATGATTTCTCACTTTCTGTCTCTCTTTCTCTGTCATTTTGGCAAATGCATGCACCCTATAGGAAAACTGTCTCAAAAAAGGAAAAAATAATTACAAGTGGCAAAAAGAAAGGCATTATATCAAAAAATTTTTATTTAGATATAATTTTGAAGACTTTTTAAAAAGTAAAGTAGAATCTAGCTGCACATCTAAAACCCAAAAGCTTTACTAAAATAGAATAACACAAGAACTAGCTATATATATATATTTGTTTTTTTTGAAGAGGTTTTTGCTATAGGGCGCATATGCTCGCCAGACAGACAGAGACATAGAGACAGAAAGCGAGAAATCACCCCCAAGAGGGGATGGTCATGCCGCAATCCCTTCTCCTCCATTCTCCTCTCGGGATCTTGGGCACGCACGCACACCCACCCGGCGTGAGTTTTAAGCCACCGGGTCTGGGACACAAACCGCGGTCGACTACGTGGGAGTCCAGCGACATAGCCATTACGCTAACTGCTGGTTCCCAAGAACTAGCTATATTAATACAATCTGTTTTTTAACCTGTTTTCATTTTTGTGAGATTTTTCTTAGATCCATTACTATAACTGTGTTTTTACTCTTTTTAAAGGTACTGTATTTGGGGGACCTGCAGGTGGCATGGTGGTTAGGGGCACTGAACTTGCACATGTCTGACTGCGGTTCACATTCCAGACCTGGTAGCTTGCTTTCTCACTTTCCCTCTCTCTCACTCTGCCCTCTCTAGTCAAAATAAAATAAATAAAGTTAAATAAAATAATTTTTAAAAAGGTACTATATTTGGAATATATAAAACCATATTTACTGTTTAAAGGAAATGTATTTGTTTATTTTTATTTATTTATTTTAAGAGGTTTTTGCCTTAGGGCATGTGCACTTGCAGGGTGGGAGTTAAAGAGAGAGAATAAGAGGGAAAGTGAGAAATCACACCCCGGGGGGAGGGCCACACCACAATCCCTTCTCCATTCTCCTCTCGGGATCTTGGGCACCCGTGCACACGTTCCTAGCATGGTCTTCAAGCCACCAGGTCTGGAACTCAGGCCGTGACTGGTCATGTGGGAATCCAGTGACATAACCGCTAGGCCATCTGCTGGCCCCAGGAAATATATTTAAAGAAAATACTGAGTAGTTTTTAATTTTGGGAAAAAACCCTGACCCACAGTCGTCCCAGAATAAGTGTATGCAAATTTCTTTTGCCTGTCATTCAGTACTGCCCTGTCCACGCAGACAGAGGCACACGAGCAGAGGGTAGCCCGGCAGCATCTGTGTCTTTAGTACAAGCTTCTGTTAATGTAGGCTTTCCTTTTTTTCGGGTTTCTTTTCTTTTTTTTTTTTTAAAGATTCCAACATTTTTAGAAGTTTATGTTCATAACCTGTTGAGGCCATGTAATGTGTCTGGGGTGGCTGCTGGGTCATAAATGGAACCTTTGTCATCTTTGAAGGGTACTTTTAGGGAATCAGAGACATTCAGGAGAAATATAATGCAGTGTTTTCCAGTCTGTGCAGAAAACCAGAGGCTGCTGAAATCCCGTGTAGCATGGATGGTGTGTGGTCTAAGCAAGGCCCAGCGTCTGCCTAGAGTGAGCAGCGTCACGAGCGCACAGGGAGGCTGAAAACGCTCCTCCAAAAAGGCTGAGCCAGATGTCTGTGACTTGGGGACTGTCTCACAACCTCTGAAGCTGAAGGAGGGACCAGCAGATGGTGTAGTGGTTATGTCCCTGGACAGTCACGTGGCCAACCGTGTTTCGAGTCTTGGACCCAGAGGCTTGAAACTCATGCTGGGCGCATGTGTGTGCGTGCCCAGAGTCCCAAGAGGAGAATGGAGGAGAAGGGATTGTGGTGTGGCCAGCCTCCCTGGGGGAGTGATTTCTCTTTCTTTCTGTCTTTCTCTCTAGCAAGTGCATGTGCCCTATAGCAAAAATCTCTTTAAAAAACAAAAACAAAAAACCCCTGAAAGGTGGATAATTTGGACACTTAATTAATTACCTTAGAGTTTTACTGGAGCTTGTAGAAACTCTTCTGAGATCCTGAGTAGGTCCTTTATGCCAGCAGAGAACTCTAGATTATCTTCCAACTACCATGAAACGCAGACCCACACTTCCTGAACAGTGTGATCGCTGGCATCAGAAGATGCCTCTCTGCCTCACGAGATGAATCTTTTTAACCAGGGAGCACAGGACTTTCCTTCCACGTTGGCCATCTAGCCACACAGTGGAGGAACCCCTTGCCCTGGGATGGGGAAGCTGAGGCTGCAGGGGGAGTAGGTCTCCACGGTGAGAGACCGAGGCCTGCCCCCAGCAATCTTTCCCTGCTTCGTCTGTGAGCTTCCTGCATCACAGCACTATCTGGGTACTTTTCCATCGTGCTCTGCACGAGCCTAGAGAGATTTAAAGTTCAAGCAGAACACCACTTTTGTAAATAAAATCACTCAAACTCTAAAAATTGGAAGGCATGCTTTCCCGAGCCTCAGGGATTAGGGTAGGTAACTGCTGCGGTCCCTGACAGCTCCAACCTGTTGGTCTCACGAGGCACCGTTCTCTGGATTTTGCATTTTAGAATGATTCCAACTTGTTCCTGACCTCGTGCCCTCTCCCTGTTGTCATACCGTAACATATTTTTGTTTTATTATAACCCTGGCTTTGCAGTTGGTAATAATTTATAAGATTTCGTGAAGAATACATTTCAGAACTCCAAGGTAGGAATGGCCCCTAGGTTTGCACGAGGTGCCTAATGTTTGTGAAGACATTAATGAGACCAAGAAGGTAATGGAGACTTTAACCTCAGGCTGAAATTCTTCAGCTATCGTAATGTTGAGAAGTGAAGATGTGGGTCATTTTATAACAGCACTCAGTGTTTTCTAAACTCCGAACATAAAAGTTTGGGAAGTTCTTTTGCATCCTGACACTTCCCTCGGCTTTCTCACAGCCTCTCAACGAGCGGCCCTCTTCTGGACAAATGTGGGAGCTGAATGTGGAGCTTGGGAGACACGTCCACAGTCACGTGTGTGGCTGGAAGAAGTACGTCGAGCATAAGATTCGGTTTCCTGAGAAATCTTTTCCGTGGACCTTTCCACAGCATACACTGTCTGCACTTTGGCGGGCTTGATGACAATGTCCCTTGTGTTTCTGATTGGGTGGGTAGATTATTTGTTTTAACAGGCTTGGGCACAGCAGACTCGTAATACCTGGAATACAGATTGCTTTAATTGGTGCGCCACTAGAGATGACTTTATCATATTATCTACTGTTTTTCTTTGGGCATTGAAAAAAGAAGAATGTAAAAATAAAAGTCTTCTTATTTATTCTATATTTTATTTAACTTTATTTATTTTAATTTGACCAGAGAGGGACAGAGTGAGGGAGAGAGAGGGAAAGTGAGAAAGCAAGCTACCAGGTCCGGGACTCAAACTGTAGCCAGCCATGTGGGAGACCAGCACCCTTAGCCACCATGCCACCTGCTGGCCCCATTTCTTATTTATTCTCTAAACCCCCAATTATGCAGTTGTTCTTAACCATATATTGGTAGAGAGTTCAAAGAATCTTTACGTCCAGAAGACCTGACTTTAGAAGATATATTTGGTATATGTGTTTCTCTTCTATATGATTCTAAATGTTTGAACCATTTACAAGCAATAATTTCTTTTTTTTAAAGAATTATTTACTTTTATTCGTTCATTCATTTTATTTTAATTTGACCAGAGAGATACACAGAGAGAGAGAGAAAGAGGGAAAGTGAGAAAACAAGCCACCAGGTCCAGTACTCAAACCATAGTCAGCCATGTGGGAGTGTCCAGCGCCATAACCACCACACCATCTGCTGGTCCCTACAAGAAATAATTTCTCAAGGAGACAGTTACCTATTCTATGTGTAATTGTACTTTTTTTTTTTTTTTTTTTTTTTTATTGGGGGTTTTTTGTTTAGGTCGCTTGCCAGAGAGACAGAAAGTGAGAAATCACCCTCTGGGGGGATGGTCATGCCACAGTCCCTTCTGCATTCTCCTCTCAGGATCTTGGGCATGTATGCAGATGTGCCTGGTGTGAGTTTAAGCCTCTAGGTCCAGGACTCGAACCATGGTTGACTATGTGGAAGTCCAGCGACAGCCATTATGCTAACTGCTGGTCCCCCATTGTGCCACTTGTAAAAGTAAGTAAAACCATGGAGCCACTAGGAAATGAGAAAGTTTTAATGTTACAAAGTGATTCAGAGTAAATGCATATTTTAATAATTGTGGAGGAAGGGGCACTAGGAAAAACTAAAATATATTATGGTTTTATTTCTTCTTTTTCTAAACCTTTCATAATGCTTTATTTTTGTCTTACAATTACATTGTTTTAATGAAAATTGTAGGAAACTTATTTTTGCTATAATTTACTTTTAGGTAAGAGATGTATGGAGGGACTAGCAGGTGGCGTGGTGGTTAAGGTGTTGGGTTCCCACATTGCCTGCCGCAGTTTGAGTCCTGGAAATGGCAACTTGCTTTTTCACTTTCCCTCTCTCTCTCTTACTGTATCTGTTGAGTGCATGTGCCCTATGACAGATTTTAAAAAATAAATTAATTAATTAAATAAATAATTCTTAAAAAAGAAAGAGGTAATTGGAAAAAGCATACTCTGATTCAGGGCTTTTCTTCCAAACTTACATACATAAAGGCTTTGGAGTTGGACATACCTGAATTTGAATTTCACTTTCGATTTTAAAAATTATTTTATTCATCATTGTTATCTATCTATCTATTTTAATTTGAGCAGAGAGTGACACCAGAAAGGGATGGTTGTGAAAAAGCAAGCTGCCAGGTCCAGGATTCAAACCACAATCAGCCATGTGGGAGTCCAGCATCCTAACCACTATGCCATCTGCCGGCCCCTCAGCTTCAGTTTTTATGAGGTATCTGGCTCCAGACCAGTGATTTAACCTCTCCAAGTTTCGTTTCTCTCCTCTGTGAAAGTAGGAATGCTAAGCCTGTTCACAGGGTGCAGTGAGGGACTGGCTCAGAGTAATTACTTTTTGTTGCCAGAAAGTATGCCCTCACCAGAGAGAGAGAGAGACAGAGGGAAACGGGACCCCCCACTGGGGTGCGCTCATGCCACAATCCTTTCTTCCTCTTCTATCCCCTCAAGATTTTGGGCATACATAGGTGTCTGACGTGTTTTTCAAGCCTCTGGGCTGGAATTCACACTGCAGTTGGCCATGTGGAATCTGGCTTCTAGGCAGAGTGCTCAACCATTATGCCATAGAGCTGCCCAGAGTAGTTATTTCATAAATGCTTATTGTGTCTTCCTCTTCTTTGTTCCTAGAACTGAACAGTGAAAATCAGTGGTCAGAGTGATAGTCCTGAGATACACTATAATCCATAGTCAGCAAGAGTCAGTCATGCCAGGAGATGCTACTGTAAATTCTGAAAATAAAAATGTAATATGTAGGGACCAGCAGTTAGAGTAAGGGCTATGTCGCTGGACTCCCACGTAGTTGACCGCGGTTCGAGTCCTGGACCCGGTGGCTTAAAACTCACGCCAGGCGCGTGTGTTTGCGTGCCCAAAATCCCAAGAGGAGAACAGAGGAGAAGGGATTGCGGTGTGGCCATCCCCCCTAGGGGTGATTTCTCGCTTTCTGTCTCTCTGTCTCTCTCTTTCTGGTGAGCACATGCGCCCTATAGCAAAAACCTCTCAAAAAAAAAAAAAAAGGAAAAATAAAAATGTAATATGTAGTTAATATTGAAATAACCAGAGATGTCCTGTCCCATATACATACTAGATGATGGTATCTAGCTTCTTAAAAGCGGGGCCAACAGGCAGCAGGGAGGTTAAGGCATCAGATTCCAGATGGTCAACTATGTGGTTCAAGTCCTGGACCTGGTGGCTTGTATATCATTCTGGGCATGTGAGATGTGTGTCTAAAATCCTGAGACAAGACTAGAGGAGAAGCAATTTCCTCCTAGCTATTCCTCCCAGGGGATGATTTATCACTTCCTCACCTCTCTCTGCTGAGCGCACCCTATAGTTTTGCCCTATAGCAAAACTAAAAAGAAAAAAAATTGAGTACCATTAGGTATGTGAGAACACTGTACCACGTGATTAATACATATCATCTCTCCTTACCTAGGTGGAGGATTCAACCCAGCCAAGTCATGTAGCCTGCTCAAGGTCTGGGTCTAGAGCTCAAGGTTTTAGATTTTTGGGCTGATAGTTTTTTTTTTTTTTTTTTCATCATATTGTACTGCTTCTGATACATTGGGTTGTTGGAAAAGTTATGACACATTTTTGCATAGAAAAACACAGAAAAATACATCATGACTTTCCCAACAACCTAATAGTAGAAGTGTGTTTTTAGAATGTTCTATATCTCTGAAAATCAAATATTTAAATAAACTACAATCTATTCATTCCTTTATTGATGGACAATTAGAGTCCTTAAGTATAAATATTTTAGCTTTTGCTATAGGGTGAGTGTGCTCACCAGAGAGAGGGAAAGTAAGAAATCACCCCTCTTCCATAGGGGGAGAATGCTATGTCACAATCCCTTCTCTAGTCTCCCCTCAAGATTTTGAGCATGCATGGACACATGCCCAGCCTGATTTTCAAGCCACCAGGACTGGGACTCGAACCAAACAGCCAACCATATGGGGTCAGTACTTAACCTCCATGCCACCTGCTGGCCCCTGACTTTTATTATTATTGTTGTTAGTTCTGTGCTTGTTTCTCCTTGTATACAGGCTTGAGCGTTTCCCTCAGTATAAATCTAGAAATGAGAAATGGAGTTACTGAGATAACCTCCTGGTACAGAGTAATGAAAACGAAGGTTCAGGATTGTGAAAAGATCAGGACTTGGTGATAGTTAAATTGTAGCTCAGGGACAGGCTCTTTGTCATCAGAGAACCCACCACCAATGCATAAGGCCAGAGGAACCCATGGTGACCTAAACTGTTGGGACTTAGAGCAACATGAGCTGACATTGAAGTAGTTCAGAAATGTGGGAAGGTGCCCAGAAGGTACAAGATCATGAGAACATGAGTAGTAAGTGGGCCTCAGTCGAGATTGTGAATGCTTTCAGGCAGAAAAGAACCACTTTTAATGAAAGTTTACTGTTGATAGCACTAACTTGGAATGCTATTATTATTTCAGATTTATAATCTATTACCTTAATTGTTTACAAATGTGCATGGTGTCAAGTTCAAACCCCAGTTTCAGAATGTCTACTGCCAGAAAAGAGATACTCCAAAATTACATTTTCCCTTCAATTTCCTGAATCCGAAGGTTCCGTGTTGTGACAGAAATGTCACTGTTTGCTGTCCCTCTTCCTGTACAGGTACATGAAAAAATGATGTTGGTCCAGTTGGTGTAAGTTTTGTGCATTCTGGGTCTGGTCGAATTGGGTTAGGCTCTTGTGCGGACTACAGAGGAACTGGGGTCAGGGAGCGAATGCCCGGTGCCCGCCTGTCTTCTCTCATCCACTCGTATTTTAGTAATTGCATTGCTTTCGGTGGGGGAATCTATTTTACTGGTTTTTATGGGCAAAGGTAATTATATATATTTGCCTGGGTAAGCAAATTGATAAACTTGTAATAAAGTGTATCAGACCATTTCTTTGGCAGGACCGACCAGAGCAGCTTGTGAAGCAGAGCCGTTTCCAATGGAGCATGAAAAGCTTTGAAAATTCTCAGTAACAGCAGAAAGCAATATTTGAAACCACCCTTAAACAATTGTTTGTTTTCCTCTTCCCCAACCAAGTTTATAAAAATTTGGTCAGACAGGCGTTTTGTTTTGATTTAAAATATTTTCAGCGAATTGTTATCTGCTGAACGCACATGTGTTCCTGCACTTTTTCTTTCACGATTGAAACTTTAAACCGTTCCCTTAAATTCCCCTACAAACCTCCCTGTGCCTAGTAAGGTTTTGCATATGTGAGGAGGGTGAAGGGATTTGGACCTTGGAGAAACTTGGCAATTTGAGATCTGCCTATGCAGTTGGATACCAGAAACAGCATGGCCAGTGCCGTGTTGCATTCTTCATCATTTTTCTCTGTCAAGAGTCTTCACTCCCAAAAGATGCTGGTTAATTTGGGCGTTTCAGCGTAGTTAATCAGATCGTGAGGACCTGTGAGGATTGCAAGGCGCACAACTGAAGCATTTGTGAAAATTTGACTCGTAGTATAAGTCCCATAATTTGTTTTAAATAATTACATACTTAGTGACATTAAAAAACAAAACAAAACAAAAAACAACCACCAAAAGGCTGTGGTTTGTAACACCACACCTGGTCCAGATTGTACTGGATGAATCCATATTTGCTTCGCCGTAAATGATTTTGAGGGTGGAATTCTTGGATTGCTTTCTGTCTTGTAAACCCTTGACATTGTACTGGTACCTGCGTGCTCACAAACCTCCTGACATGGGAAAGGCCGGATCAGCCTCCCACCGAAATACAGGTTGGCTGCATTTATTCTGCATGTTCCTAGAATGAGGAAATGATATGACAATAAACAGAAATGCCCTTGCTGAAGAGAGAAGGGAAGCTGGTGTTTATCTGGTCAGGTGGTTTAGATTAGCTGTGATGCGGCTCTGTATTATGTTACTTTAAATCATTGTGTCCCAACAGGACATAAATTATGAAGATTGTTACAGTATGTTTCATCCTATGTAAGATCAACAAATTGGAATAATTTTTTTATAGGAAAATCGCAGTGCTTTTGGCAAGGCTATTGAAGCCTTTAATTTGACTTGAGTATTTCTCAAATATTATTGCCTAATAGATAAAGTATGATTTGCATGAGATATGGAATAATAAACTTTTAAAAACAAAATGGAAGGATTTCTCTATAGCAGTCGCATCAAATGGCAGAGCACTCCCCCTGCGTCGGTGTGCTTTCTTTACGCTAGTGTCTTAGAGCCAGCTGCATCTGCTGTCCTCTGATGGGATTGCAGAAGGGCTGTGCAGAGAGGGAGCCTCCCTGTGTCTGCCAGCCTGTCCGCCTCACCTGCACAGAGCAAGCGACTGCTCTGGGGGGGAGCCGAAGGGGCGTCTGCCCTGAGGAGGAGAGAGCAAACGTTCTTGTTTATATATGTTCAGGAAAACAAGCCATCTTTTTCTCTTTCAGGATATTATGCATTATAAAAACAAAAAAAACAAAACCAAAACAAACAAAAAAACCCCTACTATTTCAAGAGCTGAAGTCAAGGTAATTTATATGGAAATATTTTTTAAAAGTAACTGATATCTTTATTCTTTTAAACGCTGCCTCTATTTACGTCCATTGTCTGAGTTATTAGCATTATTTGTGAGTTTTTGACACGGAGGTTTATGATTTTTTATTTGTATTCAGAATGCAGCTCAATTTGGCACACAACACATTTTCTAGGTTAAAAAAGAAGACAAAGGGCACACAATTACTTTGCGCGTGATGCCAGCGAATTGGAACCTTTCGGTGTCCCTAGTAGCTGTTTTCTGTGCGCAGCTCTCTATTTTAAGAGACCTTCTCACGTGCCACAGTGAAGTTAAGTAGTGGAGCCTCAAATATATGAGGCTAGTGAGGGTGAGAGAAATTTAGGATTGCTCAAGGCTGTGGCATGAGACAGAGCTGGCATTAGAAGTTTTCAGGATATGATGACACCACCCACCACAGTTCGGGAGTCTTTGGTACCAAACAGGGGTAAGTGCTAAGCTCACTTTACTTTGGATGGGGCCCTTTAGCCCTGAGAGGTTTTTTTTTTTTTTTTTTTTTTTTTTTTTTTTTTTTTTTTTTAATATTTAACAGTACTGTTTAAAATTCAAAATTCCTACTTTCAACCTGTAAGGGTGGGAATTTATCTCCCCTTAAGCCTTGTCATAGCAGGTCGAGGATAAATTGTGAATGTTTTGTGGTTTTAGGACAGATTCGGGGACCTTTCCAAGTTCGAACCCGGGTGTGCACTTGAAACAAATAAATACAGACAGCTAAAGAGATGGGCGCTTTCCCCGGGCTGCTTCTTGCTTGGCACGGTTTTCTGGTGGGTCTGGCAGGCCTTTCTCTTCCAGTGACACATTGTTGTTGCCTGTCACTGGAAGCCTCCTGTGGAGTTACCAGATTACTTGGTCCAGCTCCAGTATTTGTGCAGTGGTTAAATGTTGCAGCAACTGTGCTCAATATTTCTGAAAAGTTTGAAAGTAAAAGGAAAGATACATATGTACTCACTGATGTTGTGCAGACCTCTTTATGACCCTCAAATATTTTGTGATGTGAAGTGGAATGATGCTCTATTATCCGAAATGTGTACTGTCTGCAGAAGGTGTATTTACTATACCATTACGCCTAATTAGACATTGCTTTGTATCTTTAAAGTATTTCTTGAGCCCCCAGATGTGTGGGGAGTGGGTGTCCCTTTTTGCCCTGAGCCACCCTTCTCTTCCTCCACCCTTTGGTTACTGTTACAGGGTCTTTCTTGAGTTTCAGTTTAATTTCACATGCCCCAGTTATCCGAGCAGGAACCTCTTTGCATTTTTCTCTCTCTCTCTTTTTAAAAGTTGATGCATAGACATTCTTCTTTATTATAATAACAGAGCAAGACAGTTTTATCTTAGATATAAACTGGTGTTGTAGTAGTTGTGTCTGGTTTAAAAAAAAAAAAAAAAAAAAAAAGCCAGTTGATTATAAAGAAGAAAAACCGAGGAGTAGACTGCCCTTTTGCATGTAAGGGTCTTCAAAAAATTCATGGAAAGTGCATATTATGAAAAAGCTATGCATGGATTTCATTTTTTTGCACCGAAAGAAATGCATACTTTAATTCCATTTTCTCACAAACTTTTTGAAGGTCCTTGATACTATTTAATTTTGAAAAATGTATTTGGCCAAATACTCTGATTCTGAGTGGTTTTGGATATATGAAATTGAAGCCCAGGGGTATTTTTCTACGTAAATTTGAATTTTTGTACATTTCATAATGCTGGTGATACCAAGGAGGTTAGATTCTATTTCTTAAAAAGATGAGTAAAACAAAACACTTTGGTAGTCTTTGTTGTATCTGTTACCTCATAAGACTGTGAAAGCGAATAAATATTATCACTTATTATCAGCAGATTGGGGAATTTTTCTGAGGGATTTTTCTGAGGCAGTTGATTGACAATAATGAACTGCCCCTGTGGACAGTGAGGCGTTAGAAGTTGTTCTGACGTTAGGGAGCTCCAGCAAGTGGCCTCGCTGGCGTATCCCTCTGGGTGGCTTTGAAACTAGTGTTTGGTCTGCTATCGTGGAAGAGTGGATAGGAAACTGGTGAAATAGGCTGATTCCAAAACAGCAAATTGAAGGATTATGAGAAATTTAAGAAGGTGCTAGCCTGATTGGGTAGACGATCTGCCCAATAGTAGCTGAAGAAGATATGGGAAAGTGTAACTTAAACTTACATGCAGGGGAATTTGGAAATGATAGTGTCTTTTTAGGGCAAAGATACTCTCAGCTTGTGATTGTATTGGCAGAACAGCCTTTTGGCTCATACCAGGTGTGTGAAATCCATTAGTGAAACTTCCACTAAAAAATGGAAAAGGAGGGCCCGAAGGTAGAGCTGTGTGTGGAGGTGTTTATGTCAGTTAAACTCTGCCGCCTGACGAAGAGTGGATTTATATTTGGAGACTCCTATCCAAAAGGAGTTTTCCTAGCTGGGGATTCAGGAGGAATTTCTAAGGTAATGGTAAGTCCTAAGTCTGCAAAGGAAGACTATTTTGCACCTTGCTTTTTCATTTAGCAGTAGATAGTGGAGATGGGGCGATGCCATTAGGTAAAGAGCCGCCTTCTTTTTCCAGTTGGCTCTTTAGAATATCCTGATAGTTGCCCCACACGGTGACTTGACTTAGTTTTTGAAGGCTCTAAAATGTAATGGTCTGTGAACACAGTTTTGGGAGGCACTGCTTAGAGGCAGCGTGCCACCTCCCAGGTGTTAGCATGGTGCTTGTTACCACTGGCAAAGCACAGCCCGGGGCGTAGAGCAGGATGCTCCTCCGTGGACCTGGGGAGGTCAGCTTTAATTCCGGAACTAAATATCCTTTGTCTGAATTATTGGAACTGTTGAGTTCTCTGGTGGATGAGGTAGAGGGCAGGTAGCCTGATGGCTGGGGGTTGGTGGGGGTTGTGTCTGCTCCTGAATACACATACTGGATTGCTCAGGGAGTGGTTCTCAGTCAAGCCTTGTAGTTCTTCCTCAGGGAGACATGAGGCAGCTGGTTGGCTACGAGGCTCGTGACAGATTGCCAGATCCATAAGGAAATCTTCCGATGCCGATACCTACTTAGAGGAACAGTTCTAAGGATGTTGCAAAGGCAAATTTCTTTGGCCTTCAACTTAGTCTTCTAAGACAGACACTAGAACATTAAAGTGTTGCTCTTGATGCCGAAAAACTGGCATTAGCTGGATGCTTCATAGGGTGCCAGGCGTACTCTCAGGTATGTTATGTAAATAATCTTCTTTTTACATATGAGGAAACTGAAGCTCATTTAAAAGTTAAGTAATTTGGGGAGATCATGTTATTAGTGATTAGCTGAGGTAGGAACAGAATCCAGGTCTCTGACCCTAAAATCTCTGCACTTGACCACTGTGTTCAAAATATGGCTGACGGTCTGGAGAAAGAACTGCTCAAGGAAGATTGAATCTATATTGCCAGATGGATCAAATACATCTTTGGTTGGGTATATTCCTCACATTTCTAGTCAAAAGTATTTTTGTGTTGCCTGCAAATTAAGATCTGATGTGTTTTTTTTTTTTTTTTTTTTTTTGACTGGGGGTCACAAG